>NC_090380.1:82697657-82997657 GCF_036365525.1 Heterodontus francisci | reverse complement strand
GAGGTAAGTTTCCCACTGCCTTTTTTGCTCGGCTCTGGGAGCCCCGCCAGCTCCACTAAATCCAACCCATTGGGTATATCTCGGGTCTACCAGTTCAGGCACAGGGATTGTTGCTGCTAACGCAAATACGTTTCTAGTTTTATGATTGGACCTTGCGCAGTTGCTCCAAGACGTAAATTATAAAAAGTCAGTAGACAGGTGCACAAAGCAATCAACAAGGTCAATGCAATGTTGTCCTTTATCTCAAGGGAGCTGGATTAAAAAGGGGAAGAAGGCTGCAATTTGGACTGGGGTCTCTAGGGATTAAGGTTGTCTTTACTTCTTGGCGATTGAGTCATGAGATAAGCTTGCTGTAGGCTATATTTCATTCCTGTTGTCTGGTCAGCCTGGCCCTGCCCCTTTTATGCTGCTTGAGTATGTATCTGAATCAGTTGGCTCAAGGAATACCGGACCGAATTTTACCAGCCCCTCGACGCCATGGGTTGTAGCAGGGGGCCGGTAAAATTCTGCGGAGAGAGGCTCGCCTCGACCCCCGATGTCGGGTAGGGCCCCCGCATATTATCAGTGGTAGGGGGACCTCAATGCGGTGCCCCCCGCCCCCCACCGCCACCTGGCAGCAGGCCTTTCATCTGCATATTTAAATTAACATTAATGATATGTAAATAAACTTACCTGCAGGTGGCGGCCATCCCACGCCGATTTTACGGCCACCGATCGTGCTTCGCGCACCTTTGAAACTACGGAGTTCCGCGGTGAGAACCTGGTTGGGAGGGGGAAGGAATAAAATTTTCAGGGTGGGAGGGGTGGGTGAGCAAGGAAATCAATTTTTATTGGATGTGGGAATGGTGGGAAGGGGTTGAAGGGCAAATGATTTAAGGGAATGGTTCGGGTAGGGAGTAAAGTGTTTTTTGTCAATGAGGGCCAAGTAAAAGCCCATTGGTGGGGTTGGGGAAGGGCCTCCATAACATAAGTGTTTATTTAATAAAAATCGGCAATAATGTTCCTTTATAAACTTAAATCTGTGTTAAGGGCTTAAAGCCCTTTAAAAATGGTGCCGCACGCCATTGCTGGGGACGCGGCAGCTGCCCCCTCTACTTTATCGGGGATGCCCGCTCCGCCCCCTCCATTTAAATGAGCCCGCACATGTAATATCGCGGGGGCTCTTCAGCGGCACTTCCGTGTTGGAAGGCTACCAAGTTCAAATTGCACTGCCGCAGAACATAAGAGCATAACAAATAGAAGCAGGAGTAGGCCATTCAGCCCCTCAAGCCTGCCCCGCCATTCAATAAGATCATGGCTGATCTGTCCCAGTCCTCAACTTCTCTTTCGGGCCTGCTCTGTCTAACCCTCGACTCCCTGAGATTTCAAAAATCTATCTACCTCCTCTTTAAATACATTTAGTGACCTAGCTTCCACAACTCTCTGAGGCAGAGAATTCCAGAGATTGACCACCCTCTGAGAGAAGAAATTCCTTTGCATCTCAGTTTTAAATGTGTGCCCTCTTATTCTGTAATCATGTCCCCTAGTTCGAGATCCCCCCACTAGTGGAAACATCTTCTCAACATCTACCCTGTCGAGCCCCCTTAAAATCTTATAGTTTCAGTAAGATCACCTCTCATTCTTCTAAATTCCAACGAATAAAGGCCTAACCTGTTTAGCTGTTCTTGATAAGACAGCCCCTTCATCCCAGGAATCAGCCTGGTGAACTTTTTCTGAACTGCCTCCAATGCTAGTATATCCTTCTTTAAATACGTGGACCAAAACTGTACGCAGTAGTCCAGTTGTGGCCTCACCAACACCCTGTACAGTTGTAAACAGGACTTCCCTATTTTTAAACTCTAACCCCTATGGATAAAGGCCAAAATTTCATTTGCCTTCCTAATTACTTGCTGCACCTGCATGCTAACCTTTTGTGTTTCACGCACAAGAACACCCAGATCCCTCTGTACTGCAATATTTTGTAGTCTTTCTCCATCTAAATAATAATCTGCCTTTTTATTCTTCCTACCAAAGTGGATGACCTCACACTTTCCCACATTGAACACCATCTGCCAAGATTTTGCCCACTCACTTAACCTATCTATATCCCTTTGCAGATTCTTTGTGTCCTCATCACTACATGCCTTCCCATCTATTTTTGTATCGTTAGCAAATTTGGATACACTACGCTCTGTCCCTTCCTCTAAGTCATTAATGCAGATAGTAAATAGCTGAGGCCCTAGGACCGATCCTTGTGGCACCCCACTAGTTACGGCTTTCCAACCTGAAAAAGACCCATTGATCCCGACTCTCTGCCTTCTGTGTGTTAGCCAATCCTCAATCCATGCCAACACATTACCCCAATACCCTGAGCTCCTATTTTGTGCATGTGGCACCTTATCAAACGCCTTCTGAAAATCCAAAAACACAACATCTACTGGTTCACCTTTATCCGCTCTGCTTTTTATATCCTCAAGGAACTCTAACAAATTTGTCAAACATGATTTCCCTTTCGTAAAACCATGTTGACTCTGTTTGATTACATTATGTTTTTCTAAATGTCCTGCTATTTCTTCCTTAATAATCGACTCAAGCATTTTCACAATGACTGATGTTAAGCTAACTGGTCTATAGTTTGCTGCTTTCTGCCTCCCTCCTTTCTTGAATAGGGGTGTCACATTAGTCGTTTTCCAATCCACTGGTACCCTACCGGAATCCAGTGTGTTTTGGTATATTATGACCAATGCCTCCACTATCTCTGCAGCCACTTCTTTTAATACCCTTGGGTGCAGGCCATCAGATCCTGGCGACTTGTCTGCCTTTAGTCTCATCAGTTTGTCCAGCACCTTTTCCTGCGTGATAGAGATTGTTACAAGTTCCTCCCTCTCATTTACACCTTGTTCATCTATTATTGTTGGGATGTTTATAGTGCCCTCCACCGTGAAGGCTGATGCAAAATATTGGTTTAAATTATCTGCCATTTCCCTGTTCCCTGTTCTTAATTCCCCATCCTCATCCTCTAAGGGCCTCACACTTACTTTAGTTACTCTCTTCCTTTTAATATACCCATAGCAGTTCTTACTGTTTGTTTTTATATTTCTTGCCAATTTAATCTCATAATCAATTTTCTCCTTCTTTATTAGATTTTTAGTCATCCGCTGCTGGTTTCTAAAAACTTCCCAATCCTTTGGCCTACCACTCGTTTTCGCCACATTGTACACCTTTGCTTTTGATTTGATACTCTCCTTAACTTCCTTTCTTATTCACAGGTGGTTCATCATTCTCATCGAATCCTTCCTTCTGACTGGAATAAATGTTTGCTGTGTGTTTTGAAATATCTGCTTAAAAGTCTGCCACTACTCATCCACTGACTTCCCCTGTAGTCTATTTTCCCAGCCCACTTTAGACAACTATTTTTTCATACCTCTGTAATTGCCCTTGTTTAAGTTGAAGACACTGGTCTGAGACCTGAGTTGCTCAAAATGAATTTGAAATTCTACCATGTTATGATCGCTTCCCCCTAAAGGATCCTTAACTATGAGATCTCTTATTAATCCTCCCTCATTACACAATACCAATGTTCACTAATGTCCTTTAGGAAAGGAAATCTACTGTCCTTACCTGGTCTGGCTGACATGTGACTCCAGATCCACAGCAATGTGGTTGACTCTTACATGCCCTCGAAATGGCCTAGCAAGGCATTCAGTTCAACGGCAATTAGGGATGGGTAATAAATGCTGGCCTGGCCTGCGACACCCACATCCCATGAAAGAATAAAAAAAAATCTAAAATAGCCTGTTCCCTGGTAGGTTCTGCAACATATTGTTCTAAGAAACAATCCCTGAGGCACTCTACAAATTTGTCTTCAATGCTACCCTTGCCAATTTGATTTGTCCAGTCTATATGCAGATTAAAATCACCCATGATAATTGCAGTGCCCTTCTTACACGCCTCCATTATTTCTTGATTTATATCTTGTCCTACAGAGAGGCAACTCTTCGGGGGCCTATAGACCACTCTCACGCATGATTTCTTTCCCTTGCTATTCCTTATTTCCACCCAAACTGATTCTACATCACGATCTATTTCACCTATATCATTACTCACAACTGCACTGATCCCTTCCTTTAATAGCAAAGCTACCCCACCTCCTTTTCCTTTCTGCCTATTCTTCTGGAACGTTGAATATCCTTGAACATTTAGATTCCAGTCTTGGTCATCCTGCAACCACGTCTCAGTGATCGCTATCAAATCATATTCATTTATTTCAGAGCAGAGCATGGCGCACGGCTAAAATTCAACCCACCATGTGCTGCTTTCCAGAGGGATAGCAGCATCATGCTTAATGGCTCCACCATGCCAGTGTACCGGTTTGCCACTGATTAGTGGGAGGACTGCCTGAATGGTTCCTCTTAGATCCTGAAAACTCTAAGAGATGCTAGTTTGGATCCTAGTCCATGAGTTTACATGCCAGAAGTCAGTGCACTCTCCAGCCTGGCCCCCAGGGCATCAATGGCTGCTGTCATCCATTGAAAATGCATTGTCTACTTCTGGGATATCAATATGGGTCCGATGTTGTGGGTTCAAGAGGGAATACTACACTGTTAGAGGTGCTTCTTTCGGATGAGATGTTAAATCGAGGCCCCATCAGCTTTCTCTGGTGAATGTAAAAGATCTCATGGCACTATTTCAAAGAAGAGCAGGGCCATTCTCCCTGATTTCCTGGCCAATATTTATTCCTTAATAAACATCACCAAACACATTTTATCTGGTCAATATTACATTTCTGTTTGCGAGAGCTTGCGATGTGAAAATTGGCTGTTGTGTTCCCTACACTATAACAGTATACTGCATTTCAAAAGTAATAAATTGGCTGCAATGAGCTTGAGATGTCCTGAGTTTGTGAAAGTTGCTATATAAATTAAAGTCTCTCTGTCTCTCTGTTTCTCTCTCTTGCTGTTTTTCTCTCACTCTGTTTCTCTCTCTCTCTTTCTCAGTTTCTCTCTCTCTGTTGTCTCTCTCTCTCTTTCTTTATTTCTCTCTCTCTCTTTCTATCTGTTTCTTTCTCTTTCTCTCTTCCTCTCTCTTTTTCTCGCTCTCTCTGTTTTTCTCTCAGTTTCTCTTTTTTCTCTCTCTTTTCCTCTCACTCTCTCCCTCTGTTTCTCTCTCTGTTTTTCTATCTGCTTTTCTCTCTCTGTTTTTCTCTCTTTCTGTTTCTCTTTCTCTCTCTGTTTCACTCTCTTTCTCTTTCGCTCTTTCTCTCTCTGTTTTCTCTCTTTGTTTCTCTCTCTGTGTTTTGCTCTCTCTCTTTCTGTTTTTCTCTCTCTCCTGTCTCACTGTTTCTCTGTTTTTTTCTCTCTTTCTCTCCCTTTCTCTCTCTCTCTATCTTTCTCTCTCTATCTTTCTCTTTCTCTCTTTCTCCCTCCCCATCGCTTCCCCCCACTCCCCACTCCCCTTGTCCTTAGCTTAAGGACAGAAAACAGGGAATCGTGTTAAATGGTTGTTTTTCAGACTGGAGGATGGTAGGTAGTGGTGTTCCCCAAGGGTCATTGCCAGGATCTCTGTATTCCAAGATCCAAGTTATTATTATATATAGCAAAAAAATATGATTTAGACCTTTGAATATAGAGTAGAATTTCAAAATTTGCTGATGATACCAAACTTGGAGGTGTGGCAAACAGTGAGGATGATATGAATTGCCTGCAACAGGGCATAGATAGGCTGGCAGAATGGGCAGACAAGTGGCAGATGGAATTTAATACAGACATGTGTGAAATGAGGCATTTTGGCAGACGGGATAGAATGAGGCAATATAGACTTAATGGCACAGTTCTAAAGAGTGCAGGGACAGAGTGGATGCATGTGCATCGATCTTTGAAGGTGGCAGGACATATTGAGAGAGTGGTGAGTAAAGCATATGGGATCTTAGGCTTCATAAATAGAAGCATAGAGTATAAAAGCACGGAGGTTATGCTGAACATTTATAAAACTCTGGTTTGGCCCTGCGAGAGTATTGTGTCCAGTTCTGGTCATCACACTTTAGGAAGGACATGAGGGTCCTTGAAAGGGTGCAGATGAAATTTATCAGAATGGTTCCAGGGATCGGGGCTTTTAGTTACAAGGTTAGTTTGGAAAAGCTGGGGTTATTCTCCCTGGAGAAAAGGAAATTGGTGGGAGACTTGATAGAGATGTACGAGATTATGACAGGCTTAGATAAGTTAGACAAGGAAAAACTGTTCCCATTAACTAATGGCACAAGGACTAGGGGACACAGATTGAAGATTTTGGGCAAGAGATGCAGGGGAAATGTGAGGAAAACCCTTTTTACACAGTGAGTGGTAATGACCTGGAACTTGCTGCCCACGAGGGTGGTGGAAGTGGAGACAATCAATGATTTCAAAAAGAAATTGGATGGACACTTGAAGGAAATAAACCTGCAGGACTATGGGGATCGAGTGGGGGAATGGGACTGACTGGATTTATTATCAGTAGCAAATCTTCACAATTATATAGATGTAAACTGTTTTCTAAAAGAATCTTTATTTCTATAGTCCAAGGCTAGAGGCCTGCTCGAGTGAAGAACTGTGTATTAAGATTTGTAATACTTGTGGACCACTGGTATGAACCTGATGGGCTGAATGGCCTCCTTCTATGCCGTAAATGACTCTATGGGGGGATTGCTGCTGATGTGCCTGGAGTTATATGCTCCCTTAGGGTGCTTTAGCATAGAGAACACTTCTCTGATGTTGCTGTGGTGAATGGGAGAGAGGGTCCGTGTTCTGAAGCAGACAGTGTGTCTTCCTCATTATCCTCCTCCTCCTCTGCCCTTCCTTGTGATACAGAAAGAGAAAAGAGGAAGATATGTTAGAATGAAGAACGGAATTCATGTAGCGCCTATCACAACCTCTGGATGTCCTAAAGTGATTTATTGTCAATTCAATACATTTGAAGTGTAGCCACTGTTATAAATTACGAATAAAAATAGAAAGTGCTGAAAATACTCAGCAGGTCTGTCAGCATCTGTGGAGAGAGAAGCAGAGTTAACGTTTCAGGTCTGTTATAAATTAGGAAATGTGTCAGCCAATTTGCACACAGCAAGGTCCCACAAACATCAATGAGATCATGACCAGATAATTTGGATTATTTTTAGGTATTGGTTGAGGGATAAAAGGTACTGGGAGAACTCCCCTGCTCTTCTTTAAATAATGTCATGGGATCATTTACTTCCACCTGAGAAGGCAGAGAAAGCTTCTTGGATTAAAGTCTCAACACCATCATCATTTATGGATAATCCAATCATTATCAGATGAGGATTACTCCACTGAATTCATTCATTCATTCAATTGGGTTGAAGTTGTTTTCTAAAAACTTATGACACCAATAAAATTTTGTGGAGCAAGTGGTTTTAGCTGCCATACACTGTAGTTTGATAAACTGGTCTTGCTATCTTTTGTCTCTTAAACTGTTCCATTAATCACCCCTTAATAACCCATACCCGCAAATGTCTTGAAACTGCGAATGGCTTACTCATACAGAGTGAGAATAAATGATGCATTATTTCATTTAAACGTGGTCAAATCTTAAAAAGGTGGGAAAATAATTCTCTGAGCACCAGATTAAAATGAGCAATTTGTAAATCTTTATGTGATAGATATAGGCGCATTGGAAAGTATAAGACCAGAAAAGATTCTGATAGAACAAAGGGAACAAAGAACAAAGAAAATTACAGCACAGGAACAGGCCCTTCGGCCCTCTAAGCCTGCGCCGATCCAGATCCTCTACCTAAACATGTCGCCTATTTTCTAAGGGTCTGTATCTCTTTGCTTCCTGCCCATTCATGTATCTGTCTAGATACATCTTAAAAGACGCTATCGTGTTCGCATCTACCACCTCCGCTGGCAACGCGTTCCAGGCACCCACCACCCTCTGCGTAAAGAACTTTCCGCGCATATCCCCCCTAAACTTTTCCCCTCTCACTTTGAACTCGTGACCCCTAGTATTTGAATCCCCCACTCTGGGAAAAAGCTTCTTGCTATCCACCCTGTCTATACCTCTCATGATTTTGTACTCCTCAATCAGTTTCCCCCTCAACCTCCGCCTTTCTAATGAAAATAATCCTAATCTACTCAACCTCTCTTCATAGCTAGCGCCCTCCATACCAGACAACATCCTGGTGAACCTCCTCTGCACCCTCTCCAAAGCATCCACATCCTTTTGGTAATGTGGCGACCAGAACTGCACGCAGTATTCCAAATGTGGCCGAACCAAAGTCCTATACAACTGTAACATCACCTGCTAACTCTTGTACTCAATACCCCGTCCGATGAAGGAAAGCATGCCGTATGCCTTCTTGACCACTCTATTTACCTGCGTTGCCACCTTCAGGGAACAATGGACCTGAACACCCAAATCTCTCTGTACATCAATTTTCCCAGGACTTTTCCATTTACTGTATAGTTCACTCTTGAATTGGATCTTCCAAAATGGATCACCTCACATTTACCCGGATTGAACTCCATCTGCCATTTCTCTGCCCAACTTTCCAATCTATCTATATTCTGCTGTATTCTCTGACAGTCCCCTTCACTATCTGCTACTCCACCAATCTTAGTGTTGTCTGCAAACTTGCTAATCAGACCACCTATACTTTCCTCCAAATCATTTATGTATATCACAAACAACAGTGGTCCCAGCACGGAACCCTATGGAACACCACTGGTCACACGTCTCCATTTTGATAAACTCCCTTCCACTGCTACTCTCTGTCTCCTGTTGCCCAGCCAGTTCTTTATCCATCTAGCATATATAATCCATAGTTGATTAAGAGCGGAAAAGATTCTGATGATTGATTAAGAGCAAAAAAGATTCTGTGGTCTATCTGGCAGACTCAAAAACTAATACTTCTCAGTTAAGAGCACACTTCCAACTATCTATTAAATTCTCTCTTACGTTTTCCCACATGGTCTCTTTTCACGGTCTCCCTAGGTGCACCTATACTTGTTCACTACCCGCATAAAGTAGCCGGCTTTGAATTTCCATGGACCTTAGTGAGGGAACAGAAATATGGCAGGGCAAGACTTCTGCCTGCTGCTTTTGGTCTCTCAATAACTTTGTCCCAAATTGCAGGGATAGGGTCAATAATCAGGGCAGGCAAGACATGCTTTTAGACACACAACAAAGCCCACTATGCTGCTGGAGTATAATTTTGCATTAAAAACGATTAAATGACAGCCAAGGTTTGTAGTTGCCAAGTATAGTTCTGTCACTCCTTTTCTACATGCAAAATGTATTTGCCATTTTCTGGTCTGTTAGAGCATCCTCAATGCCCATTGACTCCCACTAAATGCCCCTCAGACCTTGGCAAATCTCCTCCTGCCTCTAAAAGTTCTCTGGGTTTTTTTTTACTTTAAGCATGTTTAGAACCTCTGCTTACACAAATGCAGAATTATATTCCTGATCAGTGGAGTAAATGCAGTATATTTTACACTAAAGGACCTTGGGTTTGATCACATGTCTGTGCTCAATTTGCTGATGTCGGTCTAGAGAGGAGGAGGAAGATCAGCTAAATGGCTTGCCACCATTTACTCACTAGGCTCGTCCAGAGGGCTGCTGATGTCTGCAGAAGAGTACAAAGCGTGAGTTAATCTCTTCAGGAGAAAAGACAAAAAAGATGCTTTAAAAATAATTTTGATAATGTTATTGATGTTGAAATGTAACTAAACAAAATGAGGTTAGGCCTGAGAATATATGTGGATGATTCATCGCAAACGGTAGTTTCTGAACGTAGTCCTTTACATCTAGTCATACATGGTAAAATAAACTCTTGTAGTGAGCCACACTTCCCAACCCACATGCTCACTGTTGGAGTAGAATTGGTTTTAAGCTATGAAGGTGTCTGCTATGATTCACCTGTCTCCCGGTGAGAGGAGCCCTGGGGGAGAAAGATATTTAAAATGAATTTTCATGTAAAGTGGAAAACTGTTAAATGCATAACATTTAAAGGCAAATTATGGTTTAATGTATTTTTAAAAATTCTTATATAATAAAGATTTTAAGTGCATGTGACTTAAATACATAAATGCCTGTGCAAAGGCATTTAGCATTTAAAAACTTTCAATTGGATTGAGATTCTGTATTTGTTGCAAGGAGTCAGCTTTACACACTTAACATGAGGAAATGACTGCAGCTATGACAGGAGCAGTAGTAAAATTGTGCCATCTCGAGAGAAATACAATCCATACCACAGTGTGTTACTTATATGGTATGGACAATGACACAAGCTCAGCCAGGTCAGGGTAAAGTTGTGTATGAGCGCTTCAGCTCCTTTCGCATTTGGAGTTCTCAAAGTTGAGATAGTGAGAAAGTTTGAAGGTCCAGTTCCAGTTCATGGCTCTTATATGATTAATCAGAAATACAAAACCACTCAGGTCACTTATACTATCTGGGATTAGATGGATAAGTCTCCAAGGAATTTCTCTCACCCTGCCTGTACTACTTGAGGAAACAGACACACTCTCCTACTGTAGTACCAGGACTTGAACTAAGGTTGCCAATCGTCCAGGATTAATATGAAGTCTGCAGGAACTGAAGATTAATCCCTTGGATGATGCAGCAAGCAACATGGGAGAAAAACCATAAGGACATTAAAAATAGTGTCTTTTAAATTTTCGCTGAATATTTTTGTTTATTAGTTATTAAAAATATTGGAGATGGGGAGAAAAAGCTGTTGAAGTGGATAGGAGTTTATGAAACCTCAGGGAATATCTCCAACCAAGTTCTCAACCATAGTTTGAATACCTATGAGATTGCTCAGAATTTTTTTAGCAGGGAAATAACAAAAACTAGTACATACTTTTAGTGCTCCAGTTTTAGATGGAGAAAGTAGCCGCTCACCTACCACCCATTGTGATAACAGATAAATAATCACAGCTATGCACATTGCTGACAATCTGAGCCTGAAATTTGGGAGAAATTTAGCTATTCATGCATTAGCCTGAAATAGCCCAAATAGTGTCACTGTCAGGTTGAATTAGGTGTTCGTCTAAAACTTAGGGTGTATCTAAAGTGTGAACAACACTAGGAAAATATGAAAGGACTATTAAAGTATGACCCTGAAAACTAAACTAAAAAAAACAAAGATGTAAACAGCATGTTAAGAATTAACATACATAAATTTTCTCAAATTAACACTTTCTTAAAATACTTCTAATAAATGTTATAGTGGGGATCTTGTATGTTGATACATCCTTTGTTTTTCTGCTAAGCAAGATATGGGGGTCAGGCAGAAAATTGCATTTTGGGTCAATTCCCTCTTGTCCAAAGCACCCATTCTATATTAACCTGTTTCTCAGCACAGTCTTGAAATCTGTCTCTTGGACAGTTAACAGGTGATGGATCCAATCTAATGAGGAAAAGCTTTCCACTATATGCAATTTGCAACTTCTCAGAGGAAGTATAATCACCACACAGAATCTCTCATGTGTTTTTGGCCCAAGTCTTTCAATTGGCATTGCTTCAGTTCTCTCTGAGGAGAACCATAAGATGAAACAGATTCAATATAGGGGATAGAACAAGTCAGATGAGGAAGATGTCCTTTTGGAGGAATCTATCAGCCAAATATCAATTAAACTGGTCCCTCTGAAGAGTAGGAGGTTGAGTTTTAGGAAGATCATGAACATCAGAGTTTATTGCTCCACATCTGGGCCTGTTCCAGTCAATGCCAGCAACCAAACTGCAGACTTAGGTTGTTTTCATGCTTTTGAATCTTTCCTTTCTATAGCATTTTACTTACTCACTTATCAAGTTGAGCTACTGAGTGGGTGTACCTCCACAGAATAAGATACAAAGATAAGTACATAGGAGCAAAGGTGATTGACTCATCAAACCCTTCCTTCCATAGATACTTACGCCCCCACTCCCCTCACTGTATTAACTCTATACACTGCCTCTTGAATAATTCCAGATATTTTGCTTTCACTGCCTTACATGGACACAATGGATCAAGATTTCATTCCTTCTATTGGCAACTATGACAACAGATTGTAGCACTAGAGCAATAAACATACATTTATTTTTGAACCGCTGGATGAATACATAAAACAAAGGCACTAGAGATGAATGGCATCATATGGTTGCTCCCAGTTTAAAAAAAAGAGAAATAATGGGGAAAAGCTTTTAAGATTATGTAAAGGCTACTTGCATTTATACGTACCTTTTGTTTTCAGAGCTCCATACATGCCAACCTGAAAAAACTAGCAACAGAAGCCTGAATAACACCTTCAAAAAGCTGACAAGCGAGGAGTCTAGCTGACATGAGCAAACAATTTGTTACAGGGGCTTCTATAACTTAAGTGACAGATACATAAGACAGGCTCTTTTTTCCCCATAAGTATACCTTATTCATAAAAATCTGTGAAAAATACATTACAAAACAGTTCAAAACAGCACCAAGTTGACATTCCAGAAAGTGCAAAGGAAATCAGTTTTCTTCACTACAGTAGTGAGTTGCCTCACAACCCTTCCATTCCATTTTAGAAACATCGAGACATAGAAACGTGGAAAATAGGAGCAGGAGTAGGCCCTTCGGCCCTTCCAACCTGCTCTGCCATTCATTATGATTATGGCTGATCATCCAACTCAGTAACCTGTTCCCGCATCCCCCCCATATCCTTTGATCCCTTTCTCCCCAAGAGCTATATCTAACTCCTTCTTGAAAACATACAATGTTTTGGCCTCGACTGCTTTCTGTGGTAGCAAATTCTACAGGCTCACCACTCTCTGGGTGAAGAAATTTCTCCTCATCTCATTTTACATGACATGTACATTTTACAGCAAACCCATATTTGGTGTATTGAGCCGGAGGGGTTTCCCATGGGTTCCAGCCGCTCGGTTCACATAAGACAGGCGGAACTTTCAACTTGACGAGGGATATCAGATCTGCCACCTGTTATCCATTCCAACCAATTTTCACTTCATGGGTTTCACTTTCACTAGTTTAAGTCAGTGAAGGCTGGTACACTGATTGAGCCCCCAAAACACTGACTGTCAACATGAAACATTGATACTTCATGTGTATGGGGGGGGTGGGGTGGGTGGGGAGGGGCGGTGGAGGTGGGAATTGCATCCACACTTTTTGTTTTTTTAACTGGTGCTGGAAATATAAAAGAAGCAGAATGCCTGTACAGCACTGTCTCTGAGGTTCATTCCAAATTATATAATAATTTTGTTAGATGATTCTGAATTGCATTTTTGGCATGTTCACTGAGACCCATCCTGGCCAGAATATCCTGTGCCACTGCCAGTTTGAGGGTTAGGGAATTAACATGCTGCTTTGTTTGTAGCAATGATGATATTGAATAGTGAGAATCAAAGGAATATTTTGGCTCAGTATCAGTAGCAGATGGCTGCATTTGGAGCACTTTTTACCTTTGACTCTGAAGGTTGTACGTTTTAGCACCACTCTAGGGGCTGAATTTTATTCTCCTGCCGCCAGGCAGAAAAAATGGCAGCCTGCATGTGTGAGCCATGCACCGCCATGCCACTGTGATCTGGTGTGTGGCAGCTCATCTACATACACAGGACAGTCCAACCCCAACCCATCACGTGGCGGGTCAGTCTCTGCGACACCCACAACGGCGTCAGCTGTCTCTGTGCAGGCACTGCCGCCATTTTTAAAGGGCTGCCAGATTCCCGCCACAAAAACACTGTGAATTGATTTCTGGCCTGTATCCACCCCCCCAATACAAAGAAAATAAATGGCCACCCCGTTCCCCCCCCCCCTCCCAAAACACGCATTCAATATCTGACCTCCCCCCCACAACTGCACAAAATGCAGAGGTTATGCCTTACGCCCAATTACACTAGAGATGCAAAGTTGAGCCCGTTCTCCCCCACCCAGCTTCAGTAAAAATCCTAAATTACCCCCTTCCCCACCTCGGTGGTGCCAGCTTTCCCTGGATGGGAAAGTGAAGGCATGAGAGTGCCAGCTGTTGCACGGAAGATCATGGACAGCCAGCAAGATCGCGGTGCAAGGTCTGTAAGTGTATGCCTATCCTTTATTTAAATATTCA
The DNA here is from genome assembly GCF_036365525.1 of Heterodontus francisci. Taxonomy (NCBI): domain Eukaryota; kingdom Metazoa; phylum Chordata; class Chondrichthyes; order Heterodontiformes; family Heterodontidae; genus Heterodontus; species Heterodontus francisci. The sequence goes on along the minus strand of NC_090380.1, from coordinate 82,983,609 downwards.
AAGTTGGGTCCCGTCACCAAGGAATGGGGGTGGTGGGGGGGGGGGGGGGGGTGGGTGGCCGCCGCGGAGTATTACGGCCGCTGGGAAGATTGGGCCTGGCAATCCTGGCATCGGGCTCCGTGATGGGCTGCTGCCATTGCGATCTTCCAGCCACCACCCCCTGCCATGGAGCCCGAAGTTGGGAATTCAACAAAATCTAAGCACACTGTGTGGGCTAATGTCCCATTGCAATACTGAAGGAGAACTGCATTCCTGTCAGTGCTGTCTTTTGAATGAGACTTTAAAAGACTGTTTTCTACTGGCACAATTTATAGGCAGCCAAGGGGTTTGTCTTTGTGTCCTGGTAATCATTCCTCCCTTACCAAAAACCGGTTAAAAGAACAGATTTGGTCATTAATCTCATGACTGTTTGCAGGATCCTGTTGTATACAAATTAGCTGCTGTGTTTGCCTACATAACAACAGTGACAGTGTTTCAAAAATAATTGTGTGAAGTGCTTTGAGATATTTGCCAGAGGCGTTTTAAGGTGGTATTGCACGAATGAGACATAAGGTGCTATGAAACACAAGTTTTAAAACCTTTATTGTGTCTTTTATACTATTTAATTATAAAAATACTCTTCTAATTACTCCATACGCATCCTGAATCAATGAGTAGTTCAGTTCTCTCAGTAGGTATTGAGAATACTTTTTAAAGAGTAGTATAGTGTCATTTATAGTCAATACAAAGAAATAAAAATGTTCAGTGTAACAGATTAAAGTCCTTGTAAAAACAACCAACACCTGCCTCCATCCTGAATCATCTTGGTGTTATTGTGCACATGCCCACATTGGTGTTCAATTTAGCATGTTGCTATCAGAGAGTGGTACTGTGCATCACCAAACCTTGACATGAGTGGTGAATGAATGAACCTTAATTTGCTGTCAAAATAACAGCAAAGCTAACAGCGCTCATTGTTATTTAAGCCCACATGCTACAGCAACTTCAAGCAAGAGCAGATGTCTGATTAAATGCAGAAATCCAAAGGTTGCTGTCCAAGATGTGCTACTCTGCTGTTAGCCTCATGAAAATGGCATCTCATTGTTTGCCTCAACATTGAAATGCATGAAGTTGCTGCACATGTGCGATAGATATGAACTAAACTCGCCACAGAAAATTGGAGCTAGTCTGAAGTGATGCAAGGAGCCTGTTTTGGAGGCATTTAAGGTTCATGCATATTTTATTAAGCCTGGATTATCAGTCAGAGATTTGTTAAATGATGTGCTAATTGTTAATTACTTCCAATGAACCTTTCTGATACTGAAAATTAAATATTAGAAGCATGGAGTCTCATTCCTTCAGGTTTTAATTGTTGCAGGGTATTTTAAAAATGTGCAATTTTAAATTATTTTTCCTGTTCCCTCCTGTCCCTTTTTCTCTCTCTCTCTTAATCCAATCTTCCTTTTGCTCTCTTCATTTCTGTTTCGGTAGCTGATTTGAACATTGAGTTCACCCACTCAAATTTCCATTTCCTCTGTTTATTTCACAATCCTTCATTTTGATTGGTTAAAGAGAAACACAGCAGCTTGGCCTGTTCCCTCAGGTCCCAGATGCCCAGTTTCCCTCACGGCAGCTTTTTCAGCTTGCAGTTCTAGCAATTTCTGATGCTAAATATTGTTGCAATTAAGTGGCAAGGGCAAGTCAATCTAATGGCAGACGCTGTTTGATTCACTCCTACGGCAAATTATGGCCTAATATAGCTTCATGGTGCAATGTGCCACCTACTGGTCTGTTGCTAACTCATCCCACATTCAAACTCATTTTTGAAGAAGCTACAACATAAACATTTTCAAAGTTGTACTAAATTTTTTCAAGATATTCAGGGGAACTGATAGGGTAAATAGAGAGAAACTATTTCGGTTGGTTGGGGTGTTTAGGGCTGGGGTAGGGGGGCATAGACCTTTCAGGAGTGAAGTTAGGAAACAATTCTATACACAAATGGTGGTAAAAGGTTGGAACTCGGTTTTGCAAATGGCAATGGATGCCAGGCCAATTGTTAATTTTTAAATCTGAGAATGATAGATTTTTGTTAAGCAAAGGTATTAAGGAATATGGGGTAAAGGTGGGTATATGGAGTTAGGCCACAGATCAGTCATTGAATGGTGGTGGAACAGGCTCGAGATGCTAAATGGCCTACTCCTGTTCCTATGTTCCTAAAACTGGCCAAGGCAGTCCTTCGCTAGAGCTTGGAAAAGTCAGCCAGGGTGTCTGTTCCTGGGTGTTATTGAATGACTCATTTTATAGACTCATTGTACCACACAGAAGGAGGCCATTTGGCCCTTTGAATCTCTGCTGGCACTTTCAAAGGGCAATGTAGTTCGTCCCACTCCCCCGCTCTTTCCCCATAACCCTGCAATTTTTTCTCCTTCAGTTATTTATCCAATTCCCTTTTAAAGGCTACTATTGAATCTGTATCAACTACCCTATCAGGCACTGTATTCCAAATCCTAACTACGCATTGTCTAAATACCTTTTCTTCATGTTATTCTGTGTAGACAGAGGAAAACAGCTCAGGTTTAAACGTGATACATCCCGTGCTAATGGTTTGCTGATATTCACGGTCTAGATACAACAGTGAAGAATGTTGTTTCAGTGAGGCTCCAGAGTACTGCCAACTCCCACAGTACAGCGTGCCAGCAAGAGTTGATGCCTTCATGAGAATAGGGGAGGAATTTGTGGGAAATAGTTTCAATGTCAGTATTTTATACAATTCTTGATTTGCTCTGATGACAGTTAACCACAGGTCACACTGTGACATCATCAGAGAATTTGCTATGATGTCTAGTAAAAACATGATATTTCTGTGGATAATAAAATGTTCTATCTCACAGCTTCAGTAGATGCAGAAAATGAGATATTGTGCATAGGGCCTGTAGCTTTCAAAGTTGATTGAGCTTAAGCTGCATAAAAACTTCCATAAAGAAGACATTTTTGGCTAGTGCAATGCATTCTTACCCTCAGTTGTTTATTTTATAGCTACAACCCATGCAGTCAAATTTAGAATGTGGAAGTCACACTTTGGTACTGCAATGAACAAGACTTCCCACATGCACTCTGCCCTTCAAAATGGATGACTGAATGACTGAAGATAGTGTTCAAGTCCAGGAGGCCAGTAACATTCTGGTGTTAATGCTGATGCATAATTTGGTAACAACAGGGAAATTTGATTGTGCCCTAAAAAGGCTGTGTGGGGAGAGGGGTGGAGCTTACATGGCATATGCCTGTTCGCCAGTTAAAAATTTAAGTCATGAGCCTAGAAATTTGTTGGCACCTAAGCATCCAACATGGTGGGCACGGTGCACACGCAAAGTGTATTAGCCATTATATTGGATTGGAATCTTTCATAGATGTCCAGGGCTTGTGTTGGAAATATTCAGGATGGTAATTAAAATATTTAAGTAAGGGTGCTACACCTGTTGAAGGGCCCTTTTGTGATATTGGGCTGTTCCAGCACCTGCATTGCTCAGCAACTTGTTCCTTCAGCAGCAATATTTAAAAGAGCTCATTCACTACAGTCAGTATAGTTGCTTGCTGTCCTTTTATGTTGCTGATTAACTTCTGCTCTATTTTCTCACACGCAAAACTGATTTCTGACTACTAAGATGATATTTTTGCTGCTGTTGCACTGCTTTAGGCTGCTTTCAAAGCAGTTTTATTGCAGTCGTTGGTGGTTTTGGTGGGCGACCTTTGGGGCTAGAAAATGATGAGGTGCAGTGAAGAAAACAAAGGACAGCAGCGGATCTTAAATGAGGACTTCTCCTACCTGAGCTTCACCAAGGAGCAATGTCTCAGGTGCCTTTGCTTCAAAATGAAGGCTAACACTGAGCTATGGCACCTGCTTCAGCCACAGCTCAGGATTTGTACCAGGGCATGCACAGTAATGCACGTGGCAGTCAAGGAAACTCCATAAATATTATGCACCAGGCTGCTTCCAGACTGCAGCAGATGACATCAGAAACATCTCCCAGTTTGCAGTCCTCTGTTGTATCAGGGAGGTCACTGAGGCTCTCTATGCTGGGAGGAATGCCTACACCTCTTTCCCTATGACACAGGATCTCCAGCCTCCTGTCCACTGCCTGAAACAGGGCCTTCAATGAGGCATCAGAGAACCTCGATGTCCTCCCTGGATGGCAATTTTTCAGGTTTTACTGTTGTCCGCAACCAAAGTGAGCATCCTGGTTAAATACAGGCTGCTTTTAAGTGGCATGAGTGAAGTCTGCTTTCCCATGCCCCAAACTGATATTCACGTCAGGCACTAGTTGCAGGCCCGAATCATTATGATGAGTTCCATAGGACCATGCAAACAGGAATATGCAGCCCAAGTCCTACTCCCTCCCCACCCAGCCATTTTAGGGTTCAATCAAATTTCTAGGCTATTCCTCTTTGGTACTTTAGTATGTTTGGTCAGTCTAGCTAGGAGATATTACTGAGTCTTCAGTAAGTTTTAACAATAACTTGTTGATTACATATTAGACAACTATTTACAGCTTTATACAAAGGTGTCTAACTCCACTGATGCCATGCTGCTTCTCCTTCAAGTCTCTCTCTCTCATGTGATCTCTTACATCATAGTGGGAAGTTTTACACTGTCCCAGACATTAACCCTTTCAAACCCTTATACTACAGGTACCAGGAGAATAATTCTGTTATGAAAAATTATGCATCAGCATTAATACCAGCGTTTTACTGGCCTCCATGTCTTGAACATTATTCTCTTGATTTTCAAGCCATGCTCATTTAAAAATAAATCTGTGCCTGTACCTTCTCTCCTAAAGGCATTAGTTTGCTCCTGATGTAAAGTTTCATGGGAATCAGCATGTCTCCTAGAACCACATCCAAGTGTCCATGTTTCATCTACTGAGTCACAGGGTACATCAAGATTGAACCTGAGCCCAATGTCCACATGCACTGAATGCCAAAACGGAACAGGAATCATGGAAGATTTTTACCTGCTAAAGCAGGATCAATGGTCATATTAATTAACTCAGAACAGAACCCATATCTCCCCCACCCCACCCCACCCATCACTTTTTTGGTTATTCCAAGTGCCAATATGCTTCAAGTAAGTGCAAGTTCAAATAAGATCTTTTATTTCATGAGTGTCAGCTAAGTTCCACTCCCAGTGCCAACCTTGCCCAATTGGAAATGAGCACAGCATTGCCCCACAGGCCTGGTCTGTTTTAGTATAATCCTTAAAACAAAGTCTGTGTTTCTGGAGTTTGTGGAAAACTTGTTTTTTTGACAGTCAGCATTTATCAATATCTGCAGTAAACATCTTTAGTTTTGCAAGACCAAACTTTCTGCAGTCTTTTCAATTCTGCCGCAGTTTAAGTTGCAGCTAAAGTTGTAATAATAGGTAGCCCTTTAAATGCTCCTACTGTTTTGTGAATTAGATAACGGGATGACTTCATGAGGGGGAAATCTCTTCTATTGTACATCAGGCAGTGCATGCACTCCTGTCATTGCACAGGACCATATTTATAGATCATGCCACTCTAACCTGTTGGAAAAGACCTACTTTTTTCTGCCTTTGCTTCACTCTGCAGAGGTAGCGAACTGCATCTGCTGTGGCATCTGCTGCAGACTAACTGATAGCGTCGAGGACTAGGATGGCTCTTTCTGTGGCTATGAAGCTGACAACAGCATTAAGCTTCTATGCTATAGAATTGTTTCAGTCCAGTATAGAGGACCTTTGCCAAGTAAGCCATTTTGTTTTATCTCTGACTGCTCTGGAACTATGCTGTGTAAAGCTATACCTGCCTCGGGTCTCATAGGTGATCTTTGTACATCAATGTGAAACTGAATTTAATTTAGATGATTAATATCAAATCACCAATATATTTGGCTACCAAGCAAAATTGTCTCTTTGAACCATACATATGTAGAGTTGTACTTTGCTAGGGTTATAAGATACACAAATGAAGTTTAGCTCTAAGAGGATAATTCAGTCAGAGTGGCTACTGAGATTCTTTCAGATCTGATAAACTACTTGGAATAGTTTGTAGTCACTGTTTACAGCTATACTTATTAACTTTACACATTACTTGTTTGCTCTTTAGTATTTAAATTTCCAATTCTAAGAAAGCCAAAGTACTTCAATTTCTAATACTATGGATTTGCCTTACAAGCTGGTTGGCCATGAATTATCTTGGGTTTTTATTGTTTGATTTGGTAATGTGGTGAAATGATTGTGTTAAAACCATTCTCAAATACTCATAAATCAATGTCAGTCAATTTAGATTAGCTGATGATGTATTATTAAGTAAAACATGTTAGAGGTACTGGGCCATTAATGGCTCCTGTTCACTAAACAAACGACAAAAACATAGTATAATCACATCTCATAATACTGGCTTTAAGGTTGCATCTGGTAAAAGCACTAAAATAGAAGAAAGGCACATTTAGGTACCAAGGGCTGAATTTTCCAGACCCCGTGGAGATGGGGTTGGGGGGGCAGTGCCGGGAAAATAGAGGGGAGCCACATCAGCATGACTCCCCGACGCATTGCCACCACCGGCGTGTTTTCCTGGGGTGGGCTGAGACTAGGGTCAGCTGTCCGCAACATGGAGCCAGGCAGCCAATTAGTGCAGTGGAGGCAGCTTATTAGAGGTGGTCTCCCAGCAGTAGGCCAGGTGGGGATCAAATACCGCACATTGTCCACTAGTCCTGCGGAGGGGTTCCTCTCCACCCCGATGGCACTACCGGCTTCGTGCTTCCTTATTTGTTGAATTCTCTGCAGGCAACCGAGTGTACCTCCATGTTGAGGTACCCTCATGCATGCTCACCTACCTGCCTCAGCAGTGCCAACCTCTCCCAGTATGGTTGCCAGCCTGACATCACTGTGGGCCCTCTAATTGGGCCTCCTGCTTTCCTAGTCCACCCTCCTTCCTTAATTGGATGGGACTCCTGGAGGCAGCTTCTTAAGTGGCCGGCACCCAGAAGATCGCACCTGAAGTTCTGCCAAGGCTGTTTCCGGGTTCTTTTCCTGGAATTGAGGCCAATTTGGGAAAATCTAGCCCCAAGTGTCAAGAAAGAGTAGGTTTGCTTTTGTGCACTTTGGACCTTGCTGTATGAAAGAAAAGTGTACACTTATGTATCCTTTATTATTCATGCAGATTAGAGGCAAAAAGGAAAGGATGCAGTTGACTAGTTCAATTTGGTAATAATTATTGGTGTGGGCATGTAGGGAAAAGAGGCCAGATGCTTATGATGCTCTAGGATAGGTATGGATTAAAGGATTAGTCCTTTGTTGAAGGTGATAGGGGTGGGGGGTGGGGGGGTGGGGGGTGGGAAGGGGTGTGAGTTAAGGGAGTGGCACCAAAGGTAGACTGTGATACAGAAGAGAAGACCTCAATGTTCAGTTGTGTTCTGATGCCCCATGCAGCAGTTACTGAGGAGTTTTCCAAAGCAGCTAGTGCCAACTCCCCAGAAATATCCACGCGCTGGTCCTTTTTGGATGGTGCAGATACAGCAGGCTACAACTATGTGATACACATGAGTTGGAACTACTGCAAAGCTTCTCCTGACTTGTCAAGGCAGCAAAATGGGCCTTTTAAGACCCTGATGGTTCTTTCAATGACTAGTCTGGTGGAGACATATGCCTTGTTGTAGCATTCTCTACTACTATTTGGATAACTCTTAGTAGGGTGATTATCAATGGCAGCAGAAATATATCTTGTCACCCCACAAGCCATTGTTGCCATGATTTTCTTCCTTAAAGAACTAAGGGAGGGTTGAATTCAAACTATAAATGCATTCTGTTACATTGTCATTTCAGTCATTTCAGTCCATATTTAGCCTGAGATCTTCCAGCTAATCCTGTGTTGATGTGTAGGATCCTCTGCATGTTGTCACACAGACTGTACATTCAGAGCAGGAAGTCCTTTCTAATGAGAAGCTCTGTTGCTCTGCTGTTTTGGTAAAATGGATGAATTCACTAGCACTCCTGCAAAGTGCATTGTCACCTGATGCTTATATGGCACCCTGGCTAATGTTACAGCAATTACCCATGGCTGCCTGAAATGTCATGGTGACATAAAAGTTGAGAATGGTTGTGATCTTCACAGCCATAGACAGAAATGTAGGCAGATGCATGTAACTGTAAGTCATCATGCAGAAGGCGCCAGAGCTCCCCTATTGCATCAAAAACAAGAAATGCTGAAATCACTCAGCAGGTCTGGCAGCATCTGTGGAAAGAGAAGCAGAGTTAACGTTTCGGGTCAGTGACCCTTCTTCGGAACTGACAAATATTAGAAAAGTCACAGATTATAAGCAAGTGAGGTGGGGGTGGGGCAAGAGATAACAAAGGAGAAGGTGCAGATTGGACCAGGCCACATAGCTGACCAAAAGGTCACGGAGCAAAGGCAAACAATATGTTAATGGTGTGTTGAAAGACAAAGCATTAGTACAGATTAGGTGTGAATACACTGAATATTGAACAGCAGCAAGTGCAAACCTGAAAAAAACAGTGGGTAAGCAAACTGAACAAACTAAGATGAAATGAAATAAATGCAAAAAAAGATAGTAAAAAATGTAAAAAGGAATGTAAAAAAAAGGAAGAAAAAAATAACTAAAAATGAAAGTGAAATGGGGGGCTGTCATGCTCTGAAGTTATTGAACTCAATATTCAGTCCGGCAGGCTGTAGTGTGCCTAATCGGTAGATGAGATGCTGTTCCTCGAGCTTGCGTTGATGTTCACTGGAACACTGCAGCAATCCCAGGACAGAGATGTGAGCATGAGAGCAGGGGGGAGTGTTGAAATGGCAAGCAACTGGAAGCTCAGGGTCCTGCTTGCGGACTGAGCGGAGATGTTCCGCAAAGCGGTCACCCAGTCTGCGCATGGTCTCACCAATGTAGAGGAGACCACACTGTGAGCAGCGAATACAGTATACTACATTGAAAGAAGTACAAGTAAATTGCTGCTTCACCTGAAAGGAGTGTTTGGGGCCTGGGATAGTGAGGAGAGGGGAGGTAAATGGGCAGGTATTACACCTCCCCTATTGCATCTTTGATGAAGTGCACTCTTCTAATGCATAACTTGCCATTAAATTTTTAATAGGACCTGTGTTGCCTGTACACTCTCCTCCTTAATTGTTGTCATACTCTATTTTCCTCCACCATCTCCTAACATAGAAACATAGAAAATAGGAGCAAGAGTAAGCCATTTGGCCCTTCGCGCCTGCTCCGTCATTCATTACGATCATGGCTGATCATCCAACTCAGTAGCCTGTTCCCGCTTTCACCCCACACCCTTTGATCCCTTTAGACCCAAGAGCTATATCTAACTCCTTCTTGAAAACATACAATGTTTTGGCCTCAACTGCTTTCTGACATAGCGAATTCCACAGGCTCACCACTCTCTGGGTGAATAAATTTCTCCTCATCTCAGTCCTGAGATGATCCTCCTCCTCTTTCCTCCTCCATGCATACAAAGGTATAAGTTAGGAGACACAGTAAGTTGTGTGGAAGGAAGCAGGAGGTTACAAAGTACAGACTATGTGAGCGGGCAGAACCATGATAGATGAAGTTCAATGTAGGGAAGTGTGAGGTGATCCACTTTGGATTTGAAAAAGATAAATCAGAATATTTTCTGACTAGGAGCTGTGAAGGAGCAAAGGGATTTGGGCATGTTTGTACACAAATCACTAAAAGCTAGCGCACGGGTACAAAAATAAACAAAAAGGCTAATGGAATGTTGGCCTTTTATCCTAAGGGAGTTGGAATTCAAAAGTGAAGAAGTGATGCTTCAATAGTGCAGAGTCTTGGTCAGACTCCACCTGGAGTACTGTATTCAGTTTTGTGCACTGACCCTCAGGAAGGATATATTAGTCTTTGAGGGGTACAGCACAGATTCATCAGACCACCAGGGCTTAAAGGGTTAATTTATGAAGACAAGTTGCATAAACTTGGCTTGTATTCCCTTGAGTTTGAAAGGTTTAGAATGTTAAGGAATAATCTAATTTAGATATTTAAAATGATTATGGGGTTCAAGAGGGGTAGATACAGAAGAACTATTCCCTCTGGTGAGGGAAGCCAGAATGAGGGGGCACAATCTTAAATCTTGTACTCGCTCCTCCAAAAGCCTGTGGATGCTGGGTGAATTGAAATGCTCAAGACTGAGGTCAGTCGATTTTTTTTAGGTAAGAGAATCAGGGATATGGAACAAAGCTTCAATCATAAGGTCAGAACTGGGGATGTTCGCTGATGATTGCACCATGTTCAACACCATTCGTGACTCCTCAGATTCTGAAGCAGTCCATGCAGAAATGCAACAAGACCTGGACAATATCCAGGCTTGGGCTGATAAGTGGCAAATAACATTTGCGCCACACAAGTGCCAGGCAATGACCATCTCCAAAAAGAGACAATCTAACCATCTGCCCTTGACATTCAACGACATTACCATCGCTCATCCCCCACTATCAACATCCTAGGGGCTACCATTGACCAAAAACTGAACTGGAGTAGCCATATAAATACCGTGGCTACAAGAGCAGGTCAGAGGCTAGGAATCCTGTGGCAAGTCACTCACCTCCTGACTCCCTAATGCCTGTCCACCATCTACAAGGCACAAGTTAGGAGTGTGATAGAATACTCTCCACTTGCCTGGATGGGTGCAGCTCCAACAACACTCAAGAAGCTCGACACCATCCAGACAAAGCAGCTCGCTTGATTGGCACCCCATCCACAAACATTCACTCCCTCCACCACTGACGCACAGTGGCAGCAATGTGTACCATCTACAAGATGCACTGCAGCAAGGCATCAAGGCTCCTTAGATAACACCTTCCAAACCTGTGACCTCTACTAACTAGAAGGACAAGGGCAGTAAATACGTGGGAACACCACCACCTGCAAGTTCCCTTCCAAGCCATACACCATCCTGACTTGGAACTATATCGCCATTCCTCCACTGTCGTTGGGTCAAAATCCTGGAACTCCCTTCCTAACAGCACTGTGGGTGTACCTACCTCACATGGACTGCAGCGGTTCAAGAAGGCAGCTCACCACTACCTTCTCAAGGGCAATTAGGGATGGGCAATAAATGCTGGCCTAGCCAACGATGCCCACATCCCATGAATGAATAAAAAAAAAGCTGGGTAAATGGAGTTGAAAATATAAATCAGCCATGATCTGCTTGCATGGTAGAAGGGCTGAATCGCCTACTTCTGTTCCTTGATCCACAGAAAATGCCATACCTGCTCCTGATAAGCTCTCACTGTGGATGAGGTAAGCGGCAAAATCTTTCTATCATCCAACAATCTCACAGGCAGTCAGAGGCAAGTCTAAGACTGTCTGTACACAATGAAAAATAAAAGCTTTAAAAGATTGTCCCTGCTGCAGAAATTGCTTCTCAAACTTTTAGCTATTTTCAGGATCAGAAACCCTTTAATTCTGCTAGTCCCAGTCAATCTTGGCGATAGCCACACCTTATATTTCTCGTTCCAACTACCCCCTAGTGCATTGCGAATATAAATACAGGAAATTCAAGATGCAGTACTATTGGCCCACATTTAAATATAATTAAATTAGGTGCAGGAGGACTTGGCAAGCAGCCTGCAGACAGGGCTATGAAATGTGGAAGATTAGCTTTTGGGTGGAAGATGAGTGGAAACACTTGCACGACAAGTTGCTGGCCAGAAAAATGAGCTACCCTGATATCATGCTGGAGACCCATTAAAAATAGTGCACAAATGTGAGGCGTACTGTTTCAAAAACCTAAATATAACAATTCTAGTTAATCAGATATATTAATTACACAAATTATAACAATAACACTACTTATGATCAAATATATCCATTCACAATGTATTAACTAAGCATATGGATAGAATGGGCAAATGCTTTTCTGGTAGGATTAACTGGTTGTTTAAAGAGCTGGTTAAATAAATAAGACTGATCTGAACAAAGACCCAATTACCCAGGTCTGTCATCCATTCAGTCATGAAAAATGGTTCGTACTCATAATTAGTAAGCAACCAGCAAGTAGGCTCAGTTCCTCCAGCTTTTTGTTGCAGATGTTGTTGGTACTTCTGTCTCTAGTGATTCATTCCCCAGCTATCATGAGCTGTAATTATCCAGAAATGACTTGCCTACAGACAGCAGCCAGTCACTTTACAAGGATAATCCTGAGGGGTCAGGCAGCCTTCAGCAGCTGCTAGACATGCTCACCAGCAAGCATTTCTGATTTGTACATTGTGATTCAGTTGCTATAACAATTGTGTCATAACACTAGCTCCAATCAATCACACATGCTAAAGTGACGGAATTATTAAGGGAAGCAGCTAAGTCAAAAAATAAATTAATAGAGCTTTGGATTGTAATGTACTGATTTTCTTTTTTTTCTCCTAATTTGTCTCTGATTTACTTCCTTACTCTTCTTCTTTTGAAGGTGATGACTCATACTGAGTTGCATTTCCATAGTTGATGGCAGCTGTCATTATCTTGTTCAAGAAGCTTTTTTTCGAGGGAGAGCGTGACAGTGAGTGTCAGCAGGCTATTTATTCACACGAGTCATTACTGATTTGATCCGATCTTCACCAGACTCTTACAAACATTTTGCAGCAAGATTGTAGGCAGCATTGGAATCTATGGTCCACTTTTTCCTTCTCGATAGCCCAAGGTAGCTGAGAGTAATTGTAATACCCCAAGTACTGCCCTCAAGATAGCAGAAACAGAGTTCGACCTGGGTATTTCCTGGTCTGTTTGACCCACTACCATTCTAATAGTGCATTTACCCATTGAGCCATCCGGGAAGTTACAAAGCAATAATCTTCCCAAGGAACTTAGATATCATTATGTCATGAGAGTGACATAAGAACAGTTTATACCAGTCATCTGACACTGATATTGGACTCTGTTGGACAGTTTTGTTCAATTTGCCACTCATTTTGCAGGCAAGGTATTATGGGACCGATCAATGGACAGCTTCTCCACACTAATAATTGTGAGGTAATGATTGCAAATTGTTTAATTGATGTCCAGTAATTGATTTTAGAAGTATATGAAGAATCTGATATTCTGAAAAGTTGGGCATCCTATTACATCACTAACCTGCTATTCTGTAATGAGGTCCCAGAACATTTTCTGTATATGTTTGTTAAGATGAGTGATGCCAATGATGGAGAATGAATTCTTTCCAATTTGGGCATATGGTGTTAGCATCAATCACTCCCAAATCAAGGACAGCAATTAAATGGAGCAGAAAATTCTTTGTACTCAGCTTCAATAAGGTGCCGCAACTTCATTTGCAGAAGAATACTACCTATTGTACCATTGTAGTATTTTTCCATTTCCTGTGTCAGCAATCCTGGGACCTTTCAGACTTAGACTGCCTATTTAGTGCAAAATTAGAATTATTATTGTGCAATGGACCCATTCCCACTGGGCACTGCTCAAGTTCACCCTCAACATTTTATGACATCATCTAACAGCAGAGCCCAGCAGAAGAAAAGAGGCAGCACTGAAAGAGTTAAAAGTAAGCAGTAATTTCCCCAGAGGCATGTCTAAAGCACCATGCAGACAAGGGAATTTCTAGCTGAATTCATGGATTTAAGCCACAAAAAAGGTTCAGCTTTCCTGTGCTGGGATGAGGGGGAAACAAACAAGCTTCCCACATTATCTGAGGGCTCCTGCTAGAAAATATGTTTGTGTGTCAGTGAGAACAGCATCAAGATTGATAGTGATGATACCCACAATTGAAAAGTCTACCTATTTACCAGGTCCGCATGCGAAGAATGGTTAGACGCCAAAGAACCAGAGTTCAATTGATATCTATGTAACCATATGCATGATTTGTTGTCTTCTGGGAAGGGCGAGAGAATTTGGGTAGAAATTCAATAACCATAGAAACTTAGATGGTTAGTACATGGATAGGTTAATGAGGTTAGATGACAGGAGGGTTTTCTTTCCACAGGAGAAAGAGGAACAAAGGAACAAGTTACCAGCTTGTGCAGTAGGTGTAGATTCACTGCAAAGGCACAGAAGGGGACTGAACAAGTTTCTAGTGGAGGCTGATGATTGTGTACAAAAGGTAGGTAGGTGGGTTGCTAGGTGATATACTTTGACATTACTGGTTTCTGCTGGAACACGATCTTGATCACATTCGGGGGTTAGAAAGGAAATTGTCTGAATTTGTTTTCCTGAATTAGCCTGGAATTGGTGGGTGTGAAGCATTAGGGTAATTTCCCCTAGTTGTTCCATGGCTCAATGGGACAGAATTAATGGACGAGCTGGTCTTTCTCTATCTGTTTTCTTTATATGTTCATCATACAGTATACAGTTGTAAGTATTGGGTCTTAACACGCTGGCACTACTTTCCCATGAGTTTAAAACATGCTAGGGAGTCAGCTCTGTTGACAAGCATTATTTGTCAGATTATCACACGAACATATGAACATACAAATTAGGAGCAGGAGTAGGCCACTCGACCTTTTGAGCCTTCTCCACCATTCAATAAGTTCATGGTTGAACTGATTACTCCACATTTCCACCTACCCCGATAACCTTCCACCCCCTTGCTTATCAAGAATCTATCTACCTCTGCCTTAAAAATATTCAAAGGCTCTGCTTCCACCACCTTTTGAGGAAGAGAATTCCAAAGACTCACGACCATCTGAGAGAAAAATAATTCTCCCCACCTCTGTCTTAAATGGGTGACCCCTTATTTTTAAACAGTGACTCCTAGTTCTAGATTCTCTCTCAAGAAGAAACATCCTTTCTACATCCACCCTGTCAAGACCCCTCAGGATCTTATATGTTTTAATCAAGTCGCCTCTTACTGTCCTAAACTCCAGAGGATACAAGGCTAGCCTGTCCAACCTTTCCTCGTAAGACAGCCCACCCATCCAGGTATTAGTCTAGTAAACCTTCTGTGTACTGCTCCAATGCATTTGCATCCTTCCTTAAATAAGTAGACCAGTGCAGTACACTGTACTCCAGATGTGGTCTCACCAATGCCCTGTATAGCTGAAGCATAACCTCCCAACTTTTGTATTCAATTCCCCTCGCGATAAATGATAATATTCTATTAGCTTTCCTAATTATGTGCTGCACCTGCATACTAACCTTTTGCGATTGATGCACTAGGACTCCCAGATCCCTCTGCATCTCAGAGCTCTGCAATCTCTCATCATTTAGATAATATGCTTTTTTATTCTTGGTGCCAAAATGGACAATTTCACATTTTCCCACATTATAGGCCATTTGCCAGGTCTTTGCCCATTCAGTTAACCTACCATGGCAAATTATTTTTTCCACAGAAACAATGCTGAACATGGTCACAATTTAAAGCAATGTTTTTAATTACCAGGTAGGTCAGTGCTCCTGTCTTGACAAGGGCCAACCCAAATGCTGCTTTTTGTTTGAGGTAATCTTGTGACATCATGACCTCTAATGTTGCTGCAACAAAAATGAGACTTCAACTATTAATCAGATAGTTCTGCATTGTACAGGACAGTATCCTAACTATAAACACTCCTCAAAAGTAATGGATTCAAAGTATCTGAAAATGATTTTTGTGGGCAGCTTTTACAGTCTCTGCATGTATCCTCTTTCGGTCTCTCTAAACCACTGGGGAAGTGACCACCTTTGCCCCCGCCAGATCATTATCCAGGAGCAGATCGATTCCATCCATAGGTAAACTGGGGACAATCCCCACAGTTACCGATCCTGAAACAAGGTCGCACTCCAGGTGCACCCGATGATATAAAGGTATGGGCATATACCTTCCTCCTGTACCATTCACTAACACGCTAGCATTCAATGCGCTCTCTGGGGGAAAGGTCATGCCTTTTCCCAGCAGAAGGGATTGGGTGTCCCCTATATCCCTAAGTATGACTATGGGCTTGCTTGCCTCACTCAAGAGGTATGGGGTCACTTTTCCTTGGGACACAAATTCCTGGTAACTCTCAGGAATTTTGTTAAATTTTCCCGCATTCACAGTGGTAAGTTTACTGTCGCAGTTAAAGCCACAGCCTGGTCTGCTGTGCTTTCCATCAGGGCCCCTTTTTCTGCACTGTTCTGGTGTGCCCTGATTAATCCAACTGGTTTTCCCCGTAACTTCCAGCAGTCAGCTCGAAGGTGACCTGTCTTGTTACAATGGAAACACACAGACTTCTGGGAGTCACTCCTGCTCTTAGCACCATCCTTTTTGGCCTGAGGAGGGGCCCCTGTGTGTCCAGCTTTCCCTTCTCGCCCATGGCTATTCAGGCTCCTATTATCCTCCCACCTTTTATTCTTCTTGGGATTTTGGAGGTGACTAGGGAAGTGCTTCCCTTGGGGTAATGACTTGTGAACAAGGGTAACTTCATTAGCCAGCATTGCTGCCTGCCTGGCTCTTGGAACCTTTTGTTCCTCCAGTGGGTTTTAATGGAAAAGGGAAGCGGGTTTTTGAAATCCTCACGAAGGATCACCTCTCTGAGGTTTTCAAATGTGGGCTGTATCTTGAGTGCCCATATCCATTGGTCAAAAGTGAGTTGCTTAACCCTTTCGAACTCAAGGTAAGTCTGTTGGGCTGCTTTTGGAGGGTTCGAAATTTTTGGCATTGCGCCTCCGGTACTAGCTCGTATGCACTCAGGATAGCATTTTTAGTCATCTCATAATCTGATGAACTCTCATCAGGCAAAAATGAATAAACCTCATGGGCTCTTCCTGTTAGTTTGCTCTGCAATAGCAGGATCCAGCTGTCTACTGGCCATTTCAGCTGTTCTACAAGCTTTTTAAAAGAGGCGAAAAATACTTCCACATCCCACTCATTGAACTATCAATTGGGAGAACTTTAAGAGCTCAGCACTTGGCCCTGATCTAGGGGTAGTTCTCTCACTAGTGATGCTTTCACTGGTTGCATTGGGACTTTCCCTAGTTAGTTTGAGCCACCTTAACTCCCTTTCCTCCTCCTCCTTCTGGAATGCTCTTTCTTTTTCTCTTTTCTTTCTCCTTCTGGAATTCTAATTCTAGTCTCCTTTGTTGCAGCCGTATCTTAGCTAATGTTACCCTGTTTGTTTCCGACTCTAAACCTGTTTCCAAGTCTTCAGTTTCAAGTGAAAAATGGTTGGCCACAGCTTTTAGGATTTCGGGTTTCCTAGCTTTTGGACAGATAGTAATCTCTATCTGCCCAGCTACATTCCTCAACTCTTCAATCTGTCCCAAGTTACTTCACTCTGGTTTAGGAAGGTACTGGCCTTGAATGTGGACATTTTAGTACACTAGCAGCGAAAAGCACAAGAAAACCTGTAATGAAGTCTTAACATTTTTTCTTGGGATCAATTTGGTTTCCCACTTTCAATTTTTCATTTGTCTTTGGGTTTTGATCCCGGATGAGCCCGCAACTTTCTGTTACGATCTGGTGAGGAGGAGTCAAAAGGCTTCTCTCTTGTCCCACTTCTTGTTTGACTGCAGCAGGGTTTATTTCTTTCAAACAATGAATATGCTTACCAATTCAATGAGTGTTTAACCCTTTTAGGCACTACGATCATAAAAGAACCAATCGGACAGTTTTCTTGAGTTTAAACAAGAAAGAAGTTAGCTTATTGTACTTAATATCAAAACCAGAACTAAGTAAAAATAATAGACTATGCTCCAACTTGCGCACACACAGTGCACGCACACACACACACGCACACACACACTCACACACACAGACACGAGAATCATACACACTCAAATAGGTTACAGAGTGATGAAGAATAGATTGATTGGATTAGAGTCCAGAACAAATAAAATAATATACAGTCTGTGGGGTCTGGTAATTCTGTTATCTTCTGGCTGAATTTGTGGTTCTGAAGTTCCTGGCTGGTAGAAGTGGTCCCCTTGGTTCAGGGTTTTCTTGAAGACAGTGATCTAGATGGATTTCTCCCCAGAGTCTCTGTCTGCAGCAATGAGAGACTTGGATGTTCTGCAGTCCACAGACAGGATTTGAAACTTGCAGTATTACCTGGAGAGAGAGGGAGAGACATCCCTACTGGGGTCCTGCACTGATTAGCTCTCAAAGCTTTTCTGATGTGTCCAAAAGAAACTCGAAGTTTTCACAAAGATGGACGGACTGTTACATGATTGTCTCAGTGTATTCTCTGTTGTACTTAAATGAGATTTAAGTCTAAGAATTTCAATCTCTCTCAGGCCTTATTGTTTCAACAATTATCACACCCCCCCACTGCCCAGAGGTTTGGCTCCACTCGGGTTAATCTTCCAAGATGGCTTTGAATGCCTTGCTAAAGAAAGCAATATTACATAATTCATTCAACTGTTCAAGCCATTGTTCTGGATGAGAGCTATTCAGACATGCGTCTCCTCTTTGATACCTTGGAATATGAGGTATTTCAATGCAAATTTTGATGGCCATCTTAGCTGCTTGCTTTTTTAAAAAGTTGAATGTAGGATTTCAGCTATCCTTTTAAAAGTTTCATGTAGGTTTCCAACCGATGAATTAAAATAATCATTCAGCATGGCACGTTTTCATGACAATGTGTGTAGCTTGCACACAATGAAAGCATGCTGCCACATGAAATGTGATAAAGTAGACATTGGTTGGCTGAAGCAATGCTTCCGCTGCCTGGGCTGCTCTGGAGGAGCCCTGCAGTACTTGGCAGAGCGGGTGTCAAGATTTGTGGTGGTCTGATGCACCCTGCACAACCTCAGCATGATGAAGGGACAGCTCTTGCCAACATTTATATGGTCAGCTGCTGAGGAAGAGGAGGAGGAAGCAGAGGAACAGGAGCATGAGGAAGAGGAAAGGAGGAGGAAAGGAGGAGACAACCTAGTCAACCCCTTTCTGGCCAGGCTGTACATGAAGAACTCATCTGAGTTCCAGTGTGATACCAGTAACTACAACCCTCATTCCTCGGTCATCAATGGTCCCTTACCTCACCTTCTCTTTTCCTCTTTCATTGACCATCATGAGGCCACAATAGAAAAATAGAAGCCACTATAAAATAAAAATTCCAAACCAAATTTATAAATTAAATCATTCCATATTGCACATAAAAGTCAGCTAATTACCCTTGTGCATTCTCTTTGTGTTTGTCTTCCCTATGCCTTTGCCTGTCCCAGTGCTCGAACAGAGCTACCCCAGTGGTTTTTAAAAAAATTCATTCATGGGATGTGGGTGTCACTGGCTAGGACAGCATTTATTGCCCATCCCTAATTGTCCTTGAGAAGGTGGCGATGAGCTGCCTTTTTGAACTGCTGCAGTCCTTAGGTGTAGGTTATCCAACAGTGCTTTTAGGAAGGGAGTTCCATGATTTTGACGCAGCGACAGTGAAGGAACGCGATATAGTTCCAAGTCAGGATGGTGTGTGGCTTGGAAGGGAATTGCAGGCGGTGGTGTTCCCATGCATCTGATGCCCTTGTCCTTCTAGGTGGTAGAGGTCGCAGGTTTGGAAGGTGCTGTCCAAGGAGCCTTTGGTCAATTGCTGCAGTGCATCTTGTAGATGATACACACTGCTGCCACTGTGCGTCAATGGTGAAGGGAGTGAATGTTGAAGGTGGTGGATAAGGTACCAATCAAGCGGGCTGCTTTGTCCTGGGTGGTGTTGAACTTCTTGAGTGTTGTTGGAGCTGCACTCATTCAGGCAAGTGGAGTGTATTCCATCACACTCCTGACTTGTGCCTTTTAAATGGTGGACAGGCTTTGGGGAGGCAGAGTTCATAGCATCTGACCTACTGTTGTAGCCACAGCATTTATGTGACTGGTCCAGTTCAGTTCTGGTCAATGGTAACCCCCAGGATGTTGATAGTGGGGGGGTTCAGCAATGGTAATGTCATTGAACATGAAGGGGAGATGGTTACATCCTCTCTTATTTGAGAAGCCTGGCACTTGTGTGGTGCGAATGTTACTTGTCACTTATCAGACCAAGCCTGGATGTTGTCCAGGTCTTGCTGCATCTGAACATGGCCTGCTTCAGTATCTGAGGAGTTGCGAATGATACTGAACATTGTGCAATCATCAGCGAACATCATTACTTCTGACCTTATGATGGAGGGCAGGCCATTGATGAAGCAGCTGAAGATATTTGGGCCTAGGACACTACCCTGAGGAACTCCTGCAGTGATGTCCTGGCTGCAGCATGGCTGGTGGAAGGCTGCTGACTTTCACTGAAGTAGACCGTAGATGGCCTTGGGGAACAACTTCAAGTAGCTCTGGGCCTAGAAGGCCCAGCTGTGGACTAGACCTTCTCACATGGGTGACAGCAGGCTGGGCTGGCTGACAGGGAACAGCAAGGGCATTGGCGGAGTGGCGGGGTGGGAGAATGAATGCTGACTTACTGAGAGGGGAAAACAGGTTTGTGTTCCATGGAGGCACTGCCACTCCTTCAGCAGTCCTAGTAATGTGTTGGAAGACAGATTGCTGGACTGCTGTGACATTCTGCAAGCCCCTTTGCACACTGTAATCCACAGCCATGATAGTAGCAGTCTGAGCTTCCACTGCAGCACTCAGACATTGGGTGGCTGCTGCATGTACTGCAAATAAAGTTGCGACATTGTCCATCAGATGTTGCACCATGATTGGGTTCACAAGTGTGCTAATGGAGTTGGTTACCAATTCCGTGCTGCAAAGGATGGGCTCCAAGCTCTGTGCAAGCCCTGTGCCAAGTTAGTGTTGGGCTCCTCCTCGCTCCCTAACATTGACAGCAGGCTTTTTGGCAGGCATCTCAATGCACCATGCATTTTGTTGTGCATACCCATCAGCATTCCTCTGTATGCTGCCCCATCAAAGTGCTCACCAAAGTCCTCTGCAGCAGAACCTGTATGCAACCATCCCCTCCCCTCCCCTCCCCCCCACCAACGTACTGGTACCTGCACTATCCTTGCCCACTCCCCTTGGCTGCAGGCCACTTATGCCCAGTGTTGTAAGGGGTTCTGTTCCCGTTCCCCCTTACCATGATTCTTGGACTTCAGGAATTACAAGAACAAAATTACACACGACACAGGGTTTGGCTTGACCATAAATTTGTTGTTTATTGAACCCACTAATATCCCTCATACAGACACCTCTATGGTTGGTTGAAACAGAAATAAAAACAAACTGTCCTCAGTACAAAACCTCCTGCAGTACCTTAAAATTGACACCCCTAATTCCCAGCTGAACCCTTCAGCGATTTGACCACTGTTCCCAGTTACTGAAACAAAGTCACTACGACTTGGCTCTCCACTTATAAATTACAGGCAAAAACACTACGCTTTTGTTCCAAACCCTCAGACCAATATCAGTACGATTTGGCTGAAATACTTACAATCCCCAACACGGCCGGTCTGTCCAGTGTTGATTGTAGGTCAAGGTAACCACTCCTGACCCTTCTTCTGACTGCAGCCCCCACAGTACAAACCCCTTCAAAATTTGACTGAAAAACTTACAGTCACCCACAAGGCTGGTCATTACCGATTGTTGGCCTGGATCTAGAGATGACCAGTCCCTGTCTTTCATGACTGATGTGCTTTCTTTTTCTAATAAAACGACTCAGAAAATCTCAAACATATTTCCTGTTGTTCATGCTGTGCAGTGTCCAGCAGGTAACACCTTTTAGTTTACTCCACACATTGCCCAGACAAATTATGATCAGCTCATACTGGGTGCAACAATACAGTCCTCCATGGAAGAAATGACCCAGACAAAAATAATAACTCTCATATTGTTTGAGAAATCCTCCTGTTGTTTTGAGGCAACACAGTAAAAGCACCTGGCTCCGAGGATGATGAAAGGTGTGAATGTCTCATCTTTCTCTTCAAGAGGAATCAATCTTAGTTAACCAGTACCATTGTCTGCGATGGTGAGCTTATTATCATATCGATGGCATGTCCCTTGTATCATTGTGCAGGGTAATCAGTCCCTTTATTGCATTAGCCAATGGCAGGTAATGGCTTTTCTCTGGTATCATTGTTCCATGATAGCACTCAGTCAATGTCTGAATCCTTTTTGATGAGCCATTGTCTTTTACTAAATGTCCAAATTAACCCCTGGCTGCCAAGCTCTGTGCTGCTAGCTGCAGCTTGGCTTTTGTATTTTATAGTCCAAACATGAGGTCAAAACATGTCCTTGGCCCTGGATTTTTATATTTCATAAATTTCCCAGTTGGAGGGGATTCCAATCCTACAGTCTCTCACCATGTGCTGATCCTGCTTCTGTGCTATCCTCTAAATTACGCAGTGTTGATATCTGAGTTAGTGGCTTTGAGTGTGAAATTAAGTGATGGACTTGTGTTTTCATCATCACTCTCTTCTTGGTCTTCCTCCACCGCCTGGCCAGGTTGTACCTCTTGGGTGTCTGTAAGGAGAAAGGCACAAGGGTAAGGATGTGCAGTGGGGAGCGGAGGTAAAGTATGATGTGCATGCTTACACCATTTGCAGCTTATAAATCATAAGAGGGGAAGGTAGGATATCAGAAGGAGGATTAGGTATCAGAATGGTTTCAGCCCCACCCCTGGCCACAGCCTCAGCAATCGGTGTACCAATAACGACCTGCACCATCTCCTCCATCGTTGGTAGTACATGTAAGAGCACCGACCTCCCTCCAGTTAGCTGCTGCTGTCTCCAGTTGTATTCCATCTTATCCTGCAAGAGAGAGGGAAGTGCGTCCGTGAGAGTGTGTGCAATCTGGGTGATGTAGTTGCAGCCCAGTCTCTTCCCGTCATGGATGAGCTGGACTTACAGCCAACAAAATCAGAACTCAGTCTTGCCATTTATTCTCTAGCCAGCAGAAAAGCCCCTGGGAAGGACGGCATTACCCCTGAAATAATCAAGAGTGCCAAGCCTGCTATACTTTCAGCACTGTATGACCTGCTTTGCCTATGCTGGGATGAGGGAGCAGTACCACAGGACATGCGCGATGCCAATATCATCACCCTCTATAAGAACAAGGGTGACCGCAGTGACTGCAACAACTACCATGGAATCTCCCTGCTCAGCATAGTGGGGAAAGTCTTCGCTCGAGTCGCTTTAAACAGGCTCCAGAAGCTGGCTGAGTGTGTCTAGCCTGAGGCACAGTGCGGCTTTCGAGCAGAGAGATCCACCATTGACATTCTGTTCTCCCTTCGCCAGCTACAGGAGAAATGCCATGAACAACAGATGCCCCTCTACACACAAAAACAAGAAATGCTGGATTCACTCAGCAGGTCTGGCAGCATCTGTGGAAAGAGAAGCAGAGTTAACGTTTCGGGTCAGTGACCCTTCTTCGGAACTGACAAATATTAGAAAAGTCACAGATTATAAACAAGTGAGGTGGGGGTTGGGCAAGAGATAACAAAGGAGAAGGTGCAGATTGGACCAGGCCACATAGCTGACCAAAAGGTCACGGAGCAAAGGCAAACAATATGTTAATGGTGTGTTGAAAGACAAAGCATTAGTACAGATTAGGTGTGAATATACTGAATATTGAACATCAGCAAGTGCAAACCTGAAGAAAAACAACCTGAAAAAAACAGTGGGTGAGCAAACTGAACAAACTAAGATGAACTGAAATAACTACAAAAAAAGATTGTAAAAAATGTAAAAAGGAATGCCAAAAAAAAAGGGAAGAAAAAATAACTAAAAATGAAAGTAAAGTGGGGGGCTGTCATGCTCTGAAATTATTGAACTCAATGTTCAGACCGGCAGGCTGTAGTGTGCCTAATCGGTAGATGAGATGCTGTTCCTCGAGCTTGCGTTGATGTTCACTGGAACACTGCAGCAATCCCAGGACAGAGATGTGAGCATGAGAGCAGAGGGGAGTGTTGAAATGGCAAGCAACCGGAAGCTCAGGGTCCTGCTTGCGGACTGAGCGGAGATGTTCCGCAAAGCGGTCACCCAGTCTGCGCTTGGTCTCCCCAATGTAGAGGAGACCACACTGTGAGCAGCGAATACAGTATACTACATTGAAAGAAGTACAAGTAAATCGCTGCTTCACCTGAAAGGAGTGTTTGGGGCCTGGGATAGTGAGGAGAGAGGAGGTAAAGGGGCAGGTATTACACCTCCTGCGATTGCAAGGGAAGGTGCCCCTCTACGTTGCTTTCATCGATCTCACCAAAGCCATTGACCTCGTCAGCAGACGTGGTCTCTTCAGACTACTAGAAAAGATCAGATGTCCATCAAAGCTACTAAGTATCATCACCTCATTCCATGGCAATATGAAAGGCACAATTCAGCATAGCGGCGCCTCATCAGACCCCTTTCCTATCCTGAGTGGTGCGAAACAGGGCTGTGTTCTCGCACCTACACTGTTTGGAATCTTCTTCTCCCTGCTGCTCTCACATATGTTCAAGTCTTCAGAGGAAGGAATTTTCCTCCACACAATATCAGGTGGCAGGTTGTTCAACCTTGCCTGTCGAAGAGCGAAGACCAAAGTACGGAAAGTTCTCATCAGGGAACTCCTCTTTGCTGACGATGCTGCATTAACATCTCACACTGAAGATTGTCTGCAGAGACTCATCGAAAGGATTGCGGCTGCCTGCAACGAATTTGGCCTAACCATCAGCCTCAAGAAAACGAACATCATGGGACAGGACGTCAGAAATGCTCCATCCATCAATATCGGTGACCACGCTCTGGAAGTGGTTCAAGAGTTCACATACCTAGGCTCAACTATCACCGATAACCTGTCTCTCGATGCAGAAATCAACAAGCGCATGGGAAAGGCTTCCACTGCTGTGTCCAGACTGGCCAAGAGAGTGTGGGAAAATGGCGCACTGACACAGAACACAAAAGTCCGAGTGTATCAAGCCTGTGTCCTCAGTACCTTGCTCGACGGCAGCAAGGCCTGGACAATGTATAACAGCCCAGATCGACATCTCAATTCATTCCATCTTCGCTGCCTCCGGAGAATCCTTGGCATCAGGTGGCAGGACCGTATCTCCAACACAGAAGTCCGTGAGGCGGCCATCACCCCCAGCATATACACCCTACTGAGCCAGCGGCGCTTGAGATGGCTTGGCCATGTGAGCCGCATGGAAGATGGCAGGATCCCCAAGGACAAATTATACTGCGAGCTCGTCACTGGTATCAGACCCAACAGCTGTCCATGTCTCCGCTTTAAAGACATCTGCAAACACGATATGAAGTCATGTGACATTGATCACAAGTCGTGGGAGTCAGTTGCCAGCGATCGCCAGAGCTGGCGGGCAGCCATAAAGGCGGGGCTAAAGTGTGGCGAGTCGAAGAGACTTAGCAGTAGGCAGGAAAAAAGACAGAAGGGCAAGGGGAGAGCCAACTGTGTAACAGCCCCGACAACCAATTTTATTTGTAGCACCTGTGGAAGAGTCTGTCACTCTAGAATTGGCCTTTATAGCCACTCCACGCGCTGCTTCACACACCACTGACCACCTCCAGGCGCATACCCATTGTCTCTCGAGACAAGGAGGCCAAGGAAGTTGTCCTGGATGAATAGCTGGCAGTGTGTGCAAGCTCTGAGATATGAGTGTGAGGCTTGCAGCAGTGCTAATGTATGAGGATGAGGAGAAGCTATGAATGTTGCCTATGAGTCCTGATTGATACAGATTGTTGGTAGGTGAGTGATGGGGTGTGGTGCATTGAGCAGTCTCTGAGACTAGTGGTGCAGTTGGTGGAATATGGCATTTGACGATGCAGTCACTAACAGTGACCACTCATTTGAAGTAATCGAATTTCTTGTGGCACTGCATCCAGGTCCTCAGGGCTTGACTCCTGGCATTGACCTCCATGGCTATCGGCTCCTATTGCCTTCTGAGCATGTGTCTGGAGAGCCTCTTGGCCCTTATGGATACAGGACAACTCTCCTCCTTTCCACCTCCTCCACCAAGGCCTCTAACTCAGTGTCCAAAAACCTTGGAACCCATTCTCTCCCATGTTGTACCATTATTCAATGTTTGCCAGGTAAGATTCACTTCCTGCCTGACTCCCAGCACCTACTACAGCCACAATGCACCACCCTTTTAAGGGGTGCAGGCTTTCCTAAGTGGTAATTGGCACTCTAATTGGCATTCAGCCAATCAACAACATAGTTAGTGCTGGCTGGATGCTGAAATCATTGAAATGCACAGGAAGTATGCAATTGGCGTGCTGCCCTCTTTGCAATCAGCAGGAGTGGGTTCATCGCACAATCCACGCCTGTTTTTGGAAGTTATTGAATTTAGCCTGCAGCACTTTAAAACTTGCAGATGATTAAAATTAATGTGGTTTGGCAGGTAAATCAGACAATGACTGGAAAAAAATTATTGCCTGCAAGTACCTTGACAGTTTTTGCCACTTGCCAAATCATGGCATCATCATCATCATCATTTCGATAAGTTTTGCTATTGTAAATGGTAAATTAAATGAAATGCATTCCGATACATTCTCTGCACTGCGTCCAAGGTCTGACTGCTGCAAACAGTCCATGGAGCAGCCAATATGGAGAAAATGCTTTTCATTTGTGTAGTCTTATCATAAACATGAATCAAATATATGGTTATACACGCAGGGGAATAATAACAACTTTGCACTCAGAACCAGTATTTGTATTGTTCTTATGTTTGCAGCAGGGATGGTGTTGCCTGATAAACTTTATATAGGGGGAGGTGGTGGCGTAGTGGTATTATCACTGGACTAATAACCCAGAGACGTAGCGTATTCTGAAGACAGGGGTTCCAATCCCACCACAGCAGGAGGTGGAATTTGAATTTAATTAATAAATCTGGAATTAAAAGCTAGTCTAATCATTGCCATAAAACCATTCTGAAGGGGGAGGGTGAACAGCCAGTCGTCGTTGTGCACATAGGCACCAATGATATAGGTAAAAAACGGGATGAGGTCCTACAAGCAGAATTTAGGGAGTTAGGAGCCAAGTTAAAAAGTAGGACCTCAGAGGTAGTAATCTCAGGATTGCTACCAGTGCCACGTGATAGTCAGAGTAGAAATGAAAGAATAGTCAGGATGAATGCGTGGCTTGAGAGATGGTGCAGGAGGGAGGGGTTCAGATTTTTGGGACATTGGGACCGGTTCTGGGGGAGGTGGGACTATTACAAATTGGACGGTCTACACCTGGGCCGGACTGGAACCAATGTCCTTGGGGGTGCTTTTGCTAACGCTGTTGGGGAGGGTTTAAACTAATGTGGCAGGGGGATGGGAACCAAATGAGGAGGTCAGTGGACAGTAAGGAGGTAGTAACTAAAGCCTGTAAGGAACTAGATAATGAAGTCAGCGTGACTAAGGGAAAGAGTAGGCAGGGAGCAGATGATGAAAGCAAAGGGACTGGTGGTCTGAGGTGCATTTGTTTTAATGCAAGAAGTGTAGTAGGTAAGGCAGATGAACTTAGGGCTTGGAGTAGTACCTGGGAGTATGATGTTATTGCTATTACTGAGACTTGGTTAAGGGAAGGGCATGATTGGCAACTAAATATCCCAGGATATCGATGCTTCAGGCGGGATAGAGAGGGAGGTAAAAGGGGTGGAGGAGTTGCATTACTGGTCAAAGAGGATATCACAGCTGTGCTGAAGGAGGGCACTATGGAGGTCTCGAGCAGTGAGGCAATATGGGCAGAACTCAGAAATAGGAAGGGTGCGGTAACAATGTTGGGGCTGTACTACAGGCCTCCCAACAGCGAGCATGAGATAGAGGTAGAAATATGTAAACAGATTATGGAAAGATGTAGGAGCAACAGGGTGGTGGTGATAGGAGATTTTAATTTTCCCAACATTGACTGGGATTCACTTAGTGTTAGAGGTCTAGATGGAGCAGAATTTGTAAGGAGCATCCAGGAGGGTTTTCTAGAGCAGTATGTAAATAGTCCAACTCGGGAAGGGGCCATACTGGACCTGGTGTTGGGGAATGAGCCCAGCCAGGTGGTTGAAGTTTCAGTAGGGGACTACTTTGGGAATAGTGATCACAATTCCGTAAGTTTTAGAATACTCATGGACAAAGATGAGAGTGGTCCTAAAGGAAGAGTGCTAAATTGGGGGAAGGCCAACTATACCAAAATTCGGCAGGAGCTGGGGAATGTAGATTGGGAGCAGTCGTTTGAAGGTAAATCCACATGTGATATGTGGGAGGCTTTTAAAGAGAGGTTGATTAGCGTGCAGCAGAGACATGTTCCTGTGAAAATGAGGGATAGAAATGGCAAGATTAGGGAACCATGGATGACAGGTGAAATTGTGAGACTAGCTAAGAGGAAAAAGGAAGCATACATAAGGTCTAGGCGGCTGAAGAAAGACGAAGCTTTGAAAGAATATCGGGATTGTAGGAGCAATCCGAAACGAGGAATTAAGAGGGCTAAAAGGGGTCATGAAATATCTTTAGCAAACAGGGTTAAGGAAAATCCCAAAGCCTTTTATTCATATATAAGGAGCAAGAGGGTAACTAGAGAAAGGATTGGCCCACTCAAGGACAAAGGAGGAAAGTTATGCGTGGAGTCAGAGAAAATGGGTGAGATTCTAAACGAGTACTTTGCATCGGTATTCACCGAGGAGAGGGACATGACGGATGTTGAGGTTCGGGACAGATGTTTGATTACTCTAGGTCAAGTCAGCATAAGGAGGGAGGAAGTGTTGGGTATTCTAAAAGGCATTAAGGTGGACAAGTCCCCAGGTCCGGATGGGATCTATCCCAGGTTACTGAGGGAAGTGAGAGAGGAAATAGCTGGGGCCTTAACAGATATCTTTGCAGCATCCTTAAACACGGGTGAGGTCCCGGAGGACTGGAGAATTGCTAATGTTGTCCCCTTGTTTAAGAAGGGTAGCAGGGATAATCCAGGTAATTATAGACCGGTGAGCCTGACATCAGTGGTAGGGAAGCTGCTGGAGAAGATACTGAGGGATAGGATCTATTCCCTTTTGGAAGAAAATGGGCTTATCAGTGATAGGCAACATGGTTTTGTGCAGGGAAGGTCATGTCTTACCAACTTAATAGAATTCTTTGAGGAAATGACAAAGTTGATTGATGAGGGAAGGGCTGTAGATGTCATATACATGGACTTCAGTAAGGCGTTTGATAAGGTTCCCCATGGTAGGCTGATGGAGAAAGTGAAGTCGCATGGGATCCAGGGTGTACTAGCTAGATGGATAAAGAACTGGCTGGGCAACAGGAGACAGAGAGTAGCAGTGGAAGGGAGTTTCTCAAAATGGAGACGTGTGACCAGTGGTGTTCCACAGGGATCCGTGCTGGGACCACTGTTGTTTGTGATGTACATAAATGATTTGGAGGAAAGTATAGGTGGTCTGATTAGCAAGTTTGCAGACGACACTAAGATTGGTGGAGTAGCAGATAGTGAAGGGGACTGTCAGAGAATACAGCAGAATATTGATAGATTGGAGAGTTGGGCAGAGAAATGGCAGATAGAGTTCAATCCGGGCAAATGCGAGGTGATGCATTTTGGAAGATCCAATTCAAGAGTGAACTATACAGTAAATGGAAAAGTCCTGGGGAAAATTGATGTACAAAGAGATTTGGGTGTTCAGGTCCATTGTTCCCTGAAGGTGGCAACGCAGGTCAATAGAGTGGTCAAGAAGGCATACGGCATGCTTTCCTTCATCGGACGGGGTATTGAGTACAAGAGTTGGCAGGTGATGTTACAGTTGTATAGGACTTTGGTTCGGCCACATTTGGAATACTGTGTGCAGTTCTGGTCGCCACATTACCAAAAGGATGTGGATGCTTTGGAGAGGGTGCAGAGGAGGTTCACCAGGATGTTGCCTGGTATGGAGGGCGCTAGCTATGAAGAGAGATTGAGTAGATTAGGATTATTTTCATTAGAAAGGTGGAGGTTGAGGGGGGTCCTGATTGAGGTGTACAAAATCATGAGAGGTATAGACAGGGTGGATAGCAAAAAGCTTTTTCCCAGAGTGGGGGATTCAAATACTAGGGGTCACGAGTTCAAAGTGAGAGGGGAAAAGTTTAGGGGGGATATGCGTGGAAAGTTCTTTACGCAGAGGGTGGTGGGTGCCTGGAACACATTGCCAGCGGAAGGGGTAGATGCGAACACGATAGCGTTTTTTAAGATGTATCTGGACAGATACATGAATGGGCAGGAAGCAAAGAGATACAGACCCTTAGAAAATAGGCAATATGTTTAGATAGAGGATCTGGATCGGCGCAGGCTTGGAGGGCCGAAGGGCTTGTTCCTGTGCTGTAATTTTCTTTGTTCTTTGTTCATTGTCGATTGTTGTAAAAACCCATCTGGTTCACTAATGTCCTTTAGGGAAGGAAATCTGCTGTCCTTACCTGGTCTGGCCTACATGTGACTCCAGACCCACAGCAATGTGGTTAACTTTTACATGCCCTCTGAAATGGCCTAGCAAGCCACTCAATTGTACCTAACCACTACAAAGTCAATAAAAAGGAATG
This sequence comes from Heterodontus francisci, assembly GCF_036365525.1. Taxonomy (NCBI): domain Eukaryota; kingdom Metazoa; phylum Chordata; class Chondrichthyes; order Heterodontiformes; family Heterodontidae; genus Heterodontus; species Heterodontus francisci. Next base: position 82,953,312 of record NC_090380.1, on the reverse strand, counting down.
AAACCAGACAGACCACCTGGCATCGACCTTGACACCGGAAATGACAACGGTAAACCCAGCCCTGTTGACCCTGCAAAGTCCTCCTTACTAACATCTGGGTGCTTGTGCCAAAGTTGGGAGAGCTGTCACACAGTCTTGTCAAGCAACAGCCTGACATAGTCATACTCACGGAATCATACCTTACAGACAATGTCCCAGACACTGCAATCAGAGGTGGCGGGACAGTGGTCTACAGTAGGGAGGGAGTTGACCTGGGAGTCCTTAACATCGACTCTGGACCCCATGAAGTCTCATGGCATCAGGTCAAACATGGGCAAGGTAACCTCCTATTGATTACCACTTACTGCCCTCTCTCAACTGATGACTCAGTACTTCTCCATGTTGAACACCACTTGGAGGAAGCATTGAGGGTGGCAAGGGCACAAAATATACTTGGGTTGGAGACTTCAATGTCCATCACCAAGAGTGGCTCGGTAGCACCACTACTGACCGAGCTGGCCAAGTCCCAAAGGACATAGCTGCTAGACTGAGTCTGCACAGGTGGTGAGAGAACCAACAAGAGGGAAAAACATACTTGACCTTGTTCTCACCAAACTGCCTGCTGCAGATGCTTCTGTCCATGACTGTATTGGTAGGAGTGACCACTGCACAGTCCTTGTGGAGATGAAATCCCGCCTTCACATTGAGGATGCCGTCCATCGTGTTGTGTGGTACTATCACCGTGCTAAATGGGATAGGTTTTGAACAGATCTAGCAATGCAAAACTGGGCATCCATGAGGCGCTGTGGGCCATCAGCAGCAGCAGAATTGTACTCAACCACAATCTGTAACCTCAAGGCCCGGCATGTCCCCCACTCTACCACTACCATCAAGCCAGGAGACCAACCCTGGTTCAATGAAGAGTGTCGGAGGGCATGCCAGGAGCAGCACCAGGCATACCTCAAAATGAGGTGTCAACCTGGTGATGCTACAATACAGGACTATCTGCATGCCAAACTGCATAAGCAGCATGCGAAAGACAGAGCTAAGCAATCCCATAACCAATGGATCAGATTGAAGCTCTGCAGTCCTGCCACATCCGGCCATGAATGGTGGTGGACTATTAAACAACTAACTGGAGGAGGTGGCTCCACAAATATTCCCATCCTCAATGATGGAGGAGCCCAGCACATCAGTGCGAAAGATAAGGCAGAAGCATTTGCAACAATCTTCAGCCAGAAGTGCTGAGTTGATGAGCCATCTCTGCCCCCCACTGAAGTCCCCAGCATTACAGATGCCAGACTTCAGCCAATTCGATTCACTCCGCGTGATATCAAGAAACCACTGAAGGCACTGGATACTACAAAGGCTATGGGTCCTGACAATATTCCGGCAATAGTACTGAAGACCTGTGCTCCAGAACTTGCTGCTCCCCTAGCCAAGCTGTTCCAGTATAGCTACAACATTGGCATCCACCCGGCAATGTGGAAAATTGCCCAGGTATGCCCTGTACACAAAAAGCAGGACAAGTCCAACCTGGCCAATTACCGCCCCATCAGTCTACTCTCAATCATCAGCAAAGTGATGGAAGGTGTCATCAACAGTGCCATCAAGCAGCACTTGCTTAGCAATAACTTGCTCAGTGATACCCAGTTTGGGTTCCGACAGGGCCACTCAGCACCTGACCTCATTACAGCATCGGTTCAAATATGGACAAAAGAGCTGAACTCAAGAGGTGAGGTGAGAGTGACTGCCCTTGATATCAAGGCAGCATTTGACAGAGTATGGCATCAAGGAGCCCTCGCAAAACTGAGGTCAATGGGAATCAGGGGGAAAACCCTCCGCTGGCTGGAGTCATACCTAGCACAAAGGAAGATGGTTCTGGTTGTTGGAGGTCAATCATGTGAGCTCCAGGACATCGCTGCAGGAGTTCCTCAGGGTAGTGTCCAAGGCCCAACCATCTTCCGCTGCTTCATCAATGACCTTCCTTCAATCCTAAGGTCAGAAGTGGGGATGTTCGCTGATGATTGCACAATGTTCAGCACCATTCGCGACTCCTCAAATACTGAAGCAGTCCGTGTAGAAATGCAGCAAGACTTGGACAATATCCAGGCTTGGGCTGATAAGTGGCAAGTATCATTCATGCCACACAAGTGCCAGGCAATGACCATCTCCAACAAGAGAGAATCTAACCATCTCCCCTTGACATTCAATGGCATTACCAACGTTCAATCCCCCACTATCAACATCCTAGGAGCTACCATTGACCAGAAACTGAACTGGAGTAGTCATATAAATACCGTGGCTGCAAGAGCAGGTCAGAGGCTAGGAATCCTGCGGCGAGTAACTCACCTCCTGACTCCCCAATGTCTATCCACCATCTACAAGGCACAAGTCAGGAGTGTGATGGAATACTCTCCACTTGCCTGGATGGGTGCAGCTCCAACACTCAAGAAGCTCGACACCATCCAGAACAAAACAACCCGCTTGATTGGCACCCCATCCACAAACATTCACTTCCTCCACCACCAATGCACAGTGGCAGCAGTGTGTACCATCTACAAGATGCACTGCAGCAATGCACCAAGGCTCCTTAGACAGCACCTTCCAAACCCGTGACCTCTACCACCTCGAGGGACAAGAGCAGCAGATGCATGGGAACATCACCACCTGCAAGTTCCCGTCCAAGTCACACACCATCCTGACTTGGAACTATATCGCTGTTCCTTCACTGTTGCTGGGTCAAAATTCTGGAACTCCCTCCCTAACAGCACTGTGGGTGTACCTCCCTCACATGGACTGCAGCGGTTCAAGAAGGAAGCTCACCACCACCTTCTCAAAAAGGCAATTAGGGATGGGCAATGAATGCTGGTATAGACAGTGACGCCCACTTCCCATGAATGAATGAAAAAAAATTAGCCAGTGTTGAGTTGCCAGGTGAAGTCTTTCTGCCTCCCATTCCTTCACTGCCAGGTGGAGATGATGGTGTAGTGGTAATGTCACAGGGCTACTAATCCAGATGCCCAGGCTAATGCCCTTGGGGCACAGGTTCAACTCACAGCAGCTGGTCGAATTTAAAATAATCAATAAAAAATCTGGAATTGAAAACTAGTTTCAGTAATGGTGCTATGAAACTATCATCGATTGTCCTTAAAAACCCATCTTGTTCACTGAGGGAAGGAAATCTGCCATCCTTACCGAGTCTGGCCTACATGTGACTACAGACCCACAGGAATGTGGTTGACTGTTAAGTGCTCTCTGCCTAGCAAGCAACTCAGTTGTCAAAGCCAACAAATGCTGGCCTTGCCAATGACACCCATATTTCATGAATTAAAAAAAAATACAGTGCACTTAACACAAAAGCTCATTTGCCTGCCCTTCCCTTTTAAGGTGAGAGTTCCACTGGTTTATAAAAAAGCTTCTCCCATCTACATCATCCTTCTCCAGTTATGATTTAATTTTCCTTTTCTCTTTTTGTGATAATGTTCGCACTTACTATGAATAAAACAAAAGATCAGTGGATATATATTTTTATTCAATGTAAAGCCGGAGGGTACTCATTTGTTTGGTATTCAGCACCTGTCAATCAAATTGGTCAAAATGTACCAATCACCAGCATTTAATGTGGACAGTCAGCATCTCAATCTGCATGTCTGTGTTTAAAGATGAAAATCAACGTGCACCAGGAACTTCTTCCTTAGCTGGTGTTGAATAGTTACATTCACCTGAGAGGGCAGAGATTCTCGATTTAACATCCCATCTGAAAGACGGCACCTCTGATAGTGCAGCACTCCCTCAGTACTGCACAGAGTAGACTAGATGTTGTGCTGAAATTTTTGGAATGTGACGTGACCCCACAGCCTTCTGACACAGAGGCAAGTGAGCTACTAGCTGTGTCATAGCTGTGGTATTCAGTTTTAGTTATTTAAACAATATTTTTGAGCAGTTATTCTAAGCAGTACCCTCAGAATTACTGTTATAGCACCTTTCAAGGGGTTAACTGAGGGTTGCTTTTGTTTTTTGAGGTTTCAAACAAATATTAGCTTAACATATGATTTGGCTGTTTTCAGCATCTGAGCTAAAACACATGCTTGAACATGTACACAACAGGCCAGCCAACTGAACCAGAGAATAAATCATTTTCAGAATTCAGCTGTGAACTCCAATTAGATGTCACTTAAACAGGAGAAATAATATGGGAAGGCCAGGGCAGATATGCATTGGGCAAAATTCCTGTGCATCGTGGTGCATCCAGGTAGGACAATGATGTTTACAGAACCAGCATTGGATGCAAACCAGGAAGGAGTCAGTGAGGAGAAAGAGACATTGTTTAGGACTGATGGACATGTGTGGAGTTGGCACAGAGCGTCTCCCGCCTTCACATGTCTTGAGCAAAGATCAGGAAGAAGATGCCAGACCTCAGGAAATCTCCTAAGGTAAGCCAACAATATTTTTCCATGTGACAAGCACCTGACCCAGGTGCAAAAGCAAAAGAGTCCTGTCTGCTAACAGTTTAATCTTATAGTGCTGGAGGGTTCCAAGCAGTAAAAGTAGGTCACCGAGATGTAGACCAAGAAATGCTTAAATTGAATAGGGACATTTAGTAAATGCATATGGCTCTGTATGCACAGCAATAAAAGACAAAGGGGCTTCACAAAAGGAATATACGTCCTCAAGTTGTAGTATGTGATACCCCTTGAATCTGTGCAGCGATATAATACTGTTACTGCTCTATATATTTTCAATACCTTTGTATTACGAGAGAGCTGATCAGAACAGGAATTGATCCTAAACAATATACATAATTGGCTAAGAGAACATGAAGATAGTAGGACATACTGAAGCTGGCGGTCTGCCCCAAGCTGATGGTTAATATGCTAATGTTCATGTCATGTAATTTTGTTATGCATTTGGATGAAGACTCCAGCCACATCATGAGCCTCACTTGTACTTGGATTTGTTGGGAAGACACCCACTTTTGCAGTTTTTTTCCCTCTATCAATACTTTGCTTCATTATTTTTAATTTTCACTTGTTTTGGCTTTGCACCTTACAAAAAGGTGAGGGATCTGAGTGAACACACTGCATAATTAATGTGACAAATAAAGTTTCATGAGGAAAGATAATTGCATGATATACAGGATTTAAAAAAAAGTATGGGAAAAGATAACAAATACACTGTGATCAAATACACTGTAATATTACCACACATAATACTTTGCAATGAGTTTAACTTAGTTTAGATAGATTTGCTTTGGACATGCTACAGCATATTTCCATATCACAGACATCTCAGGGAAGCCACAGCAATTGTCACGTTACCACTGGTCAGCCACGGTAATCACATCCTGTACATATTTTTTCCCACAGGAAAGTTTATATTTTTAGGTTATGATGAAGTGCAATGTCATGGTGTTATTTGGATGCACTGCAAGCGCCATCTAGTGGCTGACTGACAGAAATAAATTTCCTCTAGTATTTTTGTCATGAATGAGAAACACTCTTAATAGTTTCACAAAGATACCGGCTGGAATTTTACCCCACCCCAAAGAGCGGGGTGGTGTAAAATGGAGCGGGAGGCTCCGGGAGCCGTTCCTGACCCGCTACCACCTCTGCCCACCACTTTACGCAGGGTGGCGGCGGCGATAAACAGCCTGCCTGCCCCAGGCCGATCAAGGAAAGTGGCCACTTAACTGCCACTTAAGGGCCTTCGCCCACCTCCACACGGATTTTATGGGCTCCTAGACCCGAGAGAAGCCATCTGACAAGGCGGCTCCCGAACGTCCCAGGGGGAGAGGGGACCCTCATGATTGGGCATCCCCTGCCCGATAGAAGGCCACCTCTGCTACCGCAACCACCCCCAACACCCAACACGCCCCCCCCATCCCCCCCAACCGACCACCCTTGCCTCACCGGGCTGGGGCCCGACCGATTACCCGCCACGAGGCAACCAAAACTTACCTGCCTTTCAGGCTCCCTGGCAACTTTACTTCTCGCTGGGCTGTAGTCCCAGCAGTGGCCACCACTCCCGGTAGCGCTGTTGGGTCTAGGAGCTGCCATCCTGCTGATTGACCAGTAGCTCCATGAGGTGGGAGTCCCACCTCAGCACAATTGAAGCCTGAAGCCGGGGACCTGCAAAATACAGGTCGGATCCCCAGGCGAGGCAGAAGCGGGATCGCCACCGACTTTTCAGTTGCTGGCCAGCTCCCGTCCGCCTATGGTTAAATCCCAGCCACTGTTGCAGGTTAGAATAGGTGAGTGGAGGGGGAAGCTAGCCTTAAACTAAGCAAAATGATTGTATTTAAAAAGAGCAGGAATTAAATCTCATTAGTTTTCCAAATTCTCCAGTTCCTTGAATGTTGTTGAAAAGAAAGACTTCCTCAGTGTGTTCGGTGAAATGCAATTTAAATGTGCTTGAAAAGAATCGGTTTATAACTATGCTACACCAAGAGCAGGGAGCAAGGGTTCATCCGCTGTTAACAATTGCTTACAAAGTCAATGGTCAGGATCCACCTGTCACAAAATACAAAAAAAAAATGATAAATGTTTTAAAACAGAAATCAAAATTATTTCAATATAAGTATTGTTTGAGATTTATGATTTTGCTAAAATTGTTAAATACTTATTTATAATAATGTAATAAAAAACCTCAACTGCTCAAATTTTCTGCAAATTTCCCTTTAATTGTTCTTTCTGTTGCTCAAGACAGCGATTTACAAAATCAAAGAATTGTTTCCATAGAATTCTATAATTACAACACGGCAGGGTATTTGCTTTGTTACATCTGTGCAAGCTCTTCAACAGGGGCTATCCATTTCAATTCCATTTCCTATCTTTTCCATTCTTTCTTTTCAATTAATTATCCAATTCTGCTTTAAATTATGTTATAGACTCTGCCTTAATGGCCACATATAATAAAGTATTCCATATTCCAACAAACTTCTGAATAAAAATTTTCTTCCAACTTCTTCATTGAGTTGTAATCCTGAATCTGTCCCCACTTATTCTCAATTTGCCAACTGTTGGAAACAATCTTTCACTATTTACTCTCTCAAAGCACTTTATAATCATGAAAACCTCTATTAGATCCCTCCTAAATGTTCCATCTTCCAGTGAAAAACACTCTAGTTTTTTAAGTCTTTCTTCATACCTATTACCTTTCACTTCTGATATAATTCTAGTGACTCCTCACAGTATCCTTTCCATGGCTGCAATATCCTGCCCATAATGAGGTGTCAGAACGGTATGCAGTACGCCAAAATGTGACCTAATTAAAGTTTTGTACAAATTCAAGTAACTTCTTTGCCTTAATATTCAATGTTCCTATGTATAAAACCCAGAATTCCATTTGCCTTTCTATGATCTTTACAACTTGCCACCTTTAAAGACTGATGTATCTGCATCCCTAGATCTCTGATTCTCCGTTCCATTAACACTTTTACAATTTAAACTGTGCTTCCTTTCACTGGAGTGCAGAACAATCAGCACACGTAACCCTTAGTATCTTGTCTATACGGCTATTATTCATGTGCAAGACTACTCAGTGAACCAGCAAAGCCCTAGTCTCAACCAATACCCATGTGTGCACTTTCCCGCAAGTCATCACCAGGTAGTGATCAGGAGTAGGATTCCTATTCATTATTTCCCCCCCCCCTGGACAGGTAATGCTGAGGCAGAGTAAAAGCCCCACTGCCATTCCAACTGAGATTGATTAAACACAGACAAAAGAGTGAGCCTGAGAGCTTATGGCCTGAATTTTACGGTGAATGGACGGAAGCCGGACTCTGACGTGAAAGTCGGTGGTGAACCCGCTTCCACCTAGCCTGGGTATCCGTCCCATATTTTATGGATCCTCAGGCTTTAATTGCCCCGAGGCGGGACTTCCACACACTTGAGGGAGGAGGCCCGCCTCAGTGAGTTGCCGGCCAATCAGTGGGCCGACAGCTCTTAGTCCCAGCAGCGCCACCGGGAGCGGTGGCCACTGCTGGGACTGCAGCCAAGCTGATGCCATGGATTGAGAAGGGAAGGTAAGTAGGGGCTTGCCTCACCAGGGGGATCGGCCCTTTCCTGGTGAGGCTGGAGTGGTCCTTTGGGGGGAGGGGGGTGTCTTGGGTCTCAGGGGTGGGTTGGGAGGTGGAGGCGGCCCTCAGTCGGGCACCCTGTGCCTGACTGCCATGCCCCCCCCCCGGGGCCCAGAAAGGCTGGCAGCTATCGCTGGGCAGCCTTTCATGTCCCCAGCACACCTGCTTGCCATGGGTAAAATACCCGTGGAGGCGGGCGAGGGCCTTTAATTGACCGTTAAGTGGCCACTTAAGGGCCTTGATTGGACTCAGGCGGGCAGACCGTTTCCCACCCCCCAACCTGACCTCCGTAAACTTGTCCGGAGGCAGAATTGAGGCGGGTAGGCCTCCCAGAGCCTGCCGCTCAATTTTACGCCGCCCCCACGCCACCATCTGACCCGCTGGGGCAGCGTAAAATTCCGGCTTATGGGTCAATACTGTACCATACAGTGCATTTACTCACTCAGTCATCAAAGCCGTATATAAGACCATTAAAAAAAGAGGCAGGCATTTTACAAGAACTCACCGAACATATCAGTATTGACATCATAAACATTTTTTTATTTAGTTAAATTTTTCACTTGACCTTGATGCGAGATGCAGCTGCATTTGTGACTTTGTCAGACTGCCTATGTTTACCATCACCAGCAGCGTGTGATGTGAGACACTTATTACCATCGCTGCTCAAGGTGTCCTGCCAAACACAGCAGCTCCACTCAGTGTTGTACTTATGCTTTAGTCTCTTTTACATTTACATGTTGTGTTGGATGGAGTCGCTCAATTGTTTTGCGGTCCTGATTGTAAAACTCTACTACAATGAGAGAGATATCATTCTTTTGACTGCACCCATGCTGTATGTTCTACAACATATAATAAGGATTCATCTCAGATGAAGCAGAGTTAGGACACTATGGACTGAATTTAGTGAGCCAGCTTTGAGTCCAGAAAAGGGCACCATTCACATTTGTCACATGGGTGGCCACCCCACCGAGATCGTGCAGCAGGTGCCCAATTTGCATACAGGAGGCATGGGGCACCCCTAGTCACGTGGCAGGGACGGGAGGCGAGATGCCAAATACAGTGTCAGATGACTCCGGAGCAGATGCTGACATCATATTTAAAAGTCTGCCAGCTGTGCATTCACTCCTGCCTGGTTTGCAAAAGTGCCTTCCTGGGTGCCCTCTGCTGCCCCAGGGCCCCTTCCGCTGCCCCAGGGCCCCCTCTGCTGCCTCTTCTGCCAGATAGGCAAGGAGCTGAATGTGAGCCTGCGGTGACCATGGCTGAAGGAAGACACCGGGTGGCCCCATGGTTTAGCAATGCCTCCCTTGAGATTCTCCTCCAGTTGCAAGGGAAAGGCAGGAGGTCTTCTTCCCCAGTGATGGCAAGAAGCAGTCTTCCCGCCTGACCAAGCAAGCCTGGACGGAGATCACAGAGGAGGTCAGCAGTTGTGGGGTCACACCCAGGACATGGGTACAGGGCTGTAAGAGGGTCAACAAGCTCCTTCTTTCTGCCAAAGTGATAGCTCCTTTATCTCTCCTTTTTCAGGGATTGCATGTGACTACACAGGAGGAAGCAGGACATGGGGAGGGAGGTACCACAAAAGCACGGACAAAGGGAGTTAAGCATCACCTCATCCTGATAGATGCATGGCTGCATTTTAGCCACAGGCTACCTTCACTCACAGTTCACCTCCATTAACTCCCCTGAGAGCTGAGGAGAGGATGAGCTATATAGGAAACTCCAGCAGGGGGCAAGGGGTTGCTACTAGCAGAACTGTCATGTTGATCTCTCTGCGAAGTATGACTATCTCTCTCTTTTCATTTGCAGGACAAGAGGGCCTCTAACAGGAGGGAGATATCATGGACTGGTGGCGGCATCCCATACATCAGGCCTCTCTCCACGGCTGAGGAGGAGGCACTTCAACTAGTGGGGACACAGGGCGGCCACTCAATAGGGGATGGTGAGACTGGAGTCTCTGCGCAAGACAGTGAGGATTGTCTTCAATGACATTCAGTTCACTGTTGGAGATCCACATCATGCATGGCTGGCATGATGAGATCTACACAGCCTAACCCACATGTGTTTGTGTTCTCTCATGCAGGTTGGCCTTTGCAGGAGACTCCAATGGAAGGGGGACATAGTTCCACCTCTGAGGAGGAGAAGCACTCAGAGGATGCACCATCCCATGGCTCTCCTGCACGTTCCACCAGCACAGATACTTTCACCTCGGTGGGTTTCCACTCAGCTGCAGAATCAGGGTCACGAGCTGATGAGAGCACTGTACAAGTGCCCGAGCAGCTAGCTGAGGCTGAGACAGTCGATGCCACTGACAATTGGAGGACTGTGGAGGACCAGACCCATGCTGAGCCCCAGGCTTATGATGAGCCTGTGGTGTTGACAGCACAGGGCATGCTGGATTGCAGAGAGAGGTAAGACAACATTTGGCGGAGATCCCATAGGCCATGCGCAGCCATGAGCGGATGATGGAGGATTCCATCCATGCCATGAGTGCTGACATGTCTCAGGCATGTGGCTTCCTCCATCAAAAGGTTGGCGACCCTCATGGAGAGCCAGATCCCAATCGCACAGATGCACGCAGATCTGCATACCACTGCCTTGGTCATGAGCTTGACACAGCAGTGGCAAGGTAAGAGAAAAACAAGGCACATGGAGTCTTCTCCAGCTCCTTGACCTTCTCTGGTGAGCAGGAAGGTTCAAGGGAGCCTTGAAAGGGAGGAGGAGAGGCTGCCCTCCACAGCTGGCAGCTCTCCGCAGGGCACTCTGAATGTGGACAGCAGCTCCTCAGCGCCTCCACCAATGAGCCTAGCTGCAGCAGCCACGATGCCTGAAGAGAGTCCTGCAACAGTGCCAGAAACCCTTGGGCAGCCGGGGCCCTCCAGGCCTCAGGCAACCAGAGGACGCCCATCAAAGTCATCACAGGCCAAGGAGCAGCGTGATCAGCAGCCTGCCTCCAGTCCAGCTGCTGTCTCTGGGATCATACCTCATAGAAGCACTTGCAAACACGGAAAGAAAAGCACGGACTCACTTGGGGATTCAGGGGTGTTTGATTTGTGACATGTAATGCTTCAGATAAAGTTCTTTTGTTCAAACCATTAACGTTCATTGTGTAAAAGTGATTATTCTATCATGCCCTAATTGTGAATTGCTGACTTCACCCTTCTCCATAGAGGAATGCCAGTGTAAGGACAGCCCTCATTTAAATATAATTTCAGCTGGGCACTAGGCACAGAACACAAATGGAAAGAAGGTGACAGACTATATTGAGGCCAGTCTTTATTGATTTCACTCTGAGAAGCCATCATGGTGGCTGGAAGTGGGTAAGTATGAGATTGTCTCTTGCCTCCTTGGCCTGTCACTCAATGAGCCTGGCCTCTGGTGCAAGGGCTTCAATATCCAGTGCTGCCTGCTCATCGCCCTCTGCATGCTCCTCATCAGTGGAGAAGTGTCATTCAATCATGTCCTCGCCATGCAAGGCCTCCCCCCTCTGCAGTGCTAGATTGTGCAGAGCACAGCAGATCACCACGATATGTGAGAATCTCACTGGGGCATACTGCAGGGCTCCACTGAATTGATCTGGGCAACCCAATGGCCTGCTCAATGGTTGCTTGGGTGGAGCCGTGGCAAGTGTTGTACCTCTCCTTTGCTGCAGTACGAGGGTTCCTCACAGGCGTCAGTAGCCATGTCATCAATGGGTCGCCCTTGTCCCCGAGATTCCATTCCTGAAGGCGGGAGAACCTGAAAAGCTGTGACACCTGGGACTGTTGAAGTATGTAGGCATCGTGGCTGCTTCCCAGGAAGCAGGCACACACCTGCAGGAAACATTTTCAGTGGTCACGGACCAACAGAACGTTGATCGAATGGAAGCCCTTCCTCGTGATGAAGGCTGTTCCTTAGGAGCCTTGATAGTCACATGTGTGTGTTCTATTACACCTTGCACCTAGGGAATCCAGCATTGGCCCCAAATCCAATAACCCTCTCTGCCTGACTCAGAGTTGGTCCAGTTGCGCACATAGTCACTGGCCCTCTTGAACAGGTTATTGGTCACCTCATTGATGCAGCGGTGGACTGTTGCCTGGGAGACACCACGCATGTTCCGGGTGGATTCTTGGAATGATCCAGACATGTAAAAGTTGAGTGCCACGGTGATTTTCAATGCCACTGGCATAGGGTGCCCACCAAATCCCATAGGTTTTAACTCGTCCTGCAGCATAGTGCAGAAGTCGGTGACGGCCTCTCTGGAGAGCTGTAGTTGTCGTTGACAATGCTGCTCGGACATGTGGAGGTAGCCAGTTCGAGTCCGGTACACTCTCTGGCGCAGGTTGGCCCTTCTTGGCATAGCCGGCTGCTGCTGCTGTCAGCGTAGAGCCTCGGGGCGGGCACAGCTGCCTCCTGGCCCTCCCTCTGTCGGAGGTGCTGCATCATGCCACAGGGGTCCATAAAAGGCAGGGTGTATGAGACCCATGCCAAGTGATTAGTAGGGCTCCAGAGTGCTGTCCTTGCAGAGATGAACCTGCCTTGGCAGCTTTCCCTTTCCTACTTTTCCTGGCAGACTAGCTAATGGTCCTCAGTGCCCACCCTTGCTGATAGCTGACCCTCTCATCCAACAGTATGGGCACCCGATACTGCAACCCAAAGCCAAGCACCCCCTTGCACAACATCCGACACCCAGCACTCTCTTGCAGACCACCTGAGACCCTACCCAACCATGATCAACACCTGAAACCCTGCTGACCCCTGCTCAACACCCGAGACCCTGCCCACCCGGTACTGTCACCTGAGACCCATGTAGAATGTACAATACTGTAGGCCGTCAATGGCCTCCGCACCCCTCTCAGCCCCAAAGCTGTGGTGGTTGTGGCTGCTTAACGATCATCGGTGCTGCCAACTTTTAATGGCCGGGATTCTGAAGGCACGTGCGAACCGCCCGTCGTCCACTTAATCCCAAACCCCACATTGAATCACATAAAGTTACATGCAAATGCATTAAAATACCTCTTGTGTAAGTTAAATTACACTCCTGTTGCATTGGGGCGGCAATGTTGCCTTGGTGTTTTTCCACCGCTGACTAAATCCAGAACCAATGTCATGACATTGGATTATCGGGCGGAACCTTCCAACGCTATTCTCCAGCTCCCCCACCCCCCACCCCCCATCCAACCGATTCCCGCTCCAAATGACCGCACTAAATTCAGCCCTATATTTGTCCTCATGGTCGAGTGGAGGCTAAATCAGACAATGCTCCTGATCACTATCCGTTAACCAGTGCTGTCACTTGGGACAGGATCAGGTTTGGCTGTGAAGCCTTCCTTTCCCCTTGTTGAATGGTTTACCCTTATATATGAAGTATGACCACTCGGACAAGGTACTGCAGGATGACTTATGGCCATGTAACCATACCCATCCTAAGGAGAAGGAGGGAAAACTTTGGGTACATAAAAAAGCAACTAATGATGAAGGGGGTTATTTCATTTCCTTTTCTCTCCCTTCTTTGAAATGGTTGAGTGGAGGGTATTTTTCCTGAGATTTTTAAACAACTGTCTCTACAAAGAAAACGTTGTATTCCCATGTAATCATTTCATCCTAATATTTTTCTCTTACTATCATGAAGTAGGTTTAATAACCCAGGGAAGAATTGGTCATATGTAGGTAGTCTAACATTTTATAGGCTTTACAGTTTGTGCACAATTAGGTAAGACAAATTGCATGCTTTCTTTTTTCATTCTTTTGTGGGATGTGTGCATTGCTGGTTAGGCCAGCATTTATTGCCCATCCCTAATTTCCTTGAGAAGGTGGCAGTGAGCTGCCTTCTTGAACCGTTGCAGTCCTTGGGATGTAGGTACACCCACAGTGCTGTTAGGAAGGTAGTTCCAGGATTTTGACCTAGCGACAGTGAAGGATCGGCAATATAGTTCCAAATCAGGAAGTTGTGTGGCTTGGAGGGGAGCTTGCAGGTAGTGGTGTCCCCACGCATCTCCTGCCCTTGCCCTTCTAGCTGGTAGAGGTCACTGGTTTGGAAGGTGCTGTCTAAGGAGACTTGGTGAGTTGCTGCAGTGCATCTTGTAGATGGTGCGCACTGCTGCCATTGTGTGTCGGTGGTGAAGGGAGTGAATGTTGAAAGGGTGGATGGGTGCCAATGAAGAAGGCTTTGTCCTGGATGGTGTCGAACTTGTTCAGTGTTATTGGAGCTGCACCCATTCAGGCAAGTTGAGAGTATTCCATCACACTCCTTACTTGTGCTTTGTAGATGGTGGACAGGCATTGGGGAGAGAGGAGGTGAGTTACTCGCCACAGAATTCATAACCTCTAACCTGCTCTTGTAGCCATGGTATTTATGTGGCTGGTCCAGTTCAATTTCTGGTCAATGGTAACCCCCACGATGTTGATAGTGGGGGATTGAGTGATGGTGGTGCCATTGAATGCCAAGGGGAGATGGTTAGATTCTCTCTTGTTGGAGATGGTCATTGCCTGGCACTTGTGTGGCATGAATGATACTTGCCACTTATCAGCCCAAGCCTGGATGTTGTCCAGGTCTTGCTGCATCTGGAGACGGGCTGCTTCAGTACATGAGGAGTTGCAAATAGTGCTGAACATTGTACAATCATCAGCGAACATCCCCACTTCTAACCTTATGCTGGAGGGAAGGTCATTGAAGCAGCTGAAGATGGTTGGGCCTAGGACACTACCCTGAGGAACTCCTGCAGTGATGTCCTGGGACTGAGATGATTGACCTCCAACAACCACAACTATCTTCCTTTGTGCTAGGTATGACCAATGGAGAGTTTTCCTTCTGATTCCCACTGACTCCAATTTTGCTAGGGCTTCTTGATGCCATACTCTGTCAAATGCTGCCTTGATGTCAAGAGCAGTCACTTTCACCTCACTTCTGGAGTTCAGCTCTTTTGTCCATGTTTGAACCAAGGCTGTAATGAGGTCAGGAGCCGAGTGGCCCTGGCGGAACCCAAACTGAGCGTCACTGAGCAGGTTATTCCTGAGCAAGTGCCGCTTGAAAGCACTGTTGACGACCCCTTCCATCACTTTGCTCATGATCAAGATTCTGATTTATACAACAGTGAATTGTGTTATTTCCAAGGATGCCAACCTGGGACTGATCCAGTTTCTTATTAAAATCAATACTTTGTTATTTGATTGTCCTTAGAGGCAGTAAGCATGTGCTCTTCTTGTTTTGTGGCCCTGCGGAAATAATGGAAAACAAATCACGCAAAGTGCCCTGGTTCTTCAAGAAATTGACTCCAGATAGTAACATGATTATTAATAGTACGAAATGTCAATCCTGATTCATTCAATTTTCTAAATTCTCTCCACTGAAGTGTCAGTATCATTGGAAACTCACTGCTATAAGTTAACTAAGTTACCTCTCTGGGAATCTGCATTTCACTCAAAAAAATTAAAATGGAAATATTCCATCTTTTTAAAGGTTATATTGACGAGTTCATTAACTGTACATTACTGACTTTTTTTAAAATGACTTCTTCTGTATTCCACATACATGTTATGGGCATCAGCCAGCTAAAGATTGCCTTACTAATTGCTAATAAATCCTGAATAGCTTCCCTGTTAGTTCAGTTACCTTCAGGGAAGTTATAAGGGACGAATGAACTTTTTAGCAACTAGCAAGGATGTAAGACTGGTCCAAAATTAACCAACTAATCCCAAATTCAATTCTGGCTCAGTGAGAATCAGGCTAAGAGTTTAATGATGATGTAGGGCAGGGCTTCACAACCTGTTTGCTTCCAAGACCCCCTCCAATGATATAAAAATTTCAAGGAAACCCCCCCCACTGAAACACAAGTATTTTTTCTGTTCAAAAATTAGTTATACAATTAAATTTAAGTATTTAGTATTATATTTGTTTTACTTTCTTAATGTGACTAGAAGGTTGATTACATGATCTCCAATGCAGTGCTGCATTGAAAGAGGTTGGGAACTACAGGCAATAAGTGCATGACGAGCTTTTGTGTCCTGCCAACAGGGTGAAGGAGGTCTTAAAAAACATTAATATGCACTGTTGGACACACTGGCATACTAGAATTAAGAGATGATCCTCTTTTCAGTTTGGTGGAATTCAATGACCGCTGATAAACGCAAGGTAGCAGGCAATTCAGGAAGGAATCTTGAGATAATGCGTCAGTGTTGGGGCATTCAACAAGATCTTTCATATGAAAGAATCCCACAATGCTTCTGATACTGAGGGTTAAAAATTGGATTGCTCTCGTTTTTGGGCACAGGGGTCGCAATTCAGGATTAGCCCGCACCCAGTTCTATTGCGGCAGGCAGCATGCAAACTTCATGCTGCCTCCTCATTTGAATGATTGTCGAGTTCAGTCGAGTATGAAATGTGCTGTTGGCTGGCTGAATGCTCAGTATGTAGCTAGTATGTGTTCCAGCTAGCCTGCACCTCTTAAAAGCAGCCTTCCCTCTAAAGGGAGCTGCACTCATTATAAGGAAGCTGCTACAGACAGCCTATGGTGTGAGTGGCTGTAAGGAGAAAGACACCAAATGGAACAACAGACAAAAGAGAGCTCCTAGGTTCTCAGATGTGGTGCTGTCCAGGACGTCAACAGGAGGCCAGGAGGCTCTCAAGGAACACTCTCAGAAGGGAATGGATGCAGGTGGCCAATTCTCAGAGTCTGGTCCCGAGGACCTGGCAGCGGTGCCAGAAGAAGTAGAATGCCCTCACGTGAGTGGTCAAGGTCATTGAATGCATCTCTTACCCACCACACCACCAACTTCTTGCACTACTCAATGCACCACATCCCCATCAGCAGCCCCTAGCAGTCAGGAGTCAAACCTAACATTCAGATGCTCCACCTCACCCACAACCAACCACCAATGATGCCAGTCTCACACCCACTTCCTGCAGTCTCCACATACCTCCAGCTAAAGGCCTGCTACCTGAGCCGAACCCGACGACATGTGTCGGGTTCGGGTAGGCTCGGGTAGGCTCGGGTCCCTCTTCCGGGTCCAGCTTTTGGGTTTGGGTTGGTCCGGGTTGGGCCAGACACACACGGTAGGTGCTCTGCTGGTAAGTATTAAAAATAAAAAACTTACCTGAGCTGGGAATCCGGGACAAAACCGAGTCTGCGCAGTGAGTGAGTGACATCACTATGATGTCATCATGCATGCGCTGCAGCTTCGTGGAGGTTCCGATTTGGAAGGTAGGTAAAGGGATGGCCGGGTCAGGCTCGGGTTGGGCCGAGTGGGGTCGGGCTTGGGTCGAGTTGGACTCCGGACACACACGCTAAGTGCTCTGCCGGTAAGTATTAAAATAAAAAGCTTACCTGAGCTGGGAGTCTAGGATGAAACTGAGTCTGCGCAGTGAGCGAGTGATGTCTCTATGACATCACCACGCACACGCTGCAGCTTCCTGGAGGTTCTGAGTGGAAAGGTAAGGCAAGGGATGGTCGGGACAGACTTGGCTCGGGTCCGCTGTGGATTGGTCGGGTTTGGGTCGGCTTCTTTTTCCTGACCTGAGCAAGCCTTTACCTCCAGCTATTTAGCTAATTGTTTTTTATTCTTTCATGGGATGTGAGCATCGCTGGCTAGTCAGTGTTTGTTGCCCATCCCTAATTGCCCTTGAGAAGGTGGTGGTGAGCTTCCTTCTTGAACTGTTCCATCTGGTGCGGGTATACCCACAGTGCTGTTAGGAAGGGAGTTCCAGGTTTTTGACCTAGTGACAGTGAAGGAAAGGCGATACAGATCCAAGTTAGGATGTTGTGTGACTTGGAGGGTAACTTGCAGGTGGTGTTCCTTTGTGCCCTTGTCCTTCTAGGTGGTAGAGGTTGCAGGTTTGGAAGGTGCTGTTGAAGGAGGCTTGGCGAGCTGCTGCAGTGCATCTTGTAGATGGTACACACTGCTGCCACTGTGCGCCGGTGGAGGGAGTGAATGTTCAAGGTGCTGGACAGGGTGCCGATGAAGTGGGTTGCTTTGTCCTGGATGGTGTCGAGCTTCTTGAGTGTTGTTGGAGCTGCACCCATCTAGGTAAGAGGAGAGTATTCATCTATCACAGAGGTCTTAGATGACAGCAGGAGGGAGAGACTGGACAAGCCGCTAATTCTGGACGAGCTGACAAAGGCCGTCGAGTCTTTCGAGACGAGTAAAACTCCCGGGAGCGACGGCTTACCGGTCGAGTTGTACTCGGCCCTGTGGGACTGGGTTGGTCCGGACCTGCTGGAAGTATACGAGAGTATGCTCCTGGCCGGCAGCATGTCAGAATCCATGAGAAAAGGCATCATCACGCTCATTTACAAGCAGAGGGGGGAGAGGGCAGAAATCAGAAATTGGCGGCCCATCTCACTGCTTAATGTTGATTACAAGATTCTGTCCAAAGTCATAGCCAGTCGAGTCAAGTCTGCTCTGGAGTTGGTGATTCACCCCGATCAGACCTGTACTGTACCCGGCAGGAAGATCTCTGATAGTCTCGCGCTACTCAGGGATACGATCGCCTACGTACGGGACAGGAGGGTGGACACCTGCCTCATCAGCCTGGACCAGGAGAAGGCTTTTGACAGGATATCGCACACCTACATGATGGACGTGCTTTCCAAAATGGGGTTTGGGGAGGGAATCTGCAATTGGATCCGACTGCTCTACACAAACATCAGTAGCGCAGTCTCAATCAACGGGTGGGAATCGGAAAGTTTCCCGATCAAATCTGGAGTCAGACAGGGCTGCCCTCTGTCCCCGGTCTTGTTTGTTTGCTGTATTGAACCCTTTGCTGAGTCTATTAGGAAGGATGCGAGCATAAGAGGGGTGACAATCCCAGGCAGCGGAGGCACTCAGGTCAAAACCTCCCTGTACATGGATGACGTCGCCGTTTTCTGCTCGGATCCGCTGTCCGTGCGCAGACTGATGAGCATCTGCGACCAGTTCGAACTGGCCTCGGGAGCCAAAGTTAACCACGGCAAGAGCGAGGCCATGTTCTTTGGCAACTGGGCTGACCGATCCTTTGTCCCCTTCACCGTCAGGTCAGACTACCTGAAGGTGCTGGGGATATGGTTCGGAAGGGCCGGGGCGTGCACCAAAACATGGGAGGAGCGAGTAGCCAAGGTACGACAAAAGTTGGGCATGTGGGGGCAGCGATCTCTCTCCATTGTGGGTAAGAACCTGGTCATCAGGTGCGAGGCGCTCACGTTGTTCCTCTACGTGGCGCAGGTCTGGCCCATACCCCACTCCTGCGCCGTGGCAGTCACCCGAGCCATTTTCCGCTTCGTCTGGGGATGTAAAATGGACCGGGTCCGGAGGGACACGATGTTCAAATCTCTGGACAAGGGCGGGAAAAATGTACCCAACGCGGCCCTCATCCTGATGACCACCTTCGTGTGCGGCTGCATCAAGCTGTGTGTAGATCCCCAGTACGCAAATTCCAAGTGTCACTACGTGCTGAGGTTCTATCTGTCCCTGGTGTTGCGAAGGATGGGCCTGGTCACATTGCCGCGGAACGCTCCGTGCAGTTGGGCGGTGCCGTACCACCTATCCTTCGTGGAGCAGTTTCTGCGGGAAAACACCTTTGACCACCGGTCCATCAGGCAGTGGTCTGCACGGAATGTCCTCAAGGCCCTACGGGAAAAGGAAACGGTGGATCCTGTCGGATGGTTCCCCGAGCAGACCGTCAAAGTCATTTGGCGGAATGTCTCATCACCAGAACTTTCAAACAAGCACCAAGACGTAGCTTGGCTGGTGGTGAGAAGGGCCCTTCCCGTCAGATCCTTCATGCACACCCGAAGTCTCGCCCCCTCCGCACAGTGCCCCCGCGTTGGCTGTGGTGGGGAAGAGACGGTCGCCCACCTCCTCCTGGAATGTGCCTTTGCAAAGCAGGTGTGGAAAGAGATGCAGTGGTTTTTGTCAAGGTTCATCCCAAGCAGTTCTGTAACACAGGAGTCTGTGCTCTACGGGCTGTTCCCAGGGACGCACACCGAGACAAACATCAACTGCTGCTGGAGGACTATCAATTCGGTGAAAGACGCCCTTTGGTCTGCCCGAAACTTGCTGGTCTTCCAGCGCAAAGAGTTGTCCACCACCGAATGTTGCAGACTGGCACATTCCAAGGTCCAGGACTACGTGTTGAGGGACGCACTAAAGCTTGGGGCAGCCGCAGCAAAGGCTCAATGGGGAAAGACCACAGTGTAAGGTTCCCCCACCAAGCTGGACTGAGGTGCTGGATCAATGGGAAACCCCTCGAACTGTATCGTTAATATTCTCAATTGCTGTAAATGTAAAACTGTAATTGACATGACAATTGTGAAAAGGAAGGGTTGGGAAGAAACTCATGACAGTATTGAAGGAAACTGATCTCCCTTGCAATGTTTGTATTTTTTGGTGCTGTTTGGAAACTGTCTGGCAATGTAATTTTTACAGATGTTTATGAATAAAGTATATTTTGGAAAAAAAAAAAATCACACTCCTGACTTGTGCCATGTAGATAGTGGACAGCTTTGGGGAGTCAGGAGGGGAGTAACTCACACAAAATTCCCAGTCTCTGACCTGGTCTTGTAGCCACAGTATTTATGTGGCAGGCACATCATCGAAACACATTGCAACTTACGCACTGACATTCTTCCCTCTCTCTTGCAGGACAAGGTGCCCCATAACTGCAGGGAGAAAAGCAGAACCAGAGGGGAACAAGTGTACCTGAATTACCTAAGCTCGCTGGAGGAGGCTACTCTCAGCGTCATGGAGCTGGCTGTGAAAGAGGCTGTTGCATTTTGCACTGCTGAGAACATTCACAATGACCATATGTTCTTGTCTTATCACCCTTCTCAACTCCCGCCTCACTCTCATCCTGCTCTCTGCTATGAAGTGCAAGTTGCAGATGCTGTGACCATGGACCTTTTGATTTCCATCACATAACCCCCCTCCCCCCCCCCACCCCACCCCCACCAATTCCCTCACCCCAACCCTCCCATTCTTAGTTTCTTCTTTCAGACAACCAAAGAACTACCACCTGGCCAGCCACTGCTGACTCCAAAGTGAAGGGTGAAAGCTACACCAGAACTCTGAAGAAGAAGCACTGTCATTTGATCTGACACTTCTATCCACCAGCTCAGATACTGGCACAATACATACCTTAGAGGTTGTATAGAGTTGGGATCTGCATGTGGTGAGTCACTAAGCACAAGTGGGCTGCAGCCAGGCTGGGGATAAGACAATTCGTTTGCCAGCTCCCTGGAGGGCGAGATCGCAGATGAGTTCTGCTACAGGGGATTCCGATGGGAATGTCAATGGGGCACATACAAGAGAACATGAGCATGCACACCGAGCTGCTTGGTGATTTGACAGGCCTCCCAGTCAAACTTCTGTAATTGTCAAGGAGCATGGAGAAGTCCAGCTCCAACATGGCATAGGACATTTCACAGAGCATGAAGCCCATCCTTTTCAGTGGGGAAATGTGGCTCCATGACAGCACCTGCCGACCCAGCCGTGATGCAGCATATGGTGGCCGCTGTCTCAGCTTCCACTGCAGCATAGTTGGAAGCGACCCAATGTCTCAGTTCTGCATGGAAGCTCAGATCAAGGTCATGAGATTCATGCTTGCTGCCATGCAGGCTCATACTGCTGCCATCATGACTGCGGATTGCCAGTGGTTCCATGGAGCATGAACCTACAGTCCTCCCTCAGGATGACAGCATTTCTGCTCCCACCACTGCAACTCTGCCAGTGCCCTTGCTGTTGTCAGCCCATGATTTTACATTAATTAAAGTGAATGAGTGGAAATGCTCATGCTGGGAAATGCAAAAGCATTTGGCCAACGTGTCCAAACTGATGGCTACCAAATGGATAAAAAAATCTTCAAGGTTCAAGCTGAAATGACAAGTTCTGAGACCAATGGCTTTGGACATGTTTTAGTTAATTACAGCCCATAGGAATTTTGGAAGTTCTGTGCCTTGAAAGGATCACTCTTAAAATAAAACAGACTGAAGAGCCCATTTAGTAGCATTTGCTGCAGCTATGATATTATCAAGTGAATTGAGCCTTTGTGACCTGCTAACACATGTATAATTTTAGCTGTGCAGCAACATTCTTAAATAGGAAACTGACTTACATAATGACTAAGCAGCCAGAAAATATGAAATACTACAAATTGTCATTACGTCCTAGCGATCTGATATAATTATTTTGAGATTATGGTGGTTCTTTTCCCTTCACATTCTTAAAATATTAATGCGACTGTGCTTCACTGTGCAAATGAAAATAATCTACATGCAAACAATAATTTCATGAAAATAATCCTCACAAACATGAATTAGGCCACTCCTCTCAGCTCACTATCCATGGCCACACGACACTACCTACTAGCTCCAGCATCTATATGAACACCTGTTTTTTCACACTTACAAGTCAGTTAACATTTATCTCTTCAAATACGTACAAAATCATATAAAAGGGGAACTTTGCAGGCTGTCTTAAGATGAATCCTGCAGTCAAAGGAGATCCCAGGCACGAGGGCCCAATGCTGAGCTCCATAAGTCCAATGTAGCGCTGCTCTTTCTTCTTAAGTTGTTAAATGCACCCTGATCAGCTATTCAGAGGGCCAGAGAGTGGAGGGATGTTTTATACAGCACACCAATTATTGTAAACACTGGGAGGGGGAAGGAGGATGGGATCAGGGGAGTTTCTTACTGCAGTTTTTTGGCATGGGTCAAATCCTCTTCCTTGCCTCATTCCCAATACAGTAATTTCACCAGAAAGAGTAACAGACACACAGAAAAAGTGAGAGGAACACTGAAAGAAGGGGAGAGTAACGGAGACACAGGAAGAAGGTAATAGGGAAAAACACAAAAGGAAAGAAATTGTGCAATCTGGTGTTATCCTAGTTACAGGGGTGGGCCAGTGGGGGTGAGGTGTGTGGAGGGGAAATAAGTTTGTTTTTTGTCTAGTGATGAATTAGTGATGATCTTGGAGGAGGTAATTAGATCCCTCTTGGGTCATGTTTGTTCCAAAATAACATGCCTGCTGTTTGAAAACCAGAACTGTGTCAGAAACACTATACCAGAGCCTGCCAGATCTACAGTATTTTAAGGCACAATTGGTGACTGACCAACCAGCCTGGATGTATAGCTTTGTCAATGAGGACTGGGATACTTCCTACCGAGCTCTAAATATCCATGTGAACCTAATGGATAGGGTGGTTCTGACTGGACAAACAACAGGAAAATTATTAGTACTCTATGAATGGAAGCTGTGTGATTTTAATGAGTCAAAGTGCAGAAATACCCCTGCACATACTTGAAGTACTTAATCTTGACTCCTGCCAACTTGTGCCAAAGCTCTCTGGAATTAAGTAAGTCTTTGTGTATGGAGAGAGAATGTACATTTCATATCAGGAAAACCGAATTTTGACTTATATAGATTTCTCAGACGTTTGGTATGGCGACTCCTAATCTTTTTTTTTATTCTTTCATGGGATGTGGATGTCGCTGACAAGGCCAGCATTTATTGCCCATCCCTAATTGCCCTTGACAACTGAATGGCTTGCTAGGCCATTTCAGAGGGCAGTTAAGAGTCAACCACATTGCATGTTTCCATATGCAACAGACTTAGATGACCAAGAGAAAGGGCAACACGGTGGTATAATAAATCAGTTTACTTGTATGCTGTAATAGCAATAGGACAAACAACGCACAATTCATGACTCAGTATATGCCTAACCACTGGAGAGGTACTGAAGAAAAGGCATAAAAATAATCAAAGACAGGCACAAAGTGATGAGGTGAAAACAGACAGTAACACCGAGCCATTGTCACACATCTTTTACCAGCTGTGCTTTGAAATAGCTCCGACAGAAATCCAGGAACTGAATATGAGAATTTATTTTCACACAATGTGGGCATGGTGTGGGAAGAACTACACAATGGAGAGGTTTTTTAAGTAGATATGCGAATATATGTATTCATATGTCACATCATTCTAAAATGTTCAAGACAATAGTCACATTGCATAGTCAGATTTGTGAACAGTGGTTTATATAAAATAACTTCCCTGTTCCAGCTTGTGAGTGGAAGGGTCTAATTGTCAGCCAGTCTTTTATTTTCCACTCACTAATATTCCCTGCTCTTTCTTCTTGAAATACCTTAATACACTTACTTCGAAAGCACTGAGAAGATGCAGTTATGAGTGCCTTTCTGATATCATCCAGCTTCATGATATCATTATCAGCTAATGTATGCTTTTGTCAATGTCACTGTAAGGTAACTTCCAGCTGCCACTTATACTGCTCTTATTGCACTGGCTTTCAGCAGTAACACAATTCAAACAGTGGACCACTGCTTCTCCTTACTGTCTTACAAAATTAGTGCATATTATGTAAAGTAACAGGTGCTGGGGAAGAGTTGTAGAGAGCATGTTTCAATCTTGGGATAATATCATATCATGCATACAGTCAACCACGGGGGTCGGTTAGCTTAGATGACTAGAGTGTGATGTATAAGAGATGCCAACAGTGCGTGTGCAATCCCCATACCAACTGTGGTAGTTCATGGAGGCCTGCCTCTTCACCTCGCCCCACACTTGCGGAGTTGTGACCCTCAAGCTATACATTACCAACCATCTTTTTCTAATGGGGAGAGATGCCTATGGTCCTTTGGGGCCACAGCTATAACAACAGTCAAACACATGTAATGGAGTTTAACCCTCTGTGGATTTTGACTTATCTTTAATATTTATTGCTCCCTTGTACCTGTAGCCTATAAACCCAAATTAAAGATTAATTTCAAAGTCAAAAGCAGTAGATTTAAAAATGTAGTTGATGTTCAAAACAAATGTTGTCAATTAACAATTTCTAACTTTCTCTCTGCAGAGATGAATCATCTACTTCTCAAGCACTGACTGCATAAGAATGTCAGAACAGGAGTAGGCCATTCAGCCCCTCGAGCCAATTCCTCCATTTTATTAGATCACAGCTGATCTGTAATGCAACTCCATCTACCTGCCTTTGCTCTATATTCCTCAATATGCTTAAACAACAATAATCTATTGATATTAGTCATGAAAATTTCAATTGATCAACATACTTTAGGTGAAGAGCCTTGTTACAGTTCGTGTGCTCTCGGAACATTTTGTGCACACAGCAGGAAGGCAGTTTCTATCTTTAGAGCACAATCATACCCCAAAATCAATGTTCTGAACATAGAATCATAGAAATTTACAGCACAGAAGGACGCCATTTGGCCCATCATGTCCACTCCATCTGGAAAGGAACCATCAAACCTAATCCTACTTTGCAGCTCTTGGTCTGTAGCCTTGTAAGCTACTGCACTTCAAGTGCATATCCAAGTACTTTTTAAATGTTTTGAGGGTTTCTGCCTCTACCATCCTTTCAGGCAATGAGTTCCAAATCCCTACCACCATCTGGGTGAAAAACATTCTCCCTTGAATCCCCTTTAACCTCCTATCTTTTACCCTAAATCTATACCCCTTAGTTATGGACCTCTCAAATAAGGACCTTCCTATCCACTCCACCTAGACCCCTCATAATTTTATACACTTAAATTAGGTCTCCCCTCAGCCTCCTCTGTTACAAAGAAAACAACCCTAGCCTATCCAATGTTTCCTCATAGCTAAAATTCTCCAGTCGAGACAACATTGTCATAAATCTCCTCTGTACCCTTTCTAGTGAAATCACATCTTTACTATAGTGTGGTGACCAGAACTGCACACAATACTCCAGCTGTGGCCTAACCAGTGTTTTATACAGATGCATCATAACCTCCCTGCTCTTCTATGCCTCGGCTAATAAAGACAAGGTCCCTCTGTTCCTCTATACTTCTCAGTATCCTACCATTTATTGTGTATTCCCGTGCCTTGTTAGCCTTCCCCAAACGCATTGCTTCACACTTTTCTGGACTGAACTCCATTTGCCACTGTTAAGCCCACCTGACTAGTCCATTGATCCCTTCCTGCAATCTACAGCTTTCTTCATTATCAACCACACGGCCAATTTTTGTATCATCTACAAACTTCTGAATCATACCCCCTACATTCAAGTCCAAATTATTGATATATACCACAAAAAAGGAACTAGTATTGAGCCCTGTGGAACCCCACTGGAATCAGCCTTCCAGTCACAAAAACACCCATCAACGATTACCCTTTGCTTCCTGCCTCTAAGCCAATTTTATAACCAACTTGCCACTTTGCCTTGGATCCCATGCGCTTTTACTTTTGTGACCAGTCTGCCATGTGGGAACTTATCAAAACCCTTGCTAAAATCCATCTAGACCACATCAAATGTACTACCCCCTCATTGTTACCTCCTCAAAACATTCAATCATGTTAGTCAACCTTCCCTTAGCAAATCCATGCTGACTGTCTTTGATTAATTCATGTCTTTCTGAATGAAGATTTATTCTGTCCCTCTGAATTTTTTCCAATAGATTTTCCCACCACCGAGGTTCAACTGAGTGGTTTGTAATTGCTCAGTCTATCTCTTTCTCCCTTGTTAAACAATGGTACAGCTTTAGCTGTCCTCCAGTCTCTGGCACCAAACCTGTCGTCAGAGAGGATTGGAAAATGATGGTCAGAGCCTCCTCTATTCCTTTGCTTGTTTTACCTAAATAGCCTGGGATAAATTTCATCCAGGCCTGGGGAGTTATCCATTTTCAAAGATGTTAAACCCCTTAATACTTCCTCTCTGACTGCTAATTTCATCTAATATTTCACACTCCTCCTTGATTGCAATGTCTGTATCGTCTCTCCCTTTTGTGAAAACAGAGACAAGGTATTCATACCAACGTCCTGTACCTGGTCATTAATAGGCTCTACTCTTTCTTTAGTTATCCTCTTGCTCTGTATATATTTATAAAAAAAACTTTGAGTTTCCTTGATTTTACTTGCCAATATTTTTTCATGCCCTTTCTTTTCTTTCCAGTTTCCTTTTTAATTTCATCCTTACATTTTTTATACTCCTCCAGGTTTTCTGTAGTATTGAGCTCCTGGTGTCTGTCATATGCTTCCGTTTTTTTCTTTATCCTATCCTTTAAGCCCATTGAGATTCAGGGAGCTCAGGATTTGTTAGTCCCACCCTTTTTTCTGTAAAGGAACATACTTGCTCTGAACCCTCACCATCTCTTCCTTGAATGCCTCCCATTGATCTGGCACTTTTCCTTCAAGTAGGTGCTTCCAGTCCACTTTAACTAAATCACATTTCAGCTTAGTAACATTATCTTTTCCCCGATAGAGAACTTTTATTGCTGGTCCATCTTTGTCCTTTACCATAATTACCCTAAATCTAACTGAATTATGATCACTTCCACCAAAGTGCTTCCCAGCTGATACCCCTTCCATCCGCCCAGCTTCATTTTCTAAAACGAAGTCCAGAACCGTCCCCTCTCTTGTTGGGTTTGCTATATACTGGCTAAAAAAATCCCCTGAATGCATTTTCAGGATTCTGCTCCCTCTGTGCCTTTCATACTAATTCTATCCCAGTTAATTTTAGGGTAGTTGAAATCCCCCACTATTACTGCCCTACTGTTTTTGCACTTCTCAGAGATTTGTTGATATGTTTACTCTTCTATCTCCCTCTGACTGTTTGGGGTCTATAGTACACCCCCAATAGTGGGATTGCCCCCTTGCTTTTCTTCAGTTCAACCCACATAGCTTAATTTGCTGATCCTTCTACCATATCATTCCTCTTCACAACTAGAATTGTTTTGTAATCAATATTGTGACTCCACCCCCCACCCCAGCTCCTTTTTCATCCCCCTCCACACCTCATCTGAAAACCCTGTAACCAGGAATGTTGAGCTGCCATTCCTGTCCTTCTTGCAGTCAAGTCTCAGTAATAGCTATAATATCACACTCCCACATGTCAGTCTCTGTTCTCAGCTCATCTGCCTTATTTCTTAGACTTCTTGCATTGAAGTAAATACATTTAGTGCAGCCAAACTCCCTTTTGGCTATTTTTTAGCCTTTGTTTCCTCTGTCTTCCGAACATGCTTAGTAATATTCTGCCTTCCATTTCCAACGTTTCTTCTCTCCCTTCTGAATCTACTCTTAGGTTCCCACCCCCTCCCAAGCTAGTTTAAACCCTCCCCAGCAGCACGAGAAAAAACCCGCTGTGAGGATATTGGTCGCAGCCCTGTTGAGATTTAACCTGTCCGGCTTGTATTGGTGCCACCTCCCTCAGAGATGGTCCCAATGCCTCAGGAATCTAAAGCCCTCCCTCCTGCACGATCTCTCCAGCCACATATTAATCAGATCTATCTTCCTATTTCTGTACTCACTAGCACGTGGCACTGGTAGTAATTCGGAGATTACTACCTTTGAGGTCCTGTTTTTCAATCTCTCTCCTAGCTCCCTAAACTCTGCCTTCAGGATCTCATCCCTATTTCTGACTATGTCATTGGTACTGATATGGACCACAACCTCTGGCTGTTCACCCTCCCCCCTCTGAATGTCTGGTAGCCACTCAGTGACATTCTCGACCCTGGTACCATGGAGGCAACATATCATCCTGGAGCCACGTCTGTGGCCACAGAAGCACCTGGCTGTTCCCTTCACTATTGATTCCCCTACCACTATGGCTCTTCTAGTCTTCTTCCTCCATCCCCCATCCCCATGCAGCTGAGTGGGCGGTGGTGCCGTGGACTTGGCTGTGACTGCACTCCCCAGAGGAACCATCACTCTAACCAGTAATTAGAGCTGAATACCAGTCAGAGAGCGAAATGCAGTCCGGGGACTCCTGCACTACCTACCCGGTCTTCCTTGACTGTCTGGCAGTCACCCATTCCCTCTCTGCCTGCACTCTGTTAAGCTGCAGGATGACCACATCCAGAAACATGCTATCCATGAATCTCTCAAACTCGTGGATGCACCGTAGAGACTCCAGCTGCCGCTCAAGCTCCGAAACCTGGATCTCGAGCTACGCTAGCTGGTGGCACTTCCTGCACATGTGGTTGTCCAGGCCCTGAGAAGCATCCAGGATTTCCCACATGGCACATATATAACGTACGAAATAGGAGCTGGTGTAGGCCATTTGGCCCTTCAAGCCTGCTCCATCGTTCAATAAGGTCATGGCTGATCTTCTACCTCAACTCTACCTTCCCACATTATCCTCATATCCCTTAATTCCGTTAGTACCCAAAAATCTATCAACCTCAGTCTTGAATATATTCAATTACTGAGCATCCACAGCTCTCTGCGGTAGAGAATTTCAAAGATTCACAACCCTTTGAGTGAAGAAATTTCTCCTCATCTCAGTCTGAAATGGCCAACTCCTTATCCTGAGACTGTGCCCCTGTGTTCTAGATTCCCCAGCCAGTGGATACATTTTCTCAGCATCTACTCTGTCAAACCTCTTCAGATTTTTATAAGTTTCAATTAGATCACCTTCTGAACTCCACGGAATATAGGTCTAATCTACTCAATTTCTCCTCATAGGACAATCTCATCATCCCATGAACCAGTCTAGTGAACCTTCATTACACTCCCTCTAGGTCAAGTATGTCCTTCTTTAGGTATGGAGACCAAAATTGCACACAGTAGTCCAGGTGTGGCCTCACCAATGCCTTGTATAATTGTAGTGAGACCTCTTTACTCTCATACTTTAGTAACAAAAGCTAATATATCATTTGCCTTCCTAATTGCTTGCTGTACCTGTGTGTTAACTTTCTGTGATCCATGTATATGGACACCTGGGTACTTCTGAATGCAAACATTTTCCAGTCTCTCACCATACAAAAACTATTCTGGTGCTCCAAAAATTGGAAAATTGGCCTCTTTTAGATTGGCAGAGTATGAGACCTACTCCAGAAGGCAATTAACGGCCAGACTGGATTGGGGGGCGGGGTGGGGGGTGGTGCAGTGTGGGGGCAGAGGAATCCATTCCCCCCCCACCCTCCACCTCTCCTCAGGGGATGTCAGGACATTAATACCACTTCCAAGGACCTAATGTAATCTTTCCATATTGACCCTGGGAAATGATTGTAACACAGACAGAGGGTAGGGTGATCCTCAGAAGACCTGGGCTCTTTCCCACCTCACACCCTGCCACCACTTACAGGCAGGAAGCAGGGAAAGAAAAGTCAACATTGGTCTTGAAGGACATGGGATGGATCATAGAGGAGAATCTCAGTCCCAGTCTTCTTTGAACTGAAATCTGCACCTTTTTGCTCAGTGAGTGGGAGGGTGCACTACATGACTGACAATGGCTTCTTATCTATATCCACAAAGTTACATGGGGTTCTTGTCTTCTTTCAAAGGTGTTAAAGATCACACCATCTGTCCAATGTGTTCAGGCCCTGTGCAGTACTGAGGGATTACTGCATGTTCTGAGGTGAAGTCTTTCTGATTGGATATTAAACTAAAAACAACTTGCATTTATTTAAGTAGACCAAGATCCTATCTGTCTGTTTAAATGATCCTATGCCACTCTTCAAAGAAGAGCAAGAGGTCTTCTGGTGTTCTCCCCCCGCCCCCCCAACCAATACCACTGAAACATACTGGCCCAGATTTTGCAGTTGTAATGATGGTGAAACTGTCGGTGTTTGCTGTTAAACTCTGTAGAACTGACAGCAACCTCTGGTGTCTGCACACATGCAGTTAAATGTGGAAATTCAGAAGTTGATTTCAGTGATTCCCTGCTCCTCTACAGTGTGCACTGTTGAAGTCCTCATAAATGAAAATCAGGTCGAAATTACTGAATGGGCATGAACTTCCACCTTTAACCTTAATATTCTCATTGTAAAACCATTTAAAACGTTATGCCTTGTTGAATGAGGTGTAACTGGGGTTTTAACGGCATACTAAAGTGTAATCATTGCTGAACAGCCTCTGTGGCCCCGAAAAGTCTAATTTTCTGTTTGTGGGACATCAAATTTCTCGATTCCATGATTAAAAATTCCATAGATTTCTAAAATAAGAATTAATTAAAAAATGTGTTCATTATATTCTGCTTCTATCTTAATCCCATGTGTATGTTACAATATTTATTTCACTTTCTGTAAAATTATAAAAAGTGAATGATTGTTACTTAATGGTTACTTCCTGGTTTGCTGTCTGTGAGAATTCTTCATTGTCACTGGCTGCTTCGCCTGCTTGATGACATCACTGTTACTGGATGCCAGGGATCCTGGCTGGCGCCAGAATGAAATTAATGTTGGGAAAGGTGAAATTCATGCCACAGAGTTTGCTTTGTGGTCTGCAAGAGTTGTCACTGACTGAAATCTGGGCCATCAGTCAGTCATTCATCTCATTGTTGTGTGTCGCTGTACACAAATTAGCTGCTGCATTTTTCTGCTGTTCTACAGTCATATAAACATACAATATAGTTAACTCCCATGTCACACATCCATAGTTGTGTCTGAGGAAGTAAAGTGGACGGATCTGGAAGGTTCCAGAGAGTCAACATTTAAACTGAATACAACAGAATACAGGTGAAATGCAGGGATAAAAACACTTCAATGGAAGAAACTTCCACGAGCTATAAAAATGATGCAACATTGAGCGGTGAGTTAGCTGCAGTTGTCAGTTCAATACTCAAACCTCCTCCCTGCACCCCGACCCCCCGCACCACCATCTCCAAAACCACCCAGAAACAGCAGGAGACAGGACTTGATACAGGGTGAAATGACAATGTTACTATGCTGTTAGCAACAGCATCATACATTTACACTGCAGCTTGAGGAAAAGCTAAGCACATTAGTTAGCAGACTAAGTAATGAAAAATTTACTCAGCTAACAGGCTAGACTGCTTCCAGGCACCCTCCAACGCTCCAGCTCAGAAATGTAAGCAGTGGTTCTCTTTTGAGTCATCTAATAGTTGATTTGACAAAATTGAGGGAACAATCTGCAGGGTCACTGTCCTGATGTGCCACTTCATTTTGAGACTAATTCTGTTGCAATTTCTTTCACTGATAGCTGAATTTTACCAGCAAGCGGCTGGAAGGCAGGAGGAGTTGGAATATTGCAAAGTCTTTATGTCACTACCGGATTTTCCAAAGGGTGGTCAACATGGCGGGAGGACCTCGCACTGAAACGCAGTGAGAAGCTAATTAAACCTGTTTAACGTGAAATTAACTGCTATCTTACCAGGGATTTTGAATTTTAAAAGCATGCACATAAAGCACAGGGCTTCGGAGTGGGCAGGTATAAAGAGGCGCTGGATTAGTGGGAGGTCAGTGCTGGCTCCAGACAACTATAGTGAACAGTAGTGTGGCTTGGCAGGGAGAGTGGAAAAGTGTGGGCAGCAGCAGTGGCAGTTGGAAGCAGGGACAAACTTGCCAACACATCGGGGGCATACCGCTTGAGTGCCATCTCTGAAATGGCAGTTGTGTATATACAGCGGGTGGCGGTGGTACGGAGGGCCGGTGGAGCGAGAAGGCCCCGGAAAATGAGTATAGCTATCTGCCATGGGCCTCATTCACTATGGCTTCGACACCTCCAATGATGAGGAGCATCGGAGAGGGAGAGAGCTGCAGCCACAGGTAGCGGATGGCCACCAGCAGCTTCAACCTCAGAAGGGTAACAAAGAAGGAGGGTGCAGACGGGCATGCAGCCAGCCTCTGGTGCGCAGAAGATGTTACCCATCAGAGAGGGCTTGTGGTTAGAGGGTCAGCTTCCTGCAAATGTTGGAGTAGCAGTGTCACCAAAAACTGTGCCTTGGCAGAGTCATGGTCACAGAGCTCTGTGCCATGGTGGAGGATCAGCTAAGCCCTACGGTAGCCAATCAATGCCTGTAGCACTGAAGGTCATTGTGGTGCTGAACTTCCATGCCTCTGGATCATTCCAGGGATCTTCTGGCAATATGTGTGGGATTTCCCAGTCTGCGGTTCATCGCTGCATCAAGATGGTCACCAATGCCATCTTCAAGAGGGCCAGCCAATAAGGGAGCTTTTGCACTGATCCAGACAGTCAAACTGAGAGGACCATAGGGGTTAGGACCATCACTAGGTTCCCCAGGTGCACAGTGTCATTGAGTGCACACATGTGGCTATTAAGGTTCCTACAGAGCAGATGACAGTGTTCATCAACAGGAAGGGCTTCTGCTTGTTCAGTGTACAACAAGTCTGCGACCATTGCAAATGGATCCTTCAGGTATGTGCAAGATTTCCGGGAAGCTGTCGCGACGCCTTCATACTAAGGCAATCCCAGGTGCCCAAAGTTTTCAGGTCACCTGAGAGCCTTCAAGGATAAATACAGGGTGACAAGGGCTACACACCAAAGACATGGCGACTGGCGCCTGTGAGGAACCCAAACACTGATGTAGAGGAGAGTTACAATACCGGCCATGGTACAACTCAAGTTACTTTCGAGCAGGCCCTGGGACTTCTGAAGATGTGGTTCAGATAATTTTAAAATTGGATAATTTTAGATTAAAGGTTAAGGAGGGGAAGGAATTTCTAAAATGTGTTCAGGAGAACTTCCTTGATCAGTATGTTTTCAACCCAACTAGAAAAGAGGCATTGCTGGATATGTTAGAACATAGAACATTACAGCGCAGTACAGGCCCTTCGGCCCTCGATGTTGCGCCGACCTGTGAAATGTTGTTGGGAAATGAGGTGGGCCAAGTGGGCCAAGTGTCTGTGGCGGAGTACTTGGTTAAGAGTGATCATCATATCATAAGGTTTGGACTTGGTAATGCAGAAAAGCAAGGAACAAAATAAGGTAGATTGGAAGAGGGCTAAATTCAACGCCATGAGAAGGGATCGAGCCAGGGTAGAATGGAACCAAAGACTGGCAGGAAGAGCTGTATTGGGACAATGGGTTATCTTTAAGAAGAGATACTTCAAGTATAGGCTAGGAACATTCCAACCAAGGTGAAAGGTAGGTGAACCAAGAAAAGGGCTCCTTGGTTGACGAGGGGGATGATGATGATGAAACAAAAAAAGAGGGTGTATGATGTATGTCAGGTGAACTCATCAAGTGAGAAGCAGGGCATATACAATAAGTTGAGAAGGGAGATGAAGACTATCAAAGAGAGAATATGACAATAGAACAGCAGTCAACATAAAATGGAACCCAAAGATCTTCTACCGGCATGTAAATAGTAAATGAGCAGTAAGAGGAGGAATGGGCCTATTAGGCACAGAGAGGGTAATATATGCTTAGAGGCACAGGGCAAGGCTAATGTACTTAATGAGTATTTTGTATCAGTGTTGGCTAAGGAAATGGAGGCTGACAAAATATTGGTTGAAGCGGAGAGAGTCGGGGCAATGGATAGGATAATAATTGTGAGGGGGAGGTACTAAAAAGGATGGTTAACGTTTCGGGTCAGTGACCCTTCTTCGGGGTTCCGAAGAAGGGTCACTGACCCGAAACGTTAACTCTGCTTCTCTTTCCACAGATGCTGCCAGACCTGCTGAGTGAATCCAGATTGTTTCAGATTTCCAGCATCTGCAGTATTTTGCTTTTATTATACTAAAAAGGATGGCTATGCTTAGGGTAGATAATTCACCTAGTCTGGATGGGTTACATCCCAGGTTGCTAAAGGAGGTGTGGGTGAAGATAGCGGAAGGCATTGCCATAATCTTTCAATCTTCCCTGGATATGGGGGAGGTGTCAGAGAATTAGAGAGTGGCAAATGTGATACCCTTATTCAAGAAAGGGTGTAAGGACTAGCGACTACAGGCCAGCTAGTTTAACATCAGTAGTGGGTAAGGCTTTAGAAACTATAATCAGGGAAAATATTATTACGACCAGGAGATAAAAAGGTCTAGGGTTTCCTTTCAGCCTTCACTTGATCTTATTGTAACAGGGTTTTATTTTTAAACACACTGTGCTTTTAGTTCCTGCTTGGTGAATCTTTGTTCACTGCTTTCCAATTATAAGACAAAGAAACCAGCGCAAACAGGCTTTCTTAGGTTTAAAGAAGAAAAGTTGAAATTTATTAAACTTAAACTCTAATTTGGTTGATGCCTACGGATACATGACGTGCTCACGCTAGCATGCATACGTGATACACACAAGGCAGAAAAGAGCAGAAGAAAAATAAAGTGGAAAAGTCTGAGGCAATATCTGAAGAGTTTTTGCTACTGTTCTTTGAGCTCACTGTAGAGTCCTTGATTGTAGGTAGATCTTGCTTTTCGTTGGGGCCCAGTATTCTTATTAAACCTTGTTCACTGTAGGAGACTTTTCTCTCTTGGGGTTCATGTGTCTTCAGTGAATTCAGAGGCTTGTGAGAAAGAGATAGGAGCAGGCAGACAGGAGAGGCTGTGGCGAGCCAGCCAGGAGAGATCTTTTCGGTCCAGGAGCATTCTGCTTTCTGCCCAAACTGTTTGAACAAATTCAAAAAACTCAGGTTACCCAGTAGTTCAGTCATGTGACCAGCTGGTTTGATCATGTCCATTTGTGTATTTGGCCATCTTAGCGGTCAACCTGGAATGCGAGCTCCCCCACCTTCAATGTCTGGTGATCCATTGTGGGTTGAATGGATCAGGGAATGGCTGCTTTGTCCTTCCAAACACTGTTTGTTAATATGCAAATGTCTTTCCAGCCAAGGTCTAGCAATTTTTTAAAGCAAGTCCTTTCTTCACTTCAACAACAGTTTGAAATTTAATGTCCATGTGGCAAAATTAATATGCCTCATGCTTGACAGGTGGAGCCCTGCATGACAATATCAATCAACACTTAGAGAGGTTCAAGTTAATTAAGAATAGCCAGCATGGATTTGTAAAAGGCAGATCATGTTTAACTAATTGAATTTTTTGATGAACAGAGAATGTTGATGAAGTCAATGTGATGGATGTTGTGCATATGGGTCTTAAGAAAGCATTTGATAAGGTACCACATAAAAGGCTGTTTAAGAAAATTGAAGCTCATGGAATGGGTGTGTCAGTGTCCAATTGGATAACAAATTGGCTTATCGCCTGAAAACTGCGAGTCATAGTTAAATAATTGCCTTTCAGATGGTAGACAGTGGTATGTCCCAAGGGTCAGTGCTGGGACCACTGCTTTTTTGATATATATAAATGACTTAGATCTTGGAATACAGTGTGGTATCTCAAAATTTGCTGACAACACTAAACTTGGAGGTGCGACAAACAGTGAGGATGATATGAATTGCCTTTAACAGGACATAGATAGGCTAGCAGAATGGGCAGAGAGATGGCAGATGGAATTTAAGATTGACAAATGGGAGGTGATGCATTTTGGCAGAAGAAATAGGGAAAGGGAATATATACTTAATGGCACAGTTCTAAAGAATGTGCAGGAACAGGGGGTCCTTGGGGTGCACATGCCCAGATCTTGGAAGGTAGCAGGACGTATTGAGTGTGGTTAGTAAAGCTTATGGGATTTTTTTTATTCGTTTGTGATATGTGGGCATCACTGGCTAGGCCAGCATTTATTGCCCATCCCTAAAGCCCTTGAACTGAATGGCTTGCTAAGCCATTTCAGAAGGCATTTAAGAGTCAACCTCATTGCTGTGGGTCTGTAGTCACATGTAGGCCAGACCAGGTAAGGATGGCAGATTTCTTTCCCTAAAGAACCGGATGGGTTTTTACATCAATCAACAATGGTTTTATGGCCATCATTATACTAGCTTTTTTAAAATTCCAGATCTTGGGCTTCATAAACAGAGGCATTGAGTACAAAAGCAGGAAGTTATGCTGAACTTTTATAAAGCTTTGGTTAGGCTCCAACTGGAGTATTGTGTTCAGTTCTGGTCACCACACTTCAGAAAAATGTGCAGGTCCTTGAGAAGGTGCAGAGGAGATTTACCAGAATGGTTCCAGGGATGGGGGATTTTAGTTACAAGGTTAGGTTGGAAAATCTGGGATTGTTCTTCTTCGAACAAAAGGAGATTGAAGGGAGATTTAATGGAAGTGTACAAGATTATGACAGGCTTAGATAAGTTAGACTAGGAAAAACTGTGACTGGACAAAAGATGCAGGGGCACTTTTTTATGCAGCTGGTGGTAATGACCTGGAACTCGCTGTTCACAAAGGTGGTGGAAGCAGGTATGATCAATGACTTCAAGATGGCCATCTGAGAGAAATAGACTTGCAGGGCTACGGAGATCGAGCTGGGGAGTGGGCCTGACAGCATAGCTCTGTGGAGAGCTGGCATGGACTTGATGGGCCAAATGGCCTCCTTCTGTGATGTAAATAAATAAATAAAGGATGTCTAGATCGATCTGCTGAAGACCTGAAGTGTGCCCCAGAAAGGGTTTCGTGTATTGTGGTGGTGTGCTGTGCTCAAGACAACCTGGAGCTACAGAGGGGAGAAGCTGTGAGCAATGAGGACATTGGGGAGCGTAATAAACTGCCTGAGGATAGAGAGGAAGATGCTGACCAGGTGCTGATTGATGAAGAACCTCAGAGACTCAAGCAAGGCTCCATGAGATATGCACAAGGGAGGCTTGAAATCTGCTAATACAGGCATGTTTCAGATGATCCTTAATGACAAAACCATGCGATCCTATAAAATTACAGCCTCTGCAGCCCTATTGCTGTTTTCTTTATTGCCCTCACCATTTACCTGCTCCCATTAATACATTAGCGGCATAGGGAACGCATTGACTTCACACGGTGTGGTCCTTTTCATTGGACCCTATGGAGAAGCCACGGTGTTGATAAACGTCAAGTGGCCTGCAAAAAATGGAAGGGTTCCTCTTGCCTTGCAACATTCTGCATTTATTGGGAAACAAAGATTGCAAGGCAGCATGCATTAACAGAAAATAAACCTGTGAATCCCAAGTGCAGCTAGGTGCTCTTCTTAATTCTCTTATGACTGCTCCTATGTGGTGCTCCCCCTGTACAGTCAGCTGAGGTGGAGCAGGTTGCTGACCTTTGTGCCCCGTGGCTCTTGGTGACCTTGGTGCTCGTGCTTTTTTTCCATTTCTTTGTGGGATGTGGGCATCGCTGGCTAGGCCAGCATTTATTACCCATCCCTTATTGCCCTTGAACTGAGTGGCTTGCTAGGCCACTTCAGAGGGCATTTTAAGAGTCAACCTGTAGGCCAGACCAGGTAAGGATGGCAGATTTCCTTCCCTAAAAGGACTTTAGTGAAGCAGATGGGTTCTTGTAAAAATCGACAATGGTTTCATGATCACCATTAGATTAGCTTCAAATTTCACCATCTGCCGTGGTGTAGCCAGAGCTGTAGCCTGGGTCTCTGGGTTACTAGTACAGTGACATTACCA
Source organism: Heterodontus francisci (assembly GCF_036365525.1). Lineage (NCBI taxonomy): Eukaryota > Metazoa > Chordata > Chondrichthyes > Heterodontiformes > Heterodontidae > Heterodontus > Heterodontus francisci. Next base: position 82,915,159 of record NC_090380.1, on the reverse strand, counting down.
CTATGCCACCATCTCCCCTCTCCTATGGCAGCCTGAGACCTGGAGGGCCCTGACGAATTGAGTACCTCTTGCACAGGTGCAAGAGCTACCTCCGTCACTGCAGCTCAGTCTGGCACTGATGTCACTGATGGAGGGGCTGAGGAGCTGCTGTCCAACCAGGAGCACCCTGAGAGAAGCCCCCAGATGCATCACGCAGCCGCTCCTCCTCACTTTCAGGCCACACTTTCCCTCCCTGCTCACCTGAGGAGTCCGAAGACCTGGAGGTGAGTCAACTCTGATTGCCCGGGGCCCTATGCAGAGAGGCTGACAGACCTCCGACAAGCAATGCTGCTGCCTGGCCTTTGCCAGTGACTGGGTGGGCATGTCCTTTCTACCGATCATACACTCACACCGAGTCACGTGTAAGGTTGTATGTGTGCTGGACTGACCTCAGTGGATCACATGAGATCATTAACTCACTTGCGGTGCTGCAGCCAGGTCCAAAGGGCGGCCCCACAGCCACTGATCGCCTCTGTGATCTCCGTCCTGGCTTGCTTGGTCTGCTGGGGTGGTCTCCAGGGGGAAGAGGATCTCCCTCCTTGCCGGAGCAGCCTGCAGGAGACATCAGTAAACTGTGGGGCCACCCTGGATCTTCCTTCAGCCATTCCTCGTGCTCCCTTCTTCTTCAGGGCTTCAATATGTGCTGCCTTTGTGGGTTAATCCAATTGACGGAGTGCTGGCAAACCCTTTAACTACAGCACCAGTATTTCCAGTGATGTGAATGCACACCTGCCCTCACCGCCTGAGTGGACTGCTCCTCTGCGTCCCAGCAGTTTTTTGGCCAGCTGTGACTGAATCGCAGAATCCAGTACCCCACCCCCACCCGAGCAGCAGTGGCTCCTGCATCTGATCCCAACGGTGGGACCACGGGCCTTTCCGGAATATTCTGCCCACTGCTTTTAGTGTTTAAATGTTATTTTAATTCGGCAACACCCCTCCCCCACTTTTCTTTCTATGGGCATTTCTTGACTTGTATTTATCAGTTCTATTAAAGGGTTTCTCCTGTTTGACTCACAGGGTCTGATGACAAATTACAAATGAAATGGGAACTTGCCTTCTTTCAGCTGCTAATTGTTGGTGTCTTTCCAACATTCATGATTATCAATGTGTTCTTCTCTTACTATGTAAAAGTACAATATAACATAATTTTTGTGTGGAAAATGTGTTAATAAACATTGCTCTCCCATCACTGCTGCATCCAGGCATTTTTCTTTGATGCAAAGGCCAGTTACCATTTCTTAATATTTTAAAAGATGCTGAGGGACACTGGATGCTGAACTTTCACCTCTGAGACACAGTGACAAATCAGCCCCGTTCCTCATTTATGCGAATGATCCAATACACAAGCAAGGTATTGGGGCTTGCTCGCAGTTTGCTAAAGACAGCACAATTTGGCTATCTTCCATAAATATAGCGATCGCATTGGAAAAGCTCGAGAGATGCTTAGGTAATCTGGAGGAATGGGTGTACCAATGGTGAATTCAGAGTGCATGTCATTCTCCAAAAGAGGCAAACACAAGGAACAGGATGTGAAGATTAATCTGCTGTCAAAACCAATTAAGACCAGCAATGAGCAGAAATTGCTAGGCATTATTTTCCAAAGGAAAATGATTTGGACATTACTGGCCTGGGCCAACTATGTGCACTCTGTGGAAAGAAGCACTGAGTCAGCCCCAGAATTTCCCCCAGACTGTACAATGCCTAAATCTGCCTAATTCGACAATATAGCTTTCCAGCCTGGTGCACATCAAGTCAGCCACAGATTCTGAGGCTACAAACAACTAAAGAAAATTGGCTCTCATCTGCTCAATCTACTTGCACAGCCTCTGTGAACACCAATCGATTGAAGAAAGACTTCTGAGAATGTGGTAGAGGTGTGTGGACATGAGAAAGATTAATCCATCATCGTTACTATTGATAGGGAAAAAAGGAGTGGACCAACCCAGGTACATTTACAACACTGCGATGTCTGTGGGCCTACAGTAGGTGGCAGACTACAGTAATGTTGAGTCATATTGAGTCAATTGAATCACTCAGAAATCCACACACAACTCTGAACTGAATGCTACAAATTCCTGAATATCTGATATAAAAAAAGATGTGACAAGGGTAATAAGCCATGCATCATCCTTAGTGTACTCCCAGTACTACGGAGAGACTTACCAGTGGACACATCAATCACAGTTGTAGCTGCCACAGCAGCAACGTCGTTACCACCACATTGCAGAAGAGCTGGCAGCACAAGAGCAGCAGGCAGCAGACAGTAGTAGACCAGGCCAGGCAGAAGATGCAAGAGAGCAGATCATATCAAGCCAGCAAAAGCAAGGAAAATGAGGTGCAGTCTTTTTGGAGGGGATAGGGTGGTATATTTTTAGTGTGCGGTGGGCATGGATTTTTAGAGTAGTCTCGCTTGTATATTTAGCAGAAATTTTTGATTTTTTTTTGTCCACTTAGTGGTTGTGTGACATGGATCTGATCCAGTGTTCCAAAAGGTTGGACAGCTGTCACTTTAAAAAGATTGCTGCAGAGGCAAATAACCTTGACCTTGCTTTCCCAAAAACTCATTTTCAGCTCAAATATTTAACCATAGAGTCTGCCTCTCTCTAAAGGTATTTTTTAAGATGATTACTTGTATTTGTTTATTCTTTTCTAAAAACCATTCTTTCTCTTATGTATATAATAAAATATTGGGTAGAATTTAAAAATGCATACATTTTTAAAATCACCCGTCCTGTTTTATTCTCCCCTTAACTTTACGTGGTGGATTTATAAGGTGTCACTTTCTGACTTTGCACTCCTATCACAGAAGGACTCTTCAAGTAGACTGGGGAATTATCTTCTGGAAGCACATGTTGGTAACTTGGGCGCATACTGAGCACTAAAGCGATTACAAGAGGAGCTGGGATGTTCCTAGCATAATAATACTCTATTCTGTGGTAAGGACCGTGGGGTAATGTTGACTTTGTGCGATAATGTTGACTGGGTGATGGTGAATCTGCAGCTCAATGACATTCATAGAAATAAAAATTGGGAGAGATGGAAAAGGGCTGCCATTTTACCATCTCCCATGTTGCACTGTCAGGCAAAGACAAAACTATCCCCTTGTGAGTGATACTTTAATTTGTTATATATGTAAAATAGATAATGTTATTTCTGTTTTCACTGGGAAGCATCACTGGTACGAACACTGAAAAGTAACAGTTGTGTAATATTGCCTAGATCACGATACTGTAATGTGCACTGTTCATTGTGTTATATCACCATATTAAGAGCAAATGATTTGCCATGGAAAGACATCCTGCAACAGATCCCAGGAGATACTATACGTATACAAGGTTGGAGGACCGTGAAACCCCTCTTTGAGTCTCCAGTTCACTGGTGGGAAGTGATTAAGGAGAACATCAAGAGGTTCTTCATCCACAAAGGTGTTCAGAGGGCGAGAGAGAGACAGAGGGAAATGTCCCGACTCCAGAAAAGTATGCAAAATCTGCTCCGGTTGCAGTCAATGGGGCCGAGGTCAAGGAGGACCTCCAAGAGGTGAAGAGCCAGCAGGCCTCACTCTTTGCCAAGGAGGCCTCCAAGATCATCTTCCGGTCCAGAGTCCGCTCCTTCGAGGAGGATGAGACGTGCTCACGTTACTTCTTCCAAAAGGTACACAGAGAGAGCTCTGTTATCAGCAGCCTGAAGGAAGAAGATGGCTCTGTAATGTCTTCGCAGTCCGACAGACTAAGGATCAGCAAATCCTTTTATGCTGGGCTGTATGACGTGAAGCCCACAGACAGCAGAGCCTCCCAGTCCTTCCTGTCATCTATCACAGAGGTCTTAGATGACAGCAGGATGGAGAGACTGGACAAGCCGCTAACTCTGGACGAGCTGACAAAGGCCATCGAGTCCTTCGAGACGAGTAAAACTCCCGGAAGCGACGGCTTACCGGTCGAGTTGTACTCAGCCCTGTGGGACTGGGTCGGCCCGGACCTGCTGGAAGTATACGAGAGTATGCTCCTGGCTGTCAGCATGTCAGAATCCATAAGAAAAGGCATCATCTCCCTCATTTACAAGCGGAAGGGGGAAGAGGGCAGAAATCAGAAATTGGCGGCCCATCTCAATGCTTAATGTTGACTACAAGATTCTGTCCAAAGTCATAGCCAGTCGAGTCAAGTCTGCTCTGGAGTTGGTAATCCACCCCGATCAGACCTGCACTGTACTTGGCAGGAAGATCTCTGATAGTCTCGCGCTACTCAGGCATACGATCGCCTACGTGCGGGACAGGAGGGTAGACACCTGCCTCATCAGCCTGGACCAGGAGAAGGCTTTTGACAGGATATCGCACACCTACATGATGGACGTGCTTTCCAAAATGGGGTTTGGGGAGGGAATCTGCAATTGGATCAAACTGTTCTACACAAACATCAGTAGCGCAGTCTGAATCAATGGGTGGGAATTGGAAAGTTTCCCGATCCAATCTGGAGTCAGACAGGGCTGTCCTCTCTCCCCGGTCTTGTTTGTTTGCTGTATTGAACCCTTTGCTGAGTCTATTCGGAAGGATGCGAGCATAAGAGGGGTAACAATCCCAGGCAGCGGAGGCACTCAGGTTAAAACCTCCCTGTACATGGATGACGTTGCCGTCTTCTGTTCGGATCCGTTGTCTGTGCGCAGACTGATGAACATTTGCGACCAGTTCGAACTGGCCTCGGGAGCCAAAGTTAACCACGGCAAGAGCGAGGCCATGTTCTTTGTGAACTGGGCTAACCGATCCTTTGTCCCTTTCACCATCGGGTCAGACTACCTGAAGGTGTTTAGTTTAGTTTAGTTTAGAGATACAGCACTGAAACAGGCCCTTCGGCCCACCGAGTCTGTGACGACCATCAACCACCAAATTATACTAATCCTACACTAATTCCATATTCCTACCACATCCCCACCTGTCCCTATATTTCCCTACCACCTACCTATACTAGGGGCAATTTATAACGGCCAATTTACCCATCAACCTGCAAGTCTTTGGCATGTGGGAGGAAACCGGAGCACCCGGAGAAAACCCACGCAGACACAGGGAGAACTTGCAAACTCCACACAGGCAGTACCCAGAATTGAACCCGTGTCGCTGGAGCTGTGAGGCTGCGGTGCTAACCACTGCGCCACTGTGCTGCCCCTTTCTGACAAGCACCCATTATTTCTTCCTTTCTACCTCGTCCTAGCATGTGGTTACTGTTAGGCGGCCTGTACACTATACGTATACAAGGGCTGTACATAGTGACATTCCACATGAAAACTCCCAGAGACAGTAAAAAATGCTGTTTTTTGACCAGATCTTAGTGACATCAAACTCTAACAATGATGCACACTAAATGTTAATCATTGCTGCTGTATGATTGCCTTAAGAGTAATCTCCCTTTAAGGTATTAGTATGCTAATGAGCTGAGTATCACGATGCAGTCATGTGACTACAAGCCAGAGTCACTCTGCAACTGTAACACCCAGAGTAAGGTTCTGTAAATAATTTGCTCTGTACTGTACATACTAGTTTAGCTGTTAATAAACCTGTTTGAGATCTTCAACGAATTGGACTCCACGTGTCTCATTTATGTTGCATCAGATGTAAAGAACACATTACATGGTGGCAGCTGTGGTGAAAACACAAGATCGAAGCTTGAAGACCACAGGTAAAACAGCTTTGCAAACGATCCTTCTTACAACCAAAAGAGAGAGGAGCAAATTTTACAGACCCCCCCAACATTGGGGGTCATGGCAGGGCCGGGAGCCAGAAAATGCCTCCAGGAGAGGCCCGCCACGGGCCTTGACACTAGGAAGGCCCGGCCCCATATTGCTGGCGGCAGCAAGGGCTTGTAGTAGCCCCCTGCCACTTGGCGGTGGGAACAAAATGTAAATATTTAAATACTTACCTGCTCCCGCCGGTCCCGGTGCAATATTCGTGCTTGTGGCCGGCACTCCTGCGCCTTCAGATCTCTGCCCAGCGATCCGATGTGGGACACTGGTGGAGAGGGGTTGGGGAACTGCTAAGTATTTCAGTGCTGGGTGGGGGAGGAAAGCAGGGTCAAACTAATGTCATTGGATCAGAGGATGGTGGGAGGGGTAAAGATTAAAGTGTCTGAACTTTGAGGGGGTGGGGGGGAGAGAAGGTCAGGTGTGCAGGGAAGTGTTTTGGGCAGGGAAGAGAACAAATAGTTAATTACATGGTTATCGGGTGGTGGGGGGAGGGGGGGGGGATGGTTGGGTAGAGAGGTCCAGATTAAATGTTTTCAACATTTTTAAAACATCTCCCTTTAAATGAAGTGGAAGGGCTCAAAGCCCTTTAAAAATGGCATTGGTGCCTGAGCAGTGGCGCCTGATGCCATTGCCGGGGACAGACCTCCGACTCCCTGCACATCATCAGGGGGTGGGGGGGGGGTGGTCTGCCCCGGCTATTTAAATGAGCCACCATATATAATATCGCGATGGCTCTGCAAAGCTTGGCCCGCACATGCGGGCTGCCATTGTTTACGGCTGCAACTGATCATGGTGGCGGCAGCATAAATCCCAGCCCAGAAAGTTCAAAAGAAATACTGGCCCAAACAGTGGAAAGTAAAAAGAATTTACCTCCAGCTGTAGAAGAAAGTTAATTTTTTTTCAAAGGCTCCAGCCACAGGAATCAATAGACCAGTTCATCAGTAGATGCCGTAGTAAGGGCAACGAATGTGATTTTTCAGAAACTGAGCTGTCAAAGCAACTAATGGAGTTGGTGATTGTCTCAACACCCATTGAACCATTTCAGAAGGCTCTCTTGGGGAAAAAGAAATGTCACAGCATTGATGCGCTGCTAGAAGATGGCAGGAAATATGAAGTCATTGCAGCTGGACAACAGGACCTGCAAGCACTAGCTGCAGCCAACAGTATCAGTACAATGACCAGGTAAGTGTGGTTGGTCCCAATCACCACAAAGTTGTCCTGCATTTCAAGATCTGTGTAAGGCGTGCGGTGCAAAAAGACTCTGGGCTTGCCAATGCAAGAAATTTGTTTCCAAAGTCAAAGCCAGAAGTCACAGTAGGACAGAAGCAAACAGAAGACAGGCGCAGCAACAGGGCAACAGTAGCAAGGAGAGCGCCAGAGACCCACATAAGCACAAATCAATACATGAAGTCCGCAGCAAAACAGATCTGAGACAAGACTCAGAGCGAAGCAATTTTCAGCAGGAAGACGAGCAGACGTTTCACATTGTGAGCCTGACACATTGGGCTGAATTTTAAATTTGAAAGAAGGTGCGGTGAAGGCATGACTTGTGCACCGCTGAGCCCTGCGATATTTTGCATGGGGGCTCATTTAAATGGAGCGAGTGGAACGGTGGGCACGGAGGGGGCGGCTGCTCCGTACTCGGCAACAGCATCCAGCACCAACACGCAGGTGCTGGCGCCAATTTTAAAGGCCTTCAAACCCTGCAGTTTAAATTAAATTTTTTAAAGGGACAGGTGTGAAAACATTAAAATTTAAACTTTATCAATTCAAGTCCCCTCCCCCCACCCCCAATGAGAACGTTATATCTGAATCGCCCTTTGCAGCCAAAAAAATAAAAAATTAGTTTCCTAACTTTCGCCCAGACTTTCGCCCCCCTACCAATCGTGTAGGATTCTACTGTTCCCCGCACCCCCCCACCCCCTCCACCGACCTGAAAACTTCACTCGTCCCCCCTCCCCACCAGTGTCACGCCTCAGGTCTCTGAACAGAAATCCAAAGGCACGGGACTTTGGGCAACCAGTTGGAATATCGGCGTGGGACAGCCATTGCTACCAGGTAGGTGATTATTCATTTATTTTAAAGTCATTAGCATATTGAGATTAAGGCTCCGCTACCAAGTGGCAGGGGGGCCACCCCGAGGCCTCGCCGCCGCTGGTAAAATGCGACAGAGCCTTCCCGGCGTCAGGGGTTGTGGCAGGCCTCTCTCGGAAGGATTTTCTGGGCCCTCCCGCCATGACCCCCGACATCGGAGAGCTGGTAAAGGTCAGCCCATTGTGGTGATGAAGTCAAACAACTGGAAGCTTTTGCTACCATTAACGTCATGTGCCCAACGAAAGTTGGCAAACACACACTCAGGGTTAAAATTGACACCGGAGCTAGTGCAAATATCCTACCAGTCTGGATCCTGTAGGCTATGTACCAGAGTCATTGGAAATTAATGATACAACTAACAACTGCAAAGTTATCTACATACAATGGGTCACCCATCCCTTGCAATGATACACTTGCAGCTGTCGGCATGGAAACCACAAATATTTTACCTGGTAGACACGAACAGACCAGCAGTGGCAGGACTAACAGCGTGTAAGGACCTCAACATCATAACTATCCACGAGATCACCAAGGTACCCATTAAAGTAGTAGAGAACATGGATACCCGCATTGAGCCAGTCCAGGGCTTACAACAAATGCAACTGGACAGGTTTGACGCCACAGGAGATTCCAAAGGGGATGCCGTACGGCACTACAGAGAGGATGCACTCCCTGTATCCAGCCCCCTGATGTCTGACATTGAGCCACAGTTCCTCCAGGATCTCAGTGGTTTTGTTTTGTAGAGTATCAGCCCCTTCTCAGAGATACCACACCAAGAGAATGAAGATCCAAATTCAGATGGTGAAAGTTCGTTGTCAACAGTGTTTCCTCACGCTCCAGTGACTCAGAAGAAGAGATTAACTTTGTCATTACTGAGAAGCAAAGGCTGGCAGTGGGGAGCATTGCCAAGGGGAAATCTCCAAGGACTGGAACCCGCTCACAGACTCTGACCAGCATCAAATGGTGCAGTCTGAAAATCCAGCAACTGCACAACTATGCCACACCTTCACTTCTGCTCTCTAGAGAACCGCCAGCACCACAATGAGCCAGAACGGACAGGTACCTCCATGAGGCCAAGTACTCCTCCCCTAACATGCCCTCGACTTTGTGCCTCAAGCCTTCAGACACAGAGGATGAGGAGAGGCAAAGGACACGCAATGTCCTGAAGAGGCAGAGGAGGAATGAGTTGAAGCATCTTCGAGATGAGGTGCTGGAACTTTCCAGGAATGACAAGGGCTCAAAAGTGGTCATCTTGAGAAAAGCAACAGAGTATATTAGCAGACTGAAGGCAGAGCAACAGAAACTGAATGTAGAGAGGGAGAAACTTCAGAAAAAACAGCAACAGATGAGACGTAAACTCCCCAAGCAAAAGTTGTCAAACCACCCAAATGATATTTGGACTTTTAAGCCTCGGCACTTATAAACTTCACAATCGCTATCCTTGCACTTGTAAATTTTATGATCTATATCCTGTACAACTAATTTTGTTGTTATCTAATTTTATGTTTTTTTACTTTTAGCATATGAGACATACCTTTAGAAAGGGGATGCTGTATGATTGCCTAAAGAATGATGTCCCTTAAGATCTCAGTATGCTAATGAGCTAAGTACCAGCATGTAGTCATGTGACTATAAGCCAAAGTCACTCTGCAACTGTAACACCCAGAGTAAGGTTCTGTAAATAGTTTGCTCTGTACTGTACATAATAGTTTAGCTGTTAATAAACCTGTTTGAGATCTTCAAAAAACTGGACTCCACAAATCTCATTTATGTTGCACCAGACTACATAAAGAACTCATTACAACTGCAACTCAGCATATTATGCAATACCTGACACATTTTAGGTGCCTTAATCAATATTTGAATGTTAACAAAATACAAAAACAAAGACAAAGAAGACAATGTGTAGATGTTCTCTAGGCCCCCTACTCGGCACCCAGCAGACATCACAAACCTGATGTACACTATGGGCAGAATTTTCCCAGGACATTGGAGGCAGGTTTGGGCGAGGCGAGCAGGGTGGGAAAGTTCGGAAAATTGATGTCTGATTGGGATCCTGACGTGATCCCATCCTCTGCCGTCTTTCCCTGACATTGAAAGAAAGTGGGGAATCCCATTTGATCTGTTGAGTAAGTAGTTCAGAAGTTAAGGTTGTTAAGCCATTAAGTGCTTATTCATTGAAACTGACAAGCTGGGAAGTCTTTGATCAGTGAAACTGAAGAGCTCCAGTCATGGCCATTGAGAGGCTGCTGTTCAAAGTATTTCTTCTTTCAGGGAGTGCTTTCACTGCTTGACCGGTGATTGCCAACTTCTTGGATTTCACTCATCTTTAGCTGCACTTCCCCAATGGCAATCTTCCCCTTGGCATGGGAGCAGCTCATGCACCTTCCAACTCTGCTGAGCATCAAAAGCAGAGGCCACACCACCACCAACTGCTCCAGCAGCAGAAGGAACAACACCAGCAGCTGCACCAGCTTCCTTCTCCTCAGCCAAATGCCCCTCCAGAGGGCAGGTGGGATGGACATCAAGATCCAGCTGGAAGGAGGCGACACCCCCAATGCAGGGTCTACAGGCAGATGATCAGCCCTCTTGTCATGCTTGAATAGTGCCTCAGGAGATCAGGTTGTGTGCTCTCTCCTCATGCAAGGAGAGAAAGCAGGGAGGTATGAATAGTCATAATGGCTTGTGTGGAGAGGAGGGAAGGACAATATTTGCTGAGGGTGACTGTGAGGCATGGGTGCAAGAGGGCAATAGACTGAAGGTGAGTGTGTGTGTTGGCTGTTCACATGAGGATGTGAGGTGCTCGGAGAGAGATGGGAATGAGTGGAGCTGCGAGGTGTATTGCCCTGAGGAGTACTGAGTAGGAGAATGCTGGGGAAGCCAGAGTGTGAGCTTGGCACCTGAAATTGTTATGTTACTCACCTTTCCCACCCATCTGAGGTCCTGGATCCTCTTGGCATACTGTCTCCAGGCTGGGGGAGGGGGGGGGGTGGGGGGAGGTGGGATGGGAAATCACACTCCTGCTGCTGACTTCCTTGGCCACTTCCATCCATGCCTGCTTGGTTGGAGAGGTTGTCCTCTTCCTCCCGTCCTTGGGAGCGCTCACCCTACTGCAGCTCCTCAAGACCTCCAGGTAAGAGTGAGAGAAGGGGGCAGCAGCTTCCCCAGGTCTCTCCTCCATTCCTGTGATTGCTGCAGCCTCAAAACTCCAAGTGCTGGTGAGATTTTCTTATCCATGTTCTGGTCCCTTTAATAAAAAAGCCTTCCTTTGACGGAATGGATGCATCATCCTGTCCACCCTTCCTCATTGGTTGGGGAGCCTGGAGACAGGATGAACTGCTGGGTGTGCCATATAGAGAGTCAGCTTCCAGACCTGAAAATGGTCCTGCCATCTGGCAGGGACTAAGGTGAGAACGTGGTTGACTCTTAAATGGCCTCTGAAATGGCCTAGTAAACCACTCACTTCAAGAGCATTTAGGGATGGGCAACACTGACCTAGCCAGCGATGCCCACAACCCACAAATGAATTTTAAAAAAATTCCACTCTATGTTTGTCATAGGAGACATTTCTTGTCCTGGGCCATTAGTCTGGCCTGGTGCCATTCCTAAGGCAGGTTTTCCCCCCCTGGCAGGGCCTTGCACTGGAGAGTAGGCAGGAAACAGGAGCATATCTGCAGACATGATACATCAAGGTCATGTGACTACTGCTGGAGAGCAGCAGTAACAAGGCCCCAGGCCTGAAGTTCATTGGGGATGAAGGGAGGAAATTCCCATCAAAATCCTTCCAGATTGCTCCATTCTAAGTTTTGGGCCGCCTTCCGGACCTCACAGGCTCTCTTGTTCACAGGGGTCTTGGTGCAAGTTCTACCACTGGATTTCTCCAGGTGGTCCTCTTGCAGATGTACACTGCAACACTCCTCCTTGTACCTGTGTTAGCTGGAGACCCAGTGTCCTACCTTTGGGAAATACAAGGCTATTCCAGGGAAGCATAGCAGAGCAGGCAGAGTGGGAGGGGGTTGCAGGATGTGGAGGTGAGGTGGAGTGCAGCTCCTCACCCTTTTTCCTCTCAACTGTGCCTGGTGATCAAGCATTTCCCAAGAGTAAAGAAGAGGAAAATCCTCCCTAATTTGAAATTAAATACATTAAAATGCATTTGTGTTGGCTCTGTTGTTACTGGTCATCTTTAGTTCTTTCTTCTTCCCTATGTGTTTTTACTTCCCATTATTTTAATTTTAACGCTGCTTTTTGTAATAGGATTCACTTATACCATATACATTTTTTACAAACTTCTTAAAACTTTATATCCTTCATTTCCTCCTTTCTACTTCCATTGTATATTTTAGGGTAGGTGCAAATTTGACAAAAAAGTTACTTGCTTATTTAACACCCAACACGAAAGGCCATTCTTTAAAACTCAAGTTTGACAGAGTTATGTTGCAGACATGACCTGGTCAATCTCTGACGTGTTTGCTCTGGCCAAGCAGGAAAAAGTTGCATACTGTAATAAGCTTGTCAGTGGCCATTAGAGTGAAAGGGTGACCATCCACTCAGACTGTTAGCAGAAGTGATAACATTTCAAATTAGAGAAAAAAATTATTTCACCTCTGTCTCATCAATGCCACAGTGCCACACAATGCCACACAAACAAAAATGTTTCACGTTGAATGCATATAGGTCTGCAAAATTTTCCTCAGTGAACTCCTACACTGACATCTCTATTCCTTGTACTGCAGTAGCACAAAATAGAAACAGATACAAAAGGCCTTTCTGGGGCATCTTAGCTGATCCATCCAGAAAACTCTATAGCCTATCAGGGAATCCAACTGTTATTTAAATGATTCGTACCCTACTCAGAAATCCAGTTCATGATCATTCCCTGTGTTAAGAAGGGATGACCTCAGTCTTACATTTGCCATTTACTAATTTGAAGCTATGTCCTGTTGTCTTACTGCTGTGCCTTAGTTTGAAGTGTGTTATATGACAATGAATCTCCATTATTGTACAATCTCAGTGTATACTGTATGTATTGAGATCAGTAAAGGCTATTTGCCGCATGAAAGCTCAACCCACAATTTATGTAACTATATAGTCTTTGCTCATATGTGCCTGCAGATTCAAATGATAAAAGTCACAATTGCCTTTTGCCTCTCGATCATGCACCAATCTTTATATTCCATCCTATTTTCAGCAATCTGTGATTTGTTTGTTTTTTTGGTGCAAAATAACATTCTGGGGTTGGGGGGCGTGGTGCAGGGTGGTGGGGGAAATGATGAATGCACGACTGCACATCTCCGAAGAACTGTGGACCTTCTCCTGCAAGTGTTGCAAATACCTATCCTAATGAAAATACATTGCAATCGATATTCATCTGCAAATTGGCAGCTCTTTGAAACTGTCCCCAGTGTCGTACTGACTCTTCTGTGCAAGAGGGACTGAACAGTGATTGGTTAATCCAACTGTAACTGACAGTGAAATATACCACAACGTGTCTGCTGTGTTAAATTAGCAAATCACAAGGTAATTACAGAAGGGGATGCCATCTAGCTCATCTTAATTCATCCATCCGCAGAGACCTTAAAGTCCTCCCATTTCAGCAACCAATCATTTCTTATTTGATTGCTGGGTCATTGTCTCCGCTACTCTCTTTAGGAGTCTATTTCATTTATTGACCATTCTTTGTGTAAAGATAAATTTCCTGACTTCAGTCCTTTTGCTAGTTTGAACTTGTGTTCTCTTGTCTTGCTCTTACAATTTAATTTAAAGTAACATTCTAGATTAACCTTTTTCTATTTCCCTAATTATCTAACAAGAAGGACCTCTATAAAATCATCTCTCAGATTCCTCCTTTCCAAGATGAAGAACCTAGAAATTGGACCACATTGTGCCCGTTCTTCAGGCACTATGTGGCCTCCTCTTAAGTCCCCAAAATAGGGTGGGGAGGGGCAGGAAGTGCACCACCCACCATATTGGATAAGCACAAATATGTGGTGTTCATTACCCATATCTGAAGCAGGAGTTAGGCTCTTTGCATATTCAAATAGGGGACCTAAGGCCTGCTTGAGGTCTGGGCTGCACTCAGGGAAGCGAACCCTGACCCATGTTCTTTCTCCCCCTTGCTCCTCCAAGGTTACTGATCTCCACCCCAGAATTCCATGATGCCCCCTCCCGCTGAGTCCCTTGATCCAACCCCTCCTCGAGCCCTACGATCCCTCCCCCCACCAACCCCCCTATGAGTCATAGGAACATAGGAGCAGGAATGGGTCATTCAGCCCATCAAGCCTACTCTGCCATTCAATACGATCATGGCTGATCATCCACTTCAATGCCTTTTCCCCACACAATTCCCATATCCCTTTATGTCATTGGTATTTAGAAATCGATCAATCTCTGTTTGAAACATACTCAATGACTGATCTTCCACAGCCCTCTGGGGTAGAAAATTTCTAAGATTCACAACCCTCTGTGTAAAGAAATTTCTCCTCATCTCTGACCGAAGTGGCTTCCCCCTTATTTTGAAAGTGTCCCCTAGTTCTAGATTCCCCTACCAGGGGAAACATCTTGCCTACATCTACCCTGTTTATCCCTTCAACTATTTTGTTGGTTTCAATTAGATCACCTCTCGTTCTCAGAAACTCTAGACAATACAGGCCCAGTTTCCCCAATCTCTCTTCATAGGACGTTCCTGGGATGGCAGGAACAAGTCTGGTGAACCTTCATTGCAATCCCTCTATGGCAATAATATCCCTCCTATGGTAAGGGGACCAAAACTGCACACAGTACTCCAGGTGCAGTCTAACCAAGGTTCTATACAATTGAAGAAAGACTCCGCTACTTCTGTACTCAAATCCTCTTGCAATAAAGGCTAACATACCATTAGCCTTCTTAATTGTTGCTGCACCTTCATGTTAGCTTTGTGTCTTATTGATGAGGACACCCATGTCCCTTTGTACATATACATTTTCTAATCTCTTACCATTTGAGAAATACTCCGCACATCTATTCCTCCTACGAAAGTGGATAACCTCACATTTTTCCACATTATATTAAATCTGCCATGTTCTTGCCCACTTACTAAATCTGTCTAACTCCCCTTGAAGCCATTTTGCATCTTCCTCACAACACACATTCCCACCTAGTTTTGTGTCATCCGCGAACTTGGAAATATTACATTTGGTCCCCACATCCAAATCATTGATATATATTGTGAACAGCTGGGGCCCAAGTACTGATCCTTGCAGTACCCCACTAATCAAAGCCTGCCAACGCAAGAATGACCTGTTTATTCCTACTCTGTTTTCTGCCTGTTAATCAATCCTTAATCCATGCCAGTATATTATCTCCTATCCCATGTGCTTTAATTTTGCGAACCAAACTCCTGTGGGGGACTTTATCATAAGCCTTCTGAAAATCCAAGTATATTATGTCCACCAACTACTTAGCTTTATCAATTCTGTTAGTAACATTCTCAAAAAACTCCAACAGGTTCATCAAACATGGTAATGGAGGAGTGGACCAGAGTGTCGCAGAGGGAACGATTCCTTCGGAATGCTGACAGGGCAGGAGAGGGGAAGATGCGTTTGGTAGTGGCATTATGCTGGACTTGGCAGAAATGGTGGAGGATAATCCTCACTGACCTGAAACGTTAACTCTGCTTCTCTCTCCACAGATGCTGCCAGACCTGCTGAGTATTTCCAGCATTTCTTGTTTTTATTTCAGATTTCCAGCATCTGCAGAATTCTGCTTTTATCCCTTGGATCTCTAATTCTGGGAGATTTCTTGTATCTTCCTCAGTGAAGACAGACAAAAAAGGTTGGATTTTAGACGGTTCCCGGGAATGGTGGCGAGGGGGAGCATGAAGATTGCAACGGATGAGGCTCGCCACCTACTCCGACACCGGCAGTGTCCGTCCCGATCTTGGTGGTGGCGAGGCATGGTGGTGGCCGCCCCACCGCTTGACGACGGGACCCGCATTATAATATGCAAATGGCTATTTACCTTTCATTAATATGCAGGCCACAGTGATTCTGTCAGCAGGTTGGGATCTTCATTCCGGCGGCCGGGGAAATGAGGCGCAACACCTGTAGGGAGGTGGGAGGAGGGGATTTTCTCAGTGCAGGAGGCGGGCAGAAAGGTCAGAATCTTCGGATTAGTTGAGGGGGTGATGGGAGGGGTAAAGGACAAAGTTTCCGAACTTTGTGGGGGGAAAGGTCAAATATTAACTGTAGGTACTATGGAGGGGGGAAAGGGCAGGAATGATGTGTAATGCCATTGGGAGGGTGTTGGGAGAGGGCATGGAAATTTTTAAAAATTCATTTTTATAAATGTTACATTAACGGTGTCTTAAAAAATTTAAATGATTATTTGGGGCTGTGAGCCCTTTAAAAATGGCACCTGCACATTGGCGCCAGGCGCCATTGCTGCGGACAGCTCACCCGCCCCTTTCACATCACTGGGAAGTGGGGGGGGGGCGGTGGTGGGCGGCCACTCCGGCCATGCTAATGAGCCACTATGTTTGAAATCGCGGTAGCTCTGTGACGTGGGCCCTGTATGTCCAGTCCTCAAATTTTTCCACCCGACGCCCATTTTGGCATCGGGCTTTTAAAATGCAGCCCAAAGTAATCATTTAGCTTCTCTGCCACTTCTTTATTCCCCATTATAAATTCTCCTGACTCTGCCTGTAATGATCCACATTTGTCTTAGGCAAACACTTCATTTTTACCTACCTATAGAAGCTTTTACAGTCCATTTTTATGTCTTTTGCTAGTTTACATTCATATTCTATTCTCCCTAACTTTATCAGTTTCTTGGTCCTCCTTTTCTGTCTTCTAAAATCCTCCAAATCCTCAGGTTTACTCCTATCTCTCGCAACTTTATAGGCCTTTTCTTTTAATCTTGTATAATCCTTAACTTCCTTTGTTAGCCACAGTTGACTGCCTTTTCTTTTTGGGTTTTTGTGCCTTGAAGGAATGTATAATCCTGCGATCCCTTCCCAAATAATAGGATTCCTCCCGAGCCCTGCAATCCTTCCTCCCATGTCCAGCAAACCCTTCATGAGTCCTGCAATTCATCACCCGAGTTTTGCCATCCCTCCCCAATGAGTCCCGCAATCCCTCCCACACTCTCCCAAAGTCCTGCCATCTGTCTCCCCCAAGTCCCGTGATGTCACGCAACCCCTCCCTGCCGAGTTCCACAACCCCTCTTTTCGGAAGTCTTACAATCTTCCCGACCCCACCCAATTCCTGTGATTCCTCCCCGAGCCACAAGTCCCGCAATCCTTCTCCCCCATGTCCTGTGATCCCTTCCCTCCTGAATCCCATAATCCCTCCCAGGGTCTCACGATCACTCTGCCACTCCCCCCACATTGAGTCCCACACTACCTCCCTAATATCCGCGATTCCTCCTCCCACAACAGAGGGGTGACGCTGTTTATTAATGATGGTATTAGCACAATAGAGAGGGACAACCCAAGTTCAGGAAACCGGGATGTAGAAACGGTTTGGGTCGAGATGAGAAATGCTAAAGGCAAGAAGTCACTTGTGGGAGTGGTGTACAGGCCGCCTAACAGTAACCACATGCTCGGACGAGGTAGAAAGGAAGAAATAATGGGTGCTTGTCAGAAAGGGGCGCAGTGGTTAGCACCGAAGCCTCACAGCTACAGCGACCCGGGTTCAATTCTGGGTACTGCCTGTGTGAAGTTTGCAAGTTCTCCCTGTGTCTGCATGGGTTTCCTCCGGGTGCTCCGGTTTCCTCCCACAGCCAAAAGACTTGCAGGTTGATAGGTAAATTGGCCGTTATAAATTGCCCGTAGTATAGGTAGGTGGTAGGGGAAAAGAGGGACAGGTGAGGATGTATTAGGAATATGGGATTAGTTTAGGATTAGTATAAATGGGTGGGTAATGGTCGGCACAGACTCAGTGGGCTGAAGGGCCTGTTTCAGTGCTGTATCTCTAAATCTAAAAATCTAAAATAATCATGGGGAATTTTAATCTACATATAGACTGGAAAAATCAGATGGGCAAAGGTAGCCTAGATGAGGAGTTTATAGAATGGTTTCAAATAGTTTTAGAACAGCATGTTCTGGAGCCAACCAGAA
This sequence comes from Heterodontus francisci, assembly GCF_036365525.1. NCBI lineage: Eukaryota > Metazoa > Chordata > Chondrichthyes > Heterodontiformes > Heterodontidae > Heterodontus > Heterodontus francisci. The sequence continues at coordinate 82,897,206 of NC_090380.1, read as the reverse complement.
AGCAGTCTATATGAGAGCTGATATTGTTCAACGAGATAGGAGTAATTAATGACCTTGTACTGAAGGTGCTCCTAGGCAGCAGCGATCATAATATGATTGTATTTTACATTCAGTTTGAGGAAAAGAAGAGTGGGTCTAAGACTAGTATTTTAAACTTTAATAAGGGAAATTATGAGGGCATGAAAGCAGAGCCAGCAAAAGTGAACAGGCAAAATAGGTTAAGGGATAGGTCCATAGATATGCAGTGGCAGACATTTAAGGGGATATTTCATAATTCTCATTGGAATGTATCTATTCTGTGTAAGAAAAATTCCAAGGGGAGGACCCACCATCTGTGGTTAACTAAAAAAAGTTAAAGATAGTATCAAACTTAAAGAAAAAAGCATATAATTGCATAAAGATGGGTGGCAGGTCAGAAGATTGGACAGAATATAAAAAAGCAGCAAAGAATGACTAAAAGATTGATAAGGAGGGAACAATTAGAATAAGAGAGAAATCTGGGTATAAATATAAAAACAGATAGTAGGAGTTTCTATAGATATTTAAAAAAGAAAAGAGAGTTAACAAAGTGAGTGTTGGTCCTATAGAAAAAGTGAGTCTGGGGAATTAGTAGGGAAAATAAAGAGATGGCAGATGAATTGAACAGGTATTTTGCATGTCTTCATATCAGATACAAGTAACATCCCAGAAATAGCTGTAAATCAGGAAATGGAAAGGAGGGAGAAACTCAAGAGAATCACAATCACCAGGGAAGCAGTACTGAGCAAATTGTAGGAGCTGCAGGCTGACAAGTCCTCTGGTCCTGATGGACTTCATCTTAGGGTCTTAAAGGAAGTGGCCAGTGAGAAAGTTAATGTGTTGGTTTTAATTTTCCAAAATTCCCTAGATTCGGGGAAGGTTCTATTAGATTGGAAAATAGCCAATGTATTTATTCAAAAAGGGAAGGAGACAGAAGCAGGAAACCAAAGACCAATTAGCTTAACATCTGTCTTCAGGAAAATAGAAGAAGCTATTATTAAAGATGTTATAGCAGGGAACTCAGAAAAATTCAAGGCAATCAAGTAGAGTCAACATGGTTTTGTGAAAGGGAAATCATGTTTAACTAATTTATTGGAGTTCTTTGAAGAAGTAACATGTGCTGTGGATAAAGGGGAAACCAGTGGATGTACTGTACTTAGATTTCTAGAAGGCATTTGATAAGATGCCACATCAAAGGTTATTGTGGAAAATAAAAGCTCATTGTGCAGGGGGTAACATGTTGGCATGGATAGAAGATTCATTAGCTAACAGGAAACAGAGAATAGGCATAAATGGGTCATTTTCTGGTTGGCATGATGTAATGAGTGGTGTGCCATAGGGATCACTGCTGGGGCCTCAACTTTTTACAATTTATATAAATGACTTAGATGAAGCGACCGAAGGTAGGGTTGTTAAATTTACTGATGACACAAAGATAAATAGGAAAGTAAGTTATGAAGAGGACATAAGAGGGGTACAAAGGGATATAGATAGGTTAAGTGAGTGGGTAAAGATCTGGCAAATGAAGTATAATGTGGGAAAATATGGAATTGTCTATTTTGGCAGGAAGAATAAAAAAGAAGCATATCATCTAAATGGGGAGAGATTGCAGAGCTCTGAGATGCAGAGGGATCTGGGTGTCCTAATGCATGAATCACAAAGGTTAGTAAATAGGTATAGCAAGTAATTCGGAAAGCTAATAGAATGTTATCATTTATTGTGAGGGGAATTGAATACAAAAGTAGGGAGGTTATGCTTCAGTTATGCAGGGCATTGGTGAGACCACATCTGGAATATTTTGTACAATATTAGTCTCCTTATTTAAGGATGTAAATGTGTTGGAAGCAGTTCAGAGACGGTTTACTAGACTAATACCTGGAATGGGTATGTTGTCTTACGAGGAAAGGTTGGACAGGCTAGGCTTGTATCTGCTGGAGTTTAAGAAGAATAAGACGCGACTTGATTGAAAAATATAAGATTTTGAGGGTCTTGACAGGGTGGATGTGGAAAGGATGTTTCCTCTCTTGGGAGATTCTGGAACTAGTGGTCACTGTTTAAAAATAAGGGGTCGCCCATTTAAGACAGAGATGAGGAGAATTTCTTTCTCGGAGGATTGGAAGTCTTCGGAACTCTTTTCCTCTAAGGGCAGTGGAAGCAGAGTCTTTGAATATTTTTAAGGCAGAAGTAGATAGATTCTTGATAAGCAAAAGGATGAAAAGGTTATTGGGGGTAGGAGAGAATGTGGAGTTGAGGTTACAAATCAGATCAGCCATAATCTAATTGAATGGCGGAGCAGACTCGAAGAGCTGAGTGGCCTATTCCTGCTCCTAATTCATATGTTCGTATGCACCCTGAATCCAGAAATCCTTTCCCCCCAATCCCACATCACCCTCCAAGTGCCACGATTTCTCTCCACCGAACTCACATAATAGCCATCCCTTCCTGCCCGACTCCCATGATACTCCCCATGGCCATCATTTGCCTGTGGACTGCTGCAGCACGAGCAGCAGCCTGATCTTTGTGCACTCGTCTTACTTTGGCTCCTCACATATCATGATCTTCCATGTATTGATGTTGTAAACCCAATATCTGGGGCTCCTCAAAGCTTTCCATTCATATCCTGGACATTCCTGAATTTCTAGGCATGAGTCTCTCCACTAATAGCTCAGGTGTTTGACCCCAAGGATCAGCCTCATAGCTCTTCTTGGCACTGTCTCTAGTGCTTGAATGTTACCTTTGTGTCTGGGCAAGCAGAACTAAACACAGAGCTCAAGGTGATACCTGACCAGAGCCTTATACAGTCTGGTATATATTGAATTATTAAAATAAATATTCAACGCTAAGTAAAACATTTGTGTTTCATGAAGGTAGGAGACAATAAATACTTTGTTCACTGATTATGTATCTCAATTGCAGGCTGAAGTGCCTAATCAAAGTACAGGAGCCATCTGTTAACAAAAACACCCATAAAGACGAGGTTATCACAATCCCAGTCAGTACCCATACGTATCACGAGGACACAATGAAATGGTGATTTTTGCAGATTTATTTTCCTGTCACAGCTTCAAGTTTTGTATGGTAAAACAGGTTTTACTGCAACCAGTTTAAATATATTTTCTGCAGCAAAATGTTTTTGAAAAACAGCTATGAAGGAGCCCGTGCAACCCCAAATAAACTGTGGTTCAATCTAAAATTCAAACCTTATAGGACAAACATTCATAGAAGCCATTACGAGGAGTTGAAGGTGAGTTGTTGCCTTGTTTTCAGACAGTACTCTATGTTGAACAGAACTTGGAGGAAGCACTGAGGGTGGCAAGGGTGTAGAATGTACTCTGGGTGGGGGACTCCAATGTCCATCACCAAGAGCAGCTTGGTAGTACCACTACTGATCAAGCTGGCCGGGACCTAAAGGACATAGCTGCTAGACTGGGCAGGTGGTGAGCGAACCAAGAAGGGAAAAATATACTTGATCTCGTCCTCACCAATCTGCCTGCCGCAGATGCATTTGTCCAGATAGCATTTGGAACAGTGACCATCACACAGTCCTTGTGGAGCCGAGGTCCTGTTACGAGCAGGTGAGATAGGGGTCTTTGTCTGGTCTAACCGTAACAGGGTTTAATTTTTAAAAACACTGTTTTTAGCTCCCCCCCGTCAGTGAATCCTTGCTCACGGCTTTCCAATTGTAAGACAAAGAAGTCAGACAGGTTTTCATAGATTTAAAGAAAAGGTGGAAGTTTATTACTCTTAAACTCTAATTCGGTTAACGTCTACGAGTACGCAACGTGACCACGCTGGCATGCTTACGCGATAAACACACATGCAGATCGAGACAGAAAAAGTAGAAGGAATAAAGGGGAAAAGTTTGAGGCAATATCTGGTAGTTATTTACGGTCCCTTAAGTTCAATATGGAGTCTTTGAAGCATGTACTGGGCCCCACCGAACATCAAGACTTACCAGCAACCAATTTGTTTCGATGTAGGAGTCTTTTCTCTTGAGGTTTAAGCAACTTCAGCAGGTCCGGAGGCTTGTGAGAAAGTGAGAGAGAGCCAGCCAGGAGAGAAGCTGTCTTGTTCCAGGTTCAGTTACGATCTGCAGTCTGCGTTCAAAACTGTTCTGTGTGCACAATTCAAACCTCCAAGTTGGCCAGCAAGTTAGCCATGTGACTAAATTTTTTCAACAAACTCTTGCATTTGTGGATTCCAAAGCTCTTGATGGGGGGTGTAGTGCTGTCTCTTACACGGAAAAGATGTGGATCACCGTTGCCCAGACCAATCGCAGTTAATTTAATCAGTGAGCAATTCTTTTGTCTCTCCAAGCATTGCCTTAGTATGCAAATGTTCTTCCAGTCATTGCTGGTCTCTTTAAAAAGTTATCTCGTCACTCCAGCAACAGTTTAAAATTGATGATCCTATGATGAAACTAATATGCCTTATTCTTGGCAGGTGGGGGTCTTCATGACAATACCCTCCATCGTGTTGTGTGGCACTACCACCGTGCTAAATAGGACAGATTTCGAACAGATCTAGCGATGCAAAACTGGGCATCCATGAGGCGCTGTGGGCCTTCAGCAGCAGAATTGTACTCAACCATAACCTGTAACCTCACGGCCTGGCATATCCCCCACTCTACCATTACCATCAAGCTGGGTAACCAACCCTGGTTCAAAGAAGAATGCAGGAGGGCATGCCAGGAGCAGCACCAGGCATACCCAAAATGAGGTGTCAACCTGGTGAAGCTACAACCCAGGACTACTTGCATGCCAAACAGCGTAAGCAGCCTATGATCGATAGAGCTAAGCGATCCCATAACCAACGGACCAGATCTGAGCTTTGCAGTCCCGCCACATCCAATCGTGAATGGTGGTGGACAATTAAACAACTAACTGGAGGAGATGGCTCCATAATTATCCCCATCCTCAATGATGGAGGTGCCCAGCACATCAGGGAAAAGATAAGGCTGAAGCATTTGCAATAATCTTCAGGCAGAAGTGCCAAGTTAGTGATTCATTTCGGCCTCCGCCTGAAGTCCCCAGCATCACAGATGCCAGGCTTCAGCCAATTCGATTCTCTCCACGAGATATCAAGAAACGACTGAAGACACTGGATGCTGCAAAGACTATGGGCCCTGACCACATTCTGGCAATAGTACTGAAAACCTGTGCTCCAGAACTTGCCGTGCTCTTCGCCAAGCTGTTCCAGTACAGCTACACCACTGGCATCTACCCTGCAATGTGGAAAATTGCCCAGGTATATCCTGTACACAAAAAGCAGGACAAGTCCAACCAGGCCAATTACTGCCCCATCAGTCTACTCTCAATCATAAGTAAAGTGATGGAAGGTGTTATCAACAGTGCTATCAAGCAGCACTTGCTTAGCAATAACCTGCTCAGCGACGCTCAGTTTGGGTTCCGCCAGGGCTACTCAACTCCAGACCTCATTACAGTCTTGGTTCAAACATGGACAAAAAAAAGAGCTGAACAAGAGGTAAGGTGAGAGTGACTGCCCTTGACATCAAAGCAGCATTTGACAGAGTATGGCATGAAGGAGCCCTAGCAAAACTGAAGTCAATGGGAATCAAGAGGAAAATTCTCATCTCCACTGGTTAGAATCATACCAAGCGCAAAGGAAGATGGTTGTGGTTGTTGGAAGTCAATCACCTCAGCTCCAAGACATCACTGCAGGAGTTCCTCAGGGTAGTGTCCTAGGCCCAAACATCTTCAGCTGCTTCATCAATAACCTTCCTTCAATCATAAGGTCAGAAGTGGGGATGATTGCACAATGTTCATCATCATTCTTGACTCCTCAGATACTGAAACAGTCCATGTAGAAATGCAGTAAGATCTGGACAATATCCAAGCTTGGGCTGATAAGTGGCAAGTAATATTTGTGCCACACAAGTGCCAGGCAAAGACCATCTCCAACAACAGAGAATCTAACCATCTCCCCTTGACATTCAATGGCATTACGATCACTGAATCCCCCCACTATCAACATCCTGGGGGTTACCCAGAAGTTGGAATAGCCATATAAATACTGTGGCTATGAGAGCAGGACAGAGGCTAGGAATCCTGCGGCGAGTAACTCACCTCCTGACTCCCCAAAGCCTGTCCACCATCTACAAGGTAGTCAGGAGTGTGATGGAATACTCTCCGCTTGCCTGGACGGTGTAGCTCCAACAACACTCAAGAAGCTCGACACCATCCAGGACAAAGCAGCCCGCTTGATTGTCACCCCATTCAACATTCATTCCCTTCATCACCAACACACAGTTGCAGCAGTGTGTACCATCTACAAGATGCACTACAGCAACGCACCAATGCTCCTTAGACAGCACCTTCCAAACCCGCGACCTCTACCACCTACCAACGAGAAGGACAAGGGAAGCAGTTGCATGGGAATACACCACCTGCAAGTTCCCCTCCAAGCCACACACCATCCTGACTTGAAACTACATTGCCATTCCTTCACTGTCACTGCGTCAAAATACTGGAACTCCCTTCCCAACAGCACTGTAGGTGTACCTACCCCACATCTTACATTAATACAGACCAATGGCTTTTAAAGATCCTGCAAAACGAAACTAATAGTCAATTAAATACAAGAGGCGGATGCTGGACAGTCACTTGGACTGCAGCAGTTCAAGAAGGCAGCTCACCACTACCTTCTCAAGGGCAATTAGGGATGGGCAATAAATGCTGACCTAGACAGCGACGCCAACATCCCAGGAACGAATCAAAAAAAAAATCCTTCAGACTGTAAGAATTGAAGATTAAAAAATAAAAAAAAAGCAAATGCTATTTAACTTTATCTTGCTCTCTTAATTACATCTATCTTTTCTAGTCTTTATTCTGCTTTCTGTACATGATTTGACATTGAATTAAATATTCTAATTTACACTTCCTGATTCAGACTCTGAGCTGCTCATTAACAATTTTTCAATCTCACTGGTTAGGGAGATCCACAGATGCGTGCAGTCTTCACACAGGTCCCAGATCCTCTGTCAGGGCACCACACTGAAATGTCTCTCTAACGAGAGTACGTTCCACTGCAAAATCCCATTGAAAGCTTGTGGGCAAGTGCAAATGTAATGAACAACTAGCACCGTTCATTTGCCACCGAGAGCAAAATCCAGACTCTTGTTGTATTCAATTGACCATTCATTTTGCTTTGCAGGATCTTTAAAAGCCATTGGTCTGCATTAATGCAACATTTACCATTACAAAATACTGAAAGTCAATTCGAATTTAAATGTTGCATTGTGAAGAGGCACAGACAGTTAAAAGAAAAATCCAGTAATTTTGCTCCCTCCTTCATGAAGATCACTCATTTAAAGTGCAGTTCTGCAGATTTCAGCAGTCTGCTGGTTCCTTGCCCAGGTTTGCATTCTTCATGTGTGAGCCTGGACAGAAAATGCTGGCAGGGCATTTGATCTTGGAAGGCAAGCATGATCCTGTCCTGACCTAGTGTATTCACACATTTTCAACAACAGATAAAAATTTGTGGCTGATTTTCCTCTTCCTGGCTTAGGGATGTTGGAGTCAACTGCCTCCCAGCAATGCACAACTGTGACAAGTTAATTTAGTAGATGAGTAGACCTGGGAACACCCTGGTTTAGCGCACCACACATGCCATTTACTCACTGAGTTACTGGAGGTGTGCAATTTTCTTAATGCTCGCATGTACTGAAAATTTTACTTTAAAAAAAAAACTCAACTTACAACAGATCAAACATAAAAAAACTCTCATCCAATGGACATTTAACATGCTTCATATGTCTAAAAGTTAACAGGGTTACAAGACAAATTTGCATTGGAAACAGACGATCAAAAATCCCTTTTTCAAAGTACTTAAGCTGTTGTTGCTCAGAGGCCAAATACTTGTACTGTCATAAAGCAATAATGCAGTTGGTGATTTGTAGCATTTGAAATGGCAACTAACCCCCATAACCAACTCAATACATCTTTTTCCTACCAATTCCTTTAGAATTCATTTTGAAGGGCAATTCAGACTCATGACATCTTGAGAATTTTTTTTAAAATTCAGAACCAAATCTTAGCAAGATTATCAAATTCAGTGAGGCAATTTAATCTTCCATAAAGAAGAAATTCATGAAGTGCATACCATTACAATGGAGAAAATGTGGCATTGCTAGGCATACCTTCAATGTCCACCACTGAGCTGGCTGAGTCCTAAATGTCATAGCTGCTGGACTGGGTCTACAGCAGGTGGTGAGGGAACCAAGAGGAAAAATCCTACTTGACCTCGTCCTCACCAATCTACCTGTCGCAGATGCATCTGTCCATGACAGTATTGGTAGGAGTGACACCTTTTAGTCATTGTGGAGACCAAGTGCCCTCCATTGTGTTGTGTGGCACTACCACCGTGCTAAATGGGATAGATCTCAAACAGATCTAGCAACTGAAAACTGGGCATCCATGAGGCACTGTGGGCCATCAGCAGCAGTACAATAGTATTCAATCACAATCTGTGTTAAACAGGCAAATATCCATTCACCAAAATGAGTAAGCTGATGACAGTCTCTGTTCCACAACAGTTTTATTATCAATTCATAGTTCAGTCCAAATATCAGTTCCCACTCTTCCCTTCTGGACTAACTCTCTGTCCAGAGACAACTCCCCCACTGGCCAAAAACCCAGCCCTTAACTGCAAAACCATAATGAGCATCACCAGCTCTCTATTAACACTGAAATGGAGCCCTGTTTAATTAAAGGGACCAGCATTTTCAATATTGTCAGATTCCCTAAGAAAAAAAAACATATTTACAGACAAATATATATTGAAAAAATTTAATTCCCAAATATTACATAGTGAGATATCCTCCTTCTAGAACAGTCAACAACTTTTCAGTAGAGGCATTCCTCTTAGTGAAATAGTCCGATAGTTGCTGACTAGTATTTGCCCATCTTAGCTTACAGATTTCTTTCCTTTCCAACATTTGCTTTAAACTGTCTGTCTATCCTCAGCTTTTTTTCATTTACACTTTTTGTCAAATGTATATTATCCCATATCTATGTAACATTCAATTGGTATTGTCCTTGCAGTCTCTCTTTTATATAACATCTCTTCCAAGATCTTGGACAAATATAATGCCATATCAACAGCACCCATGAGTGCAAGAGTTTCAGCAGCTAGCGTGCTCTTCACCATTCTTCTTATTTTCTTGGCCTCCTATGCTAATGGACAATTTTTTCCATTCTCTCCCACAAGGAATATCACAAACCCTCCTGCACTGGAAAATCCATCACCAAAGGTTTGCATGCACGGCATCACTAAAAATGATTAATTTCATAGTCTTGGGATCACCCAAAGCAGAAAACTTCAGCATACACTTCTCTATTTTTAAATTTTAAAAAAAGTTTTATTCGCCCTCAGGATGTCTTCAACCTTAGGATGTTTCATCACAAGACTAAATTCTAGCACATCAAAACTTGCATCTGGTCTCTGCGTGGCTGATCAATTGAGCTGTCTGACAAGACTCCTCAACTGTTCCCTTTCATCCTTGGATGCAGTTGTGTCTTTCTGTCCCAATCTGGTGCGATCAATTGTGATGGGAATGACATTTTCCAAGTAAGAATATTGATGTAAAACTACATCTGACTCACCCTATTTTATCTCCAAACCCACATATTTAAAAGCCCCAGAAGCTTGACTGCCAATTTTAAATTCCTTCATAATTCAATGAATAACATGCTTTTCAAACTCATTAGTACCACCCCACAAAAAAATCGTCTACATGCATCATAAAGATACCTGAAAATTTTCCATTATAGTTCCAATAAAACATTGCGGGGTCTGCCTTCAGTCGTGAACGCCCTAACCGTAACAGAACTGCCCTCACTGAAAAATGCCATACCCAAGAAGCGTCATTCAACCCATAAACACCTTTATTCAAATTAGAGCTTCTCTATGTCTGAGGCTTCCTTCGGAGGCTGGAGAAACACTTCCTTCTGAAGCAGTTCACCCTGAAGGAAAGCTGCTTTGCTAGCAACTTGCACCTCAAAGAATAGGTTGGTAAAATGTCTAAAAGACTCTCAAAATCACCTTTCCTGCTGTGGGAGAATCAACCCCAATATCTTTATCCCCCAAGCACTCCTCAAAACCTCTGGCCACCAACTGAGCCTTGGCCTTATAAGTCCCATCTGGTAGGACTTTTTCCTGTACAGTTCCATCCATGATGGAACAGGTTGGCATCTATCCACTACCTCGGAATATACCCCAAATTCTTTCCAATTCTCTAACTCTCAGTTTTGCCCATCATCGCCCTATCTTCTAACCTATTAGTGGCTACAAACACTTCACGATCACAGGGACTTCTGTTTCTGACCTTATCCTGAGAAAGTTCTCCACTATCCAGGCTACACCTGCGCCTCATCAGGCTGTGGCCTCTCTCACTTTGAGCTTTCTCTAGACTACCCCCGTCAAAATGTCTACGAGAGGTCCTATCCACTGTATGCGATCTTTTGCTCCTCCCAGATGCATCTCCTGAATCATTACCTGAACTCGAGCTAAGTTTTCTCGTTCGCCATTCTTGTACTCCTGATTGCCAATCCATGGTCTTCACTTCTTGGACATTTAACCAATTTTTGTATTTGCCGGTAGACTTCCCTGCCCATCCAACGATCATAGCCTCCCTCCAGTTATCGGACCCTGCTGGCCGGTACACTACCTGGGAACCTACTTTAGGCAACTGATCCCTGGATGAGATGGCTTCTTTTCATTCTTCACGATCAGTACATGTATCGTATCTATTGCTGGAGCTCTCATATCCTGCCCCTCTGGCTCAAAAATCACACAATGCATGGGTATGTGATGTACACGGTGTCTCACCTTCTCCAATGTTTGAAAATTCACAATGCATCCTATTACCCAAGAAAAATGTGTTTATTGTTTGATTCCCATGTTGTATTACTAGAATTTTCTCGTCACATCTGATAACCTTTCCTGGACCTTTCCATTCCCTATGCCTTTCTCTTTTATAAAGAAGATGGCCAGAACTAAAGTCTTCCCCAGACCGTCTTATGTGATGTCTTAATGCTCTCGGAATTTTTTATGTTGCTTCAGCTTTGATAAAAGCCCTCCTGCTGGCATATAGCGCACTTAGTGAGCGGAGAAAGTAACTCTAATAGTCACTCCCTCCAGGGCTGGAGGATCGTCATAGTATGGAAGGCAATTTTGGATTACGGCCATATATTAATTGGCATGGGATATACCCCCTCATCATTTGTAAAGAATATTTTGCACGTATTGCCCATGCTAGAGGCATTTACAGCTTGCAATTCAGTTGATCTGCCAGTATTTTGTGCAACATTTCATCCACTATTGCATGATTTTTTCCACACAAGCCATTGCTGAATGGACTTTCTGCAGCAGCGTTCATAACTACAATATTTAAGTTCTCACACATGTCCCTAAACTAGTCATTTGCAAATTCCCGTCAGTTATCTGTCAGAAATTTTGCCAGCATTCCAAAACCTGTACCAACCCACTTTTCCATAACGTTATCCACTATTGTCCATGTTGTTTATTACCGTGGATATGCTGAATCTAGTTGTCATATTGTTCTGTTGCATTTTGTCAATACCTTGATCTCTGTCCCACACTTTCAGGTCCATAGCCACCACGTCATTAAATTCCCGAGCTAATGGGACACTCACAACCGGGCGCGGCAGTGTCTTCCGATATTTAATATATATGTCACATTGAGATGCGATTTGTTCAACAAGGGAGTCGTATTCTTGATCCACAACACATCCTTTCGTAGTAGCTTTAACTTCTGCGATGAAGGATGGGCAAATTGTCTGTGCAACTTCCAGATAATTCTCCTCTTGCTAGCCAGACTCTTGGCTCCAGAGGTCAATAATACTTCTTGAACTTCTCAGCGAGAAACACTCAGTTTCCTCAATGGAATACAATAATGTCCTGATCCAGTGAATTGCAAATTTACTGCTTTACCGAAGACAAAATGCTTTGTCATTCCCCATGTCCAATCTCATCTTTGCTTTTTTTCCTCAAATCAAAGATTTACTTAGCAACAACAGTATGTCACTCTGAACCACATCAGTGCTAATGAAATGACGCATCCCTGCTATCACACACGGAATGACCACTCTCTTTAAAGATGTTAATGTATTATCGTCTCCAAACCTAAAGCAAGTAGCACTTTCATATTCTCTAACTTTACTTCTATCTGCCTTGTCAAGGGATTCCAAGTAACAGTTCAGCCAATTGACTCCACACAGTGTTGAGGTACAGCCACGATCGAATATCGCACAATTGAATGAATTGGCAGCCAAAATGCTCATGGCCCAACACAAGTTTTCGGTCACCAATATGATAGTCATATCATTCATCATTATCATATTCATCAGAACTGTCCATCTCATGAGTTACTTCGAATGCTCGATCCCTGGTTCTAGGACAATTCCTTGCACAGTGATACTTAGACTCACACTGAAAACACCTATTAACCACTCCCTGTGGATCTCTGGGATTCATTCTCCTTTGGTGATCATCTCAATCTTGCCTTCTGTTTTGATCCATAAATCTATCAAAAGTGCAACCCACCTCAAAAGGTCTTTCAGCAACACTTTGTACAAGCGCCTGTGACTAGGCCCCCCATTGTTTTTGAGAGTCAGTAATCATGGAGTCCTTCATTCTCTGCATCACTACAGAATTTCCAATTTGTGACAAGGTAGCTGGAAACTACAGTTTTCCCCAAAATTTCTTAACAGCAGCAGTCATTTGCTCAAAGAAAAAGAGAATCTTTGCCATGAAATTGAACCCCTGTCAAAACAAAAAGTCTATTCATATGAGATATTTATACACAATCTAACAATTTGAAAGCAAGCACAGACTCAGGAATTTCTAGATTGAATTTTTTTAGTCTGTTATATTACCTATCAAATTCCATGACATATTCTTCCATGGACTGATTGTCCATCTTCGTAAATTTATCAAAAGTTGACTGTGCCTCATAGGCTTCCAACAAATCATCTCTTTTGTAAATCTTGTCCATAAATTATATTAGAATTGGCAATCCCTCTTCAGTAAATAAGTCAGTAACGTCCAGTTCCAAAAATACTTGATTGCTAATCTTACTTTTTCCTGGTAAAGACAAAGGCAAGGCCATACCTTGCTTCCTCTTGGTTAGGGAAGTGACCCAAGTACATATTTCCACTTTATTCTTCCATTCTTCATATGGTTCCAATTCCAAAAAGACCAGTGGGTAATCATAGTTCAAGAGCCTGCAGCATGACTCAGACATTACACCTAGAAAGCCACCGGGAGCCTTGCTTTGGTTAGAGAAAGAAACTATGTTTTTTCTTTATATTCCCACCAGAAGAGATCAAAGTTAATCCTCTGCTACCATGTTAAAAAGACAAATATCCATTCACCAAAATGAAGAAGCCAATGACATTCTCTGATCCACAACTGTTTTATTGTCAAGTCATAGTTCAGTCCAAATATCAGTTCCCACTCTGTCATTGGACTAACTCTTTGTCTAGAGGCAACTTCCCCACTAGGGGAAATCCCAGCCCTTAAATGTAAAACCATAATGAGCATCACCTGCTCTCTATTAACACTGAAATGAGGTCTGTTTAATTAAAGGGACCAGCATTTTTAATATTGTCAATCCGTAACCTCATGTTCCAGTACAGCTACAACACTGGCATCTACCCGGCAATATGAAAAATTGCCCAGGTATGTCCTGTACACACAAAGCAGGACAAATCCAACCCGGCCAATTACCGCCCTGTCAGTCTAAACCCGATCATCAGCAAAGTGGTGGAAGGTGTTGCCAACAATGTTATCAAGAACACTTGTTCAGCAATAACCTGCTCAGTGACGCTCAGTTTGGGTTCCGCCAGGGCACTCAGCTCCTGACCTCATTACAGCCTTAGTCCAAATATGGACAAAAAAGCTGAACTCCAGAGGTGAGGTGACAGTGACTGCCCTTGACATCAAGGCAGCATTTGACTGGGTTTTTTTTAAAAAGCCCTCTGGAAAACCTGAATCTGTTGGGAAATGGCTGCTCCCGATGTCAGCAGCTGTCAGCTTTGAAACTGACCAATCATCTGCTGAGTGTTCCACTCTCTGCAACTGTGTGAGAGAACGGGAGAGAGAGGGGGTGAGACAGAGAGAGAAAGGAGGACAGAGAGGGAGCACAGAGAGAGAGGAGAGGGGGGAGTCAAAGAGTCATTTACTAACAGAAGGAGGCCATTCTGTCCATCGAGTTCATGCTGGTTCTCCACGGTTATTTATTTATCTGTTTGTTTACAGCACAGAAGGAGGCCATTCAGCCCATCGAGTCCATGCCGGCTCTCCACGGAGCTATGCTGTCAGGCCCACTTCCCAGCTCGATCTCCATAGTCCTGCAAGTCTATTTCTCTCAGGTGGCCATCCAATATCCTCTTGAAGTCATTGATCATCTCCTCTTCCACCACCCCTGTGGGCAGCGAGTTCCAGGTCATTACCATCCACTCCGTAAAAAAGTGCTTCCTCATATTCCCCTTGCATCTTTTGCACGAAATGTTCAATCTGTGTCCCCTAGTCCTAGAGGGGAGGGGGTGAGAGTGGGGAGAGAGAACGACACACACACACACACACACACACACACACACACACACACACACACACACACACACACACACACACACACACACACACACACACACACACACACACACACGGTGCGGGGAGAGGGGGAAGAGAGATGAAGGTCTCTCCTGACAGATGGAAATCTATCCAGAATACTCTGCATTGCTGCATCAAGTGTGTGGGCAGAGATTGACTACATATGCAAGCAAAAACAATGCCAGGTATGTCACTAAATCAGTTTTCAATATAGTGACGAGAAAGTAAATCAATAGTCTTTTCATTTAAAGCTTCTTCACAAAAATGCACATTTGTTGTTGTTTTTATTGGTAAGATAAATTTTTAATGCATTTATCTTTTGAAATTTGCTCACCGGCCCCCTGGGCTGAGCTAAAATTATAATGTGGCCCTCCGCCCAAAAAGGATGGACAACCCTGCTATAGATGGATCTTCAAACAAGGTTCAGAATTTTTAAATCCAGATGTTGCTTTACTGGGAGCTAATGTAAGTCAGCGAACACAGGGGTGACAGGGGAATGGGACTTGGTGCAAGTTAAGACACGGGCAGCAGAGTTTTGGATGACCTCCAGTTTATGGCAGGTAGAATATAGCAGACCAGCCAGGAATGCATTGGAATAATCAAGTCTAGAGGTAGCAAAAGCATGAATGTGAGTTTCAACCGCTGGTGAGCTGAGATAAGGTCGAGAGTCGGGCAATGTTACGGAAGTGGAAATAGGTGGTCTTAGTGATGGTACGAATATGTGGTCAGTAGCTCATCTCTGGGTCAAATATGACACCAAGATTGCAAACAGACTGGTGTAGTCTCAGACTGTTGCCAGGGAGAGAGAGGGAATCGTTAGCTAGGGAATGGAGTTTGGAGCTGGGACTGCAAACAATGTCTTCAGTCTTCCCAATATTTAATTGGAGGAAATTTCTGCTTATCCAGTATTGGATGTTGGATAAGCAGTCTGATAACTTAGCAACAGTAGAGGAGTCAAGAGAGGTAGTTGTGAGATAGAGCTAGGTGCCGTCAGCATACATGTGAAAACTAATGCTGTGCTTTTGTATGATCTTGCCAAGGGACAGAATTTAGATGAGAAATAGGATTGGGCAAAGGATAGATCCTTGGAAGATACCAGACATAACGATGTGGGAGTGGGAAGAGAAGACATTACAAGTGATATTCTGGCTGTGATTAGATAGATAAGAATGGAACAAGTTGAGAGCAGTCCCACCCAGCTGGACAATAGTGGGGAGGCGTTGGAGGAGGAGAGTGTGGTCAACCATGTCAAAGGTTGCAGACAGCTCGAGAAGGACAAGGAG
Source organism: Heterodontus francisci (assembly GCF_036365525.1). Classification (NCBI taxonomy): domain Eukaryota; kingdom Metazoa; phylum Chordata; class Chondrichthyes; order Heterodontiformes; family Heterodontidae; genus Heterodontus; species Heterodontus francisci. The sequence continues at coordinate 82,881,250 of NC_090380.1, read as the reverse complement.
AGATAGCTTACCTTTGCCATAGACACATAGGATGTCATTTGTGACTTTGATAAGAGCCGTTTCGATATTATGGCAGGAAACCTAATTAAAGGGATTCAAACACTGAGTTCCCGGAATGATAGACACGGATTTGGGAGGTGGCAACACACTCAAGGACTTTCGAGGAGAAAGGCAGGTTGGAGATGAGATGGTAGTGTGCAAGAACAGTAGGGTCAAGGGTTAGTTTTTCGAGGAGAGGGTGGTTACAACAGATTTAAAGTTGAGAGGGACAATACCTGAAGAGAGAGAACCGTTAACAATATCAGCTAACATGGAGACCAGGAGGGGAAGTTAGGTGGTCAACAGTTTAGTAGGAATAGGGTCAAGGGAGCAGGACGTGGGATTCATGAACAAGGTGAGTTCAGACAGGGCATGAGGGGAGATAGGGGAGAAAGTAGAAAAAGATGTGAGTTCAGGGCTAGGGCAGGAGGGAGCATGAGAGGAAGTTTGGCCCAGTGGGCTAGTGGAAGGGAGCGACGCAGCAGAGGCAGATATGCAATCTCATAAAGATCACTTGGAAAATGGAAATGAGCATTTTTGGTCATTTATCTTTGCGTTATCAGTCAAGAATGGAATTCCAGTTATCTCAGAAAGTTATCCCAGTTTGTTCCAAGTTTTCTGGCCTTGAAATGTTTAAAAATATTGGGACAGATATTCATCTCACTACCACCCCATTTATGCCTGAAAAATCACAAAAAAAGATGAATTGCTGATTTACTACTGGAGGTCCTCCCACTCAGTTGGGCCTAAATGTAGGCAGCCAGAGCTCCTGAATGAAAATCAGTGTCCAATGACCATGATGCCATTTTTGTTTGTTGCCATATTACTGCCAGTTCCTCAGCCTATCCATGGGTGATACAAATCAGGAAGTGGTCATTTCCAAGTGTATTTAAAGGGAACAGAAAGTGCTGGAGATACTCAACAGGTCTGGCATAATCTGTGTAGAGAGAAACAGAGTTAACGTTTCAGGTCTGCGATCCTTCATCAGAACTGCGGCACTTTCTGTTCTCATTTCAGAGTTCCAGCATCCTCATTATTTTGCTTTGTATTTAAAGGGATCCTCATTTGCTCTCAGTTAAAATGCTTCAAAGGTTTGGGAGATGTTTTTCATGTATTAAATAGTTTTTTTCTACTTAAGACAATTTTGATGTGCTTATATTGCTTGTACAATGCTCTAAATTCTTAAAGGGGCTTCTGGCAATGCACCTTTTTCTTCATGGGAATTCTTTTTTGACAATTCCACTATGGCATTTGGAGGAAGGAACAAACAGCTGCAGCTGCAGGCAGGCCAAATGGAAGGAGTCAAGCTTGCAGGAATTTTTACCCTTCCAACAGAATGTATTGCCCCAGGCCAACTTGTGTGCAGTTCTCTAAGTAGCAATGCATAAGGAGGCTGCATTTTTTTTAAAGAGAAACCATCACAGAGTTGTGTCAGCTCGTGCAACAAGACTTGCAACTCCCTGTCATAGATGGCACAGCATTGATTTTGCAGTCATAGTCACTGCAGCCTCAAATTTTTTGCCTCCAGCTCCTTGCAGACTGCCACAGGAAAATCTGTAACAACAAGCAAAATACTCCAGATGCTGGAAATTTGAAATAAAAACAGAAAAATCAAGGCAGCTAGCCTCTTGTATTCTAATGAGGCCCATATATCATAACTGATCATGCTTCTGGCTGATGTAATCCGGTGGCTGCCCCATCCACACTATAAGATACCCTTGTCGTGTATATGTGTATACGTATGATTAAGATTTGGTTTAATCTCATATGATTAAGGGTTTTGCTTTCTTTTTACTTACAAATAGCTTGTGGACTTGTACAGTAGCCAGAAATAATCAAATGGTTAAAGTTGTTCATCCCCAGGATATTTTAGGGTTTAATGTGCCAATGTACAATTTAGCTGATTGTGCCGTTTAGCTTCTGCTGAAAGTGCAGGATGTGTGTTTTGTGGCTGTTGCCTTCTTTTTGTTGCCTCATTGTGAAATGAGATAACCAAGATAGTCTTGAGCTAAGGAAATGAATAATGGGGCTAGGATGATAAGTTACATCCTAGATGATAAACAAGTTGCCACCTGGTGTTCTGTAGGAATTACCTCATTTTTCAGGGTATTGTTCACGATAACCGTTATTACATAATATGCATGACTAGAGGCCTATAAAGATCTTGAGCTTTGCTTGACAATTGTAGCAAGAGTCAAAATCAAAAGGATTGATGAAGGTGAAGTCTCCACTCAAAGGAAAAATGGGATAATGGTATTTATTTCTCTGTACCTGTATTGCTTAGAGATATTGGGCTGGATTTTACCAGCTCTCTGGGGACGGGCTGGGAGGTGGGGGTGGGTGGCGTAAAATGGTGAGGGAGGGAGTGCCCATTGTTTTACCACCGCCATGTCATTTTGCCAGTGACAAGGAAGGTGGAGGATGGCCCTTCTACCCAGAATACAATTGAGCCACTTTTTTCTATTCGTTTCATGGGATGTGAGCATCACTGGCAAGGCCATCATTTGTTGTCCATCCCTAATTGCCCTTGAGAAGGTGGTGGTGAGCTAGCAGAATGCTGGCTGTTTAAATTGAGATACAGAGGGCACAGAAATCAATGTTTAGCTGTAGATAAGCTGAACCTTTTCTCATTCTTTCATGGGATGTTGGTGTCGTTGGCAAGACTAGAATTTGTTGCCCAACCCTAATTGCCTTTGACAACAAAGTAGCTTTCTAGGCCATTTCAGAGCAGAGTTAAAAGTCAACCATATTGATGTGGTTCTGGAATCACATGTAGGCTAGACCAGTTAAGGATGGCAGATTTCCTCCCCTAAAGGACATTAGTAAACCAGATGGGTGTTTACGACAATCGATGATAGTTTCATGGTACCGTTACTGAGGCCAGCTTTCAATTCCAGATTATTTTATTAATTTATTGAATTCATTAATTACTTGAATTTAAATTCCACGAGCTGCCGTGGTGGGATTTGAATCCGTGTCCCCAGAACATTAGCCTGGGCCTCTGGATTGATAGTCCAGTGACATTACCACCACACACCGTCTCCCCAGAGTTGGCAATGGAAAGGATAAAATAAAACAGACAATGCATTTAGGAATATTAACACAAAAAGAGATTTTAAAAATTCAAGGCAAAAAGTAAAGAAGACAATGAGCTGTCATTACCACAGTTGTAGAAGCATCTGAAATAAAAGCTGGAATAATATATAGCAGAAGATTGTATTGGATTGGAGAAGCATAGTTTTCTCTAGCAGAAATACAGGACTTTCATGAACAATAAAGATGATAGAAGGGTCAGTATCAAGCGGCTGATCATACAATGTTTGATGCCTGTAGTGCTGATGGGCATAAGGAGCAGACAACCCTTATAATTGGGAGCTGAAGCTTGCTGTGCACCTTTGTACATAGTGAGAGATAACGTGGTGGGTAAGCACCTGTGGTATTGAGGTCCTACACACCACGCATGCCTCACTAGCCTCATTAAAATCCCATGAATCAGTGTCTCTATGCCTATAAAAGAGAGAAACATTGCTAAATAAAGTTATGAGTAACAAAACAGGTCCGATAGATTAATTAAATGTGCCTGAGCACCTTAGGCATAATGACCATAATACAATAAGTTTTAAGATCCAAACAGAAAAGGGAAAGATGTAAGGGGGAAAAAAAACGAGGGAACCAGGTTTGAACAGGGCAGATTTTGGAAAGATGAGGAGTGAGCTAGCTACTAGAAGGTGGAAACAGAAATTGCCACACAGCACTGGAGATTAACAATGTGATATTTTTTATAAAGGAGAAAGCAAAGTTGCAGAATAAATATATACCATGTAAAAATAACTTCAAGTTACATACAGGATGCTGTGGATAAATATAAAAGATAGAAACAAACTAAAATTGATTGGATTTATACATATGATATAAATAAAAAAATACAAGAAGATATGGAAAGAAGTTAAGAAAAGGTAAGGAAAGCAAAGAAGGAATATAAGGAGAGAATCTCATAAAATATTTGAAACAACAGTATCAGTAAAAAGGATTATTCAATGTGAGGTGAGCCCTCTAGAGGTCAGTGTGTTAGTAGTGGGTAAAGAGAAATTAGCAGGGTTGACTTAACAACCAACTACTCTGCTTCAGTGTTTACAAAAATGGATATTCAGGAAAAGTTAAATATTGAGTTAGTTAAAAATGAAAATAGAGATATTATAATAAATAAAAGGAACATATTGGAGAAGTTAGATAAGCTTAAGGAAAAAGTAGCAGATCTTCATGGGGTACATTCAAGGATTCAGAGGGAAAGCGATAGACATTGTATTTAAGAGGGTTGTGAGAGTGGATGACCAATGTAAAAATCATTTTTAAAATGGGATACAGAGCTAACCTGGGTAATTACCGAACACTTAGTTTAATATATGTAGTTAAATTAAAGTTGAAATTACTAAATATCCAGATGAAGAGAAAATAATTAGAAGGAAACAGGGAGTACGAGTTAAAGGATGTTTCTCAGAATGGTTGGAAACGTGAGAGGTATCCTACATGGTTCTGTTTTGGATCTGCTTCTGTTTACTGTGTGCATTAATAAATTGGATATAGAGGTGGAGTGATTAGTACCCAAATTTGCAGATGATCATAGAATCTGAGGCATAGTATATAATTCTGAGGACCAAAGGAAACTGCAAGAACATTCTGATAAGTTGGTGGCATGGGCAAAAAAGTGTCGGATGGAATTAAATGTTATTAAATGTAAGGTGGTACATTTTGGAAAGAAACAATAGCAAAAATTATACTTTAAATAAGGGGAGATATAAGGGAGATATAAAATAGCAGAGGGATTTGGGGATTCAGGTTCACAAAACTTTAAAAGTAGCATCACAAATGGATAAGGCTATAAAGAAGCTAAAGCTGTTATTAGGCCCAGACAGTGGATGCCTGCACTGAGAGGCTCAAGGATCAATGAGGAAATTTAGGGCCAATACTTTTACGATGAGACTTTTCTAGAAAACAGAAAATCTAGAATTCATGTATTTATTGCATTCACAGCAACAACGATAAAGAACATAATATATTAGGTTTGAAGACTTTACTGGTAAGTATAGTAAGGAAGTGTTATGAAAGTTGAAAGTTGCTATAGTAATTATTTCATACTCTTGAGTCAATTTTGAGAGCAACGAGCATCTTCCATGTAACGCAATTGGAAATGTTGGAGGACAGTGGATTTTACGCTATTTTCCAGGATAATGCGGCTGTTAGAGTGGACAAGCGGGAGAGTCCCTGCAGAAATTTATCCCTTAGTGACTGGTCATTAACTACACCTATCCTTGTTTCTTCCTCTGTTACTTTATGGAATAGACACTGCTTTAGTTTTCTGTAACTATGTGGATACCACATTAAATGACATCTTCCATTTAATAGCCCATTCAATTAACTTCTCTAAATCAGTTTGCTACCTACTAATTTCACTTCATTGCTAACCTTAGCACACATTCTGAGTCATCTGCAAATTTACTAATAGTATTATTCATGCCCTCCTCAAGCTCTTAGATCAAAATAATAAACAATAAAGGACAGAGCTGAGGGGAATGCTCATACTGGGCGACAGTTTGAACCCTCCTTGTTAATAACTACCCTTTGTTTGTGCAATTTCAAACAACTCCCAATCCATTCCACTGTTTTTCCAATAAAACCATGGCATCTGTATTTTTTTTATCACAGTCATTTTTGTGGATCATTCTCTTCATGGATAGTCCAAAATCAGTTTAGAAAATGTTATTAAGAGCTTCCCCAACGGCTTAGTGGGTGCACGTACCAGATATGTGATTGCGAACCACAGAGAACAAGAAGCTCCCTGGTTTCATCTCACTGCCTTGCTGAGTTATCCAATCTCAGGCAAAGTGGCCAATGCAAGGGGGTTATAGTTATTCTCAACATCCAATACTAGGATTTCTCTCTTTAATTGCTGAGGCTGGATGAAGTTCAATTTTTTTTAATGGAGTTCCTGAACCTTTATGAAAGCAGGGGGTGGGCTGTATTTTATTAAAGTCTCTGAAGCCAATAATACAGAAAATGTCTAGGAAATACATCAAGTCCCCCAACTTTGTGTAATTGCATCAACTCCTCAAAAAAAAAATACAGAGTACAAAATACACAACCATGATTAATTGTTGTCCAGTGATCTTTGCCATGAGTATAGCTAGGTTCTTATCTCAGATATGATGGGCCCCATTGACCTATGAGGAATAAATGAGTGTAATTCAACCACTACAGTCTAGAAAGAAGGCAGCCAGGGGAGATCCTCTCTTTCTCTGAACTTGCAGCATTCCATTTTCTCAGGCCCAACCCTAACATTGTCATCAACCTGCTGACAAGGATTGTGCTGTTGTTGTTTGGTGAACAGACCTCTAACTAGTGGAATCTGAAAGCCAATTCACCGACACATCCTCCTACCTCATCACCCAACCCCACTACCCCAGGACCATGACCAAACCACCGAACATCAATCCATTCCTTCTAAGACTGTCACTGACCTGAATTCCTCTGGAGAGCTTCCCTCCATGGCCTCCAACCTCATAGTCACCCAACCCTAACCAGCCCATTTCTACCTGCTTCCCAAGATTTACAAACAGGAATGCCCTGGTAGATCTATCGTTTTGGCCTCTTCTTGTCCCACTGAACTGATTTCTTCCTATCTCATAACTATTTTTTCTTTCCCTTGTTCAGTCTCTTCCCACCTACATCTGTGACTCTTACAATGCCCTCCATCACTTTAACAGTTTCCAGTTATCTGGCCTTGACCGCTTCCTTTAACAATGGACGTTCAATCTCTCTTGCACCTCCATCCCCTACCAGGATAGCGTAAGGGTTTCCCTTTTCTTCCTTGAAGAAAGCCCAACTAGTCTGCATCCACCACCACCGTCCTCTGCCTGGCTGAACTTCATTTCACATTGAACAACTTCTCCTTTAACTCCACTAACTTACTCCAAATAAAAGGTGTTGCTAAAAGAACCCTTATGGGTCTAAGCTATACCTGCCTTTTTGTGGGCTATGTGGAACATTCTTTGTTCCAGTCCTACTCAGGGCACCTTCCTCACCTCTTTGTATTATACATTGATGTCTGTATCGGTGCTGTTTCCTGATTCCTGCCTGAACTGGAAAGTTTCATCAACTTTGCCTCCCATTTCCACCCTTCCCTTACCTTCACTTCTGCTCTCACCCTTTCCCCCTCCCTCAGCTGCGATAGGGTTTCCCTGGTCCTCACCTTCCAACACAGCAGCCTCCATGTTCAATGAATCATCCACTGCCATTTGTGCCATCTTCAGTTTGATGCTACCACTAAATACATCTTCCCGCTCCCCTTTCAGCATTCCAAAGGCACCATTTCCTCTGGGAACCTTCGTCAGCTCCTCTATCACCCCCAACATTCGCACCACACAAGTGCCAGGCAATGACAATCTCCAATGAGGGAGATTCTAACTATCTCCCCTTGACATTCAATGGCATTACCATTGCTGAATCCCCTGCCATCAACATCACAGTTGACCAGAAACTTAACTGAACGCCCCCCACCCAATATAAATATTGTGGCTACAAGAGCAGGTCAGAGGCTGGAAATTTGTGGTAACTCACCTCCTGACTCCTCAAAGCCTGTCCACCATCTACAAGGCACAAGTCAGGAATGTGATGGAATGCTCACCAGTTGCCTGGATGCATGCAGCTCCAACAATGCTCAAGAAGCTTGATACCATCCAAGACAAAACAACCTGCTTGATCTGCAGCCCATCCACCACCTTAAATACTCCCTCCCTCCACCACTAGTGCACAGCTGCAATAGTGTGTACTATCTACAGGATGCATTGCAGCAATGCTCCAAGGCTCCTTCGACAGTACCTTCCAAACCCGCGATCTCTACCACCTAGAAGGACAAGGGCAGCAGATGCATGGTGTTATGATCACAAACTAAGAGAATCCAATCCACCAACTGACCCAAAAACCCAAATGGACAGGATTTCACTTTGATAAATTTTACTTTAACACTCAAAAAACCAACAAAACTTAAACATGAGCTAACAGTTAGATCACGGTCGATATATATATCTTAAAGATTGCACGTTAATTATCAGATACAACAAAGATAGTTCTCACAAATCTTCTAGATAGTCCTCACAGCAAAGATAGTATCATTTACAGCTACAAAGTCCTTCAGGTCTTGTACTTTTTAAGTAGTTCTCCAAAACCCACCTTCCAAGATGTGAACGCTCATTTCCATTCGGTAGCAGTTTCCCCGAACTCCACCAATACCGTCTCCACCAGAATTGTGCACTCTTCCAGAAATTCCATGGTTTCTCACTACAGTCCTGATAGCATAGGTCCAATGGTGTCACTCTTTAAGTCACCGAAAATGGCCGTAGCAACTTGTATTCACTGAGGGCCCGCTGTCAGAATCAAGACTTTGTTTTTAAAATCAACAGCTCCCAGATTGCCTCTTTAAAACAACAGCTAGCTGTTTTTGCATCCACAGACTGCACAGTATTCTTCTAAACTGAAGCCTGAGCTCCAGTCACATGTCTCTGATCACACCTCTGATCATAGAACTATTTGTTTTAGCTTTCAGTTTCCTTTTTCAGTAAATGACTGTCTCAGAAATGACTGCTCATTCAGATCCATCACAATGGGAACACCAACACCTACTAGTTCCCCTCAAAGCCACACACCAAGAACACAAGAACACAAGAAATAGGATCAGGAGTAGACCATATGGCCCATCAGTTCTGCTCCACCATTCAATATGATCATGGCTGATCTTAGGCTTCAACTCCACTTTCCTGTCCACTCATCATATCCCTTGATTCCCTGAGAGACAAAAAAATCTGTCTATCCCAGTTTAAATGTATTCAATGATGGAGCATCCACAACCCTCTGCGGTAGAGAAACCCAAAGATTCAGAACTCTTTGAGTGAAGTAATTTCTCCTCATCTCAGTCCTAAATGATAAGCTCCTTATCCTGAGACTGTGCCCCGTGTTTTAGATTCCTCAACAAGTGGAAACAATCTCTCAGTGTCTACCCTATCCAGCTCCTTCGGAATCTTGTATGCTTCAATGAGACCGCCTTTCATTCTTCTAAACTGCAGAGAATATAGGCCCAATTTACCGAGTCTCTCATCATAGGCCAACCCCCTCATCCCAGGGACCAATTTCGTGAACCTTTGCTGTACTGCCTCTAATGCAAGTATATCTTTTCTTAAATGTGGAGACCAAAACTGCACACAGAACTCCAGATCTGGGTCTCACCAAAACCCTGGACAATTGTAGCAAGACTTCTTTATTCCTGTACTCCAACCCACTTGCAATAAAGGCCAACATGTCATTTGCCTTCCTAATTGCTTGCTGTACCTGCATGCTAAATTTCTGTGTTCCTTGTTCAAGCACTCCCAAGTCTCTTTGAACATCAACACTTACAAGTTACACACCTTCAAAAAAAAGCTGCTTTTCTATTCTTACAACCAAAGTGAATAACTTCACACTTCCCAACATTATACTCCATCTGCCATCTTGTTGCCACTCACTTAACCTGTCTGTATCTCTTTGCAGTCTCTCTGAGTCCTCTCCACAGCTTACCTTTCCACCTACCTTTGTATCATCAGCAAACTTAGATACATTACTCTTTATCTCTTCATCTAGGCCATTAATACAGATTGTAAATAGCTGAGGCCCCAGCACTGATCCTTGTAACACTCCACTATTCACTGCCTGCCAACTTAAAAATGCCTTGTTTATGCCCATTCTTTGCTTCCTTTCTGTTAACCAATTCTCTATCCATGCGAATATATTACCCCAACTCCATGAACCCTTACCTTGCCAATTAAGCTCTCGTGTGGCACCATATCGAATGCCTTTTGGAAATCCAGGCACACTACATCTACTCGTTCCCACTGAGCTACCCTACTAGTTGCAGCCTCAAAAAACTCTAATGAATTTGTCAAACAGGATTTCCCTTTAGTAAAACCATGTTGACTTGTTTTAATCATACTATGCTTTTCTAAGTACATTTTTAAGACTTCCTTAATAATAGATTCCAGCATTTTCCCAACAACTGATGTTAGGCTAACTGGCCTGTAGTTCCCTGTTTTCTCTCCTCCTCCTTTCTTGAAAAACGGTGTAACATTTGCCGACTTCCAATCTGACGGGACCATTCCCGAATCTAACGAAATTTGGAAAACCATAGCTCACGCATCCACTATCTCTACAGCTATCTCTTTTGGAACCCTAGGGTATAGGCCATCAGGGCCTGGGGATTTGTTAGATTTTAGTCCCTCAATTTTCTCCAATACTTTTTCTCTGATGATATTAATTTCCTCACTCTTTTTAACCCCTAGGTTACCATCTATTTCTCGTATGAAACTTGTGTCTTCTACTGTGAAGACAGACACAAAATATTTGTTCAATGCCTCTGCCATTTCTACATTCGCCATGATAAATTCCCTTCTCTTCGAAGGGACCAACGTTTACTTTATCTACTCTCTTCCTTTTTACATACCTACAAAAACTAGTTTATTCTCATATTCTGTTTGTTTACCTTTTTTATCAAATTTTGGTGGCCCCTTGCCGGTTTCTAAAACACTCCCAATCCTCAGACTTGCTACCCTTTTTTTTGCAACATTATAAGCCTCTTTTTTTAATCTAATACTCTCGTTAACCTCCTGACAGAGCCACTGATGGGTCTTTCTTGCTGAGTTTTTATATTTCAATGGAATTTTTTTTTGAACATTTTGAATTGTTTCTTTAAAGCTTTCCCACTGATCATTTATTGCCATACCTTTTAGTTTATTTACCCAATTTACCTTAGCCAGTTCTCCCCTCACACCTACATAACTGGCTTTGTTTAAGTTTACGATTCTTGTCTGTTATAGCAGTATGTCACTTTTAAACATAACATGGAATTCAATGGTATTATGATCATTATTTCCCAGTGGATCTCTTACTATGACAATACTAATTAACCCTGTTTCATTACACAATACTAGATCTAAGACAGCTTTATCCCTAGTCGGTTCCACAATGTATTGCTCCACGAAACTGTCCTGAAAACATTCTACAAACTCATCTTCTCGACCACTCTTGCCAATTTCATTGTCCCAGTCAATATGAAGATTAAAGAACCCCATAATTATTACTATGCCTTTGTTACAAGCTCCAATAATTTCTTGTTTAATGTCAAACTCGTATAAGATACTAGTTCGGCCTCAGCTAGAGTATTGCGTCCAGTTCTGGGCGCCACTCTTTAGCAAAGACGCGAGGGCATTGGAGAGAGTACAGAAACGATTCACGAGAATGGTTCCAGGGATGAGGAATTTCAGTTATGAAGATAGATTGGAGAAGCTAGGACTGTTTACCTTGGAGAAGAGAAGGCTAAGAGATGATTTGATAGAGGTATTCAAAATCATGAGGGGTCTGGACAAAGTAGATAGAGAAAAACTGTTTCCACTCGTGAAAGGATCGAGAATGAAAGGGCATAGATTTAAAGTCCTTGGCAAGAGAAGCAAAAGTGAACTGAGGAAAAACTTTTTCAGCGAGTGGTTAAGGTCTGGAATGAGTTGTTTGACAACCTGGTGGAGGCAGGTTCAATTGAAGCATTCAAAAGGGAATTAGGCAGTTATATGAAAAGGAAGAATGTGCAGGGTTATGGGGAGAAGGCAGGGAATGAAACTGAGGGAATTGCTCTTTCGGAGAGCCGGTGCGGACACGATGGGCTGAATGGCCTCCTTCTGCACTGTAACAATTCTGTGATTCTCTGTCCAACAGTATAACGACTGTTAGAGTCCTATAAATTACTCCCACCAGTGTTTTCTGATTCCTGTTATTCCTAATTTCAACTCATAATGATTGTACTTCATGATCTTCTGAGGCCAGATCCTTTCTCACTAATGTTCCTTGGTCATCCTTTACCATCAGGACTAACCCTCCTCCTTCACCATTCTGTCTGTCTTTCCAAAGTGTTGTGTACCCTGGAATATTTATTTCCTAAACTTGATCACCATGCAACCATGTCTCTGTAATGGCAATTAAATCTAAATCATTTACCTCTATTTGTGCCACTAGTTCATATATCTTATGGCAGATGCTTCACACATTCAGATAAAGAACATTTAATTTCATTTTTTTACTTCTGTTCCCTGTAATGACCTTACTTGCTGATGTATAATTTTTGTTAAACTCTCTGTCCCTTCCTGTACATTAGAGTCACAGAGTCAGAATTGTACAGCATGGAAACAGGCCCTTCAGCACACCGCGTCCATGCCGACCATAATGCCTATTTATTCTAATCCCACCTGCCTGCATTAATTCCATATCCCTCTATGCCTTGCTCATTCAAGTACCAGTCCAGATGCCTCTTAAATGTTGCTGCTGTTCCTGCCTCCACCACCTCCTCTGGCAGCTCATTCCAGATACCCACTGTTCTTTGTGTGAAAAATTTACCCCTTTGATCCCCTTTAAACCTCCTCCCTCTCACCTTAAATCTATGCCCTCCAGTTTTAGTCACACCTACCATGGGAAACAGACTCTGGCTATCTACCCTATCTATGCCTCTCATCATTTTATATACCTCTATCATGTCCCCTCTCAGCCTCCTTCGCTCCAGGGAAAACAGACTCAGCCGATCCAAACTCTCTTTATAACGCAAGCCCTCCAAACTAGGCAACATCTTTGTGAATCTTTTCTGCACCCTCTCCAGCTTAATCACATCTTTCCTGTAGTGCAGCAACCAGAACTGCACACAGTACTCCAAATGTGGCCTAACCAACGTTATGTACAACTGCAACATGACGTCCCAACTCATGTACTTAATGCCTTGGCCGATGAAGGCAAGCATGCCATACACCTTCTTCACCACCCTGTCTACCTGTGTTGCCACTTTCAGGGAACTATGTACTTGCATCCCAAGGTCTCTCTGCTCAAGAACACTCCCCAGGGCCCTGCCATTTACTGTATATGTCCTGCCCTGGTTTAACTTCCCAAAATGCATCACTTCACACTTGTCTGCGTTAAATTCCATTTGCCACTCCCTTGCCCACTTTCCCAGTTTATCCATATCCTGTTGTAACCTTAGACAACCTCCTTCACTGTCCACTATACCACCAATTTTGGTGTCATCTGCAAACTTACTAAGCATGCCCCCTACATTCACATCCAAATCATTAATATATATGACAAACAACAGAGGGCCCAGCACTGATCCCTGCGGGACACCACTGGTCACCGGCCTCCAATCTGAAAAACAACCCTCCACTACCACCCTCTGCCTCCTATCACCAAGCCAATTTTGTATCCAATTGGCTAGCTGACCCTGGATCCCATGTGTTTGAACCTTCTGAACCAGCCTACCATGCGGGACCTTGTCAAAGGCCTTGCTAAAGTCCGTGTTGACAACATCCATCGCCCTGCCCGCGTCAATCCTCTTGGCCATCTCCTCAAAAAACTCAAATCAAATTCGTGAGACATGATTTCCCATGCACAAAGCCATGCTGACTATCCCTAATCAGACCATGCCTTTCCAAATGCATATAAATCCTGTCTCTCAGAATCCCTTCCAATAACTTTCCCACCACTGATGTAAGGCTCACCGGCCTGTAGTTCCCTGGCTTATCCCTGCTGCCCTTCTTAAATAAAAGCACAACATTAGTTATCCTCCAGTCTTCCGGTACCTCACCCGTGGCTAACGATGATACAAAAATCTCTGCCAGGGCCCCAACAATCTCTTCCCTTGCTTCCCATAGCATCCTAGGATACACCTGGTCAGGCCCTGGGGATTTATCCACCTTAATGAGCTTCAAAACCTCCAACACCTCCTCCTTTGTAATGTTGATATGCTCCAGGATATCGCTGTACCCTCCCTTGAACTCACTAGCTTCCATGACCTTCTCCACGGTAAATACAGACGAGAAGTATTCATTTATGACCTGGCCCATTTCCCGTGGCTCCACACATAGATTACCACACTAATCCTTAAGGGGACCTACTCTCTCCCTAGCTACCCTTTTACTCTTAATATACTTATATTCTGCTCATCTTTACCCACAACACTATAATGTTCCAATGCATTGACCTTTCTCTTTGGATTTCTAAATCTCCCCTCACCCACCCCCCGTTAGTTCACAACCTTATCTGTTGGCGCACTCTTAAGTTTGTATGCTCTGTCCCTTCCTGCCACACTCTGATTGACATTACTCTTATTGCTATCTTGCTCTCTTGCCTTCTCCTCTTTCTTTAAATTATCACATCTTCCCTCACTTGATCCCCATCTCCACTATTTAGTTTAAATCTCTCTCTACCACCCTAGTTATATGACTCGCCAGAACACTGGTCCCAGCATGATTTAGGTGAAGACTGTCCCAATGGTACAGCTCCCACTTTCCCCAGTACTGGTGCCAGTGCCCCATGAATCAAAACCCATTTCTCCCACACCAAACTTTGAGCCATGCATTTAACTCTCTAACCTTATTTACCTTATGCCAATTTACTCGTGGCTCAGGTAATAACCCAGAGATTATTATCATTGAGGTTCTGCTTTTTAATTTAGCCCCAAGCTGCTCATACTCCCTATGCAGAACCTCTTTCCCAGTCTTATCTATGTCTTTGGTATCCACGTGGACCACGGCGACTGGTTCTTCCCCTTTCACTGCAAGTTCCTCTCCAACCCTGAGGAGATGTCCCGAACCCTGGTACCAGGCAGGCAACACATCCTTCTCCTCGCTTGCTCTTGGCCACAGAAGACTATGTCTACCCCCATGACTATACTGTCCCCTACTACCACTACATTCCTATTTACTCCTCCCCCGCTTGAATGGCTTCCTGTGCCAAGGTGTCATGATCAGTTTGCTCAACCATCCTGCAGCCCTTGCTCTCATCCATTCAAGCTGAAAGCACCTCAAATCTGTGGGACAATTGTAAGGGGTCAGGCTCCTCCACTTCTGCCTTATCAATCCCCTAAACCTGCCTCACTCACAGTCACACTCCCTGTCCCTGATCACTGACCAAATCAGATGACCCTATCCTAAGGGGTGTGACTGCCTTCTGGAACAAAGTGTCCAGGTAACTTTCCCCCTCCCTGATGCATCGCAGTGTCTGTAGCTCGGCCTCCAGCTCATCAACTCTGAGCTGAACCTCCTTGAGCCGCAGACACTTTTTGCAGATGTGTTTGCTGTGAATCATACTGGTGTCCACAATCTCCCACATACTGCAACTGCAACACATCACCTGCCCTGTCATCCTTATTATGTGTTAATTTATTTTTCTTAATTAATTTATAATTAATAAACCGCACAACAACTTAGCCCCACGACTAAGAAGCTTTACTACTGCTGGTAAACCTTACTACTACTAATAACACCTTACTAATAAATTACCTGATTCTCAGAAGATTCTTATTTGATTATTCTAATTAATGTTAGACTAACCCAAATAAACATTCCTTAGATAAGAGAAAAAGAGGAAATGTTCACCAACCAATCACTTACCTTTGCAAGAACATCACATGTCAATTCCTCTTTCCTCCTCTGCACTGAATTCCCATGTGAACTAAATTCCCAACTTCACACTCTGATTATGTTCCACTCAGGTGAAGTCTCCACTCTGTACACGCCTTACTCTGTGTGATTTGAAAACCTGACGGCTTTTATAGCACCTCTCATCAGTCACGAGCTATCTAGCTTAGCTTCCTGCTTGGAACTATATCACCGTTCCTTCACTGTCACTGGGTCAAAATTCTGGAACTTCCTCCCTAAAAGCACTCTGGGTGTACTTACATATCATGGACTGCACCAGTTCAGGAAGGCTGCTCACCACCACCTTCTCAAGGACAATTAGGAATGGGCAATAAATGCTGGCCTTGCCAGTGATGCTCACATCTCATGAAAGAAAAAAAAGTCCTCTCCCCTTGCCATGGCATCTTCTTATGCAAGTGCAGGAGATGCAACAGTAGCCCTTTTATCTCCTCCCTTCTCACTGTCCGAGGTGACTAACACTCCTTCAAAGTGAAACAGTAATTTATTTGTATTTCTTTCAATTTAATGTCATGTATTTGCTCCTTACAATGTGGTCCTCTCTACAGTGGGAAGACAAAACGTAAATTGGGTAACCGCTTTGCAGAACAGAGTTTTTAATAAAATAGTAGGTCGTGGTTTTTTTTAGGGAATCAAGGTTCCTAGTATAAATAATAACATTTTGGGGTCATTTAAGGGAATAAATTAAGGGTAAGTCATGACAGGGCAGCTCGGCAGCGTGGAGTGCTCCTCCTTTGCAATGTGGGAAGTCAGGGGCACTTCCAGTGTCCAGGGTGAACAAGTGTGCAGCAAGTGTCGCAAGCTGCAGCTACTTGAAATCCATGTTTAGGATCTGGAGCAGCAGCTGGGGACACTGTAGAGCATCTGCGAGGCTGAGATCATCGTGGATAGCAAGTGCAGGGAGGTGGTCACACCGCAGGTAAAGACTGCTCAGGCAGAAAAGGAATGGGTGACCGCCAGGCAGATTCAAGAATTAGGCAGGTAGTGCAGGAGTCCCTTGGGTCCATCTCCCTATCTAACAGATTTTCTGCTTTGGATACTGTTGGGGGAGATCGCTTCTGAGGGGAATGCAGCAAAAGCCAAGTCTGTGGCACCATGGGTGGCTCAGCTGCACAGGAGTGGAGGAAAAAGAGTGGGAGAGCTATAGTGTTAGGGGATTCTATCGCAAGGGGTACAGATAGGCATTTCTGTGGCCACAAACATGATTCCAGGATGGTATGGTGCCTCCCTGCTGCTAAGGTCAAGGATGTCACGGAGCGGCTACAGGACGTTCTGAAGGGGGAGGGTGAACAGTCAGAGGTCATGGTTCACATTGGTACCAACAACATAGGCAGAAAGAGGGATGAGGGATTAGGGAGCTAGGTAACAGATTAAAAAGCAGGTGCCACGTGCTTGTGAGTATAGGAATAGGATACAGCAGATGAATGCATGGCTGAAGAGATGGTGCAGGAGGGAGGGCTTTAGTTTCTTGGATCACTGGGTCTGTTTCTGGCAAAGATGGGGCCTGTACAAGTTTGACAGGTTGCACCTGAACTGGAACAGGACTAACATCCTTGCTGGGAGGTTTGCTAGTGCTATTGGGTGGGGGGCGGGGGGGTTAAGCTAATTTGGCAGGGGGATGGGATACAGAGTGGAGGTACAGTAGGGGGTGATGCACAGTCAAATATAGAAGAGAAACTAAGCCAGTCTGGAAGGCAGAGCAAATGTAGACCTGTTAAGGCACGAGCAAATAATGCAAGGCTGGATTGCATCTATTTTAATGCAGGGGGTTTTACTAGTAAGGCAGATGAATTGAGGGCACTGATTAACACATGGAAATATGATATTATTGCGATCAGAGAGACATGGTTGAGGGAAGGGCAGGACTGGCAGCTCAATATTCCATGGTATAGAATCTCAAGGCGTGACAGGGGAGGGTGTAAAAGAAGAGGTGGCATTGCAATTACTGCAGTAAGGAGGAATGATATCTTAGAAGGTTCCTCAAATGAGGCCATATGGGTAGAACGTCAAAACAAAAAGGGGGCAATCACTTGACTGGGAGTGTATTACAGGCCTCCAAATAGTCAGGGAGAGATGGAGGAGCAGATACGTAGGCAAATCTCAGAGAGGTGTAAAAATAATAGGGTAATAGTAATAGGGGATTTCAACTTCCCCAATATCAACTGGGATAGTCTTAGTGCAAAAGGCTTAAAGGGGGCGGAATTTTTAAAGTGCATACAGGAGAGCTTTTTGAGCGAGCACGTAGAAAGTCCTAGAAGAGAAGGGGCAGTACTGGATCTAATCCTAGGGAATGAAGTTGGACAAGTGGTAGAAGTGTCAGTGGGGGAGCAATTCGGGGATAGTGACCATAACTCTGTAAGATTTAAGGTAGTTATGGAAAAGTACAAAAAGGGACCAGAAATAAAAGTACTGAATTGGAGGAAGGCCGATTTCAATATGATAAAACAGGCTCTGGCCAAAGTGGACTGGGAGCATCTACTTGTAGGAAAGCCTACATCAGACCAGTGGGAGTTATTCAAAAAGGAAAGAGAGAGAGTTCAGGGTCAACATGTTCTGTAAATGTGAAGGGTAGGACCAACAAGTCCAGGGAACCCTGGATGTCAAGGGATATAGAGGATTGGATAAGGAATAAGGAGGCTTATGGCAGATTCAGAATGCTGAAAACAGCGGACGCCTGAGAGGGGTATAGAAAGTGTAGGGGGGGTACTTAAATAAGTAATTAGGAGAGCGAAGGGGGACATGAAAAAACACAGGCGGGCAAGATAAAGGAAAATCCCAAGGTGTTTTATAAGTATATTAAGGGCAAGAGGATAACCAGGGAAAGAGTAGGGCCCATTAGGGACCAATCTGTGTGTGGAGCCGGAGGATATAGGTGAGGTTTTAAATGATTACGTTTCATCTGTGTTCACTATGGAGAAGGACGACGTAGGTGTAGAGATCAGGAAGGGGGATTGTGATATACTTGAACAAATTAGCATTGAAAGGGAGGAAGTATTAGCAGTTTTAGTGGGCTTAAAAATGGATAAATCCTGAGGCCCTGATGAGGTGTATCCCAGGCTGTTATGTGAGGCAAGGGAGGAGATAGCAGGATCTCTGACACAAATTTTCAAATCCTCTCTGGCCACAAGAGAGGTACTAGAGGACTAGAGGACAGCAAATGTGGTACCGTTATTCAAACTGGGCAGCAGAGCTAAACCAGATAATTACAGGCTGGTGAGTCAGTGGTAGGGAAACTATTGGAAAAAATTCTGAAGGACAGAATTAATCTCCACTGGGAGAGGCAGGGATTAATCAGGGATAGTCAGCATGGCTTTGTTGGGCAAGATTGTGTCTAACAAACTGAATTTTTCAAGGAGGAGTCTAGATGTGTAGGTGAAGGTAAAGCAGTTGATGTAGTCTACATGGACTTCAGTAAGGCTTTTGATAAGGTCCGGCATGGGAGATTGGTTAAGAAGGTAAGAGCCCATGGGATCCAGGACAATTTGGCAAATTGGATCCAAAATTGACTTTGTGACAGGAGGCAGAGGGTGATGGTCGAGGGTTGTTTCTGCGAGTGGAAGCCTGTGACCAGTGGTGTACCGCAGAGATCGGTGCTGGGACCCTTGTTGTTTGTAGTGTACATTAATGATTTAGACGTGAATCTTGGAGTAAGTTCGCAGATGACACGAAATTTGGTGGTGTCATAAATAGTGAGGAGGAAAGCCTTAGATTACAGGACAATATAGATGGGCTGGTAAGATGGGCGGAGCGAGAGCAAGAGCGGAGCCGGAGCACAAAGAGAGAGCAGGAGAGAGAGTGAGAGTTCACTCAGCGAGTGGGAAACAGCGAGAGAGGAGCCAGAGCATAAAGAGACCGGGAGAGAGAGAGAGAGTTCACTCAGCGAGCAGGAAACAGCAAGAGCGGAACCGGAGCACAGAGAGACCGGGAGAGAGACAGTTCACTCAGCAAGCAGGAAACAGCGAGAGCAGAACCAGAGCACAGAGAGACCGGGAGAGAGAACAGGAGTTCACTCGGCGAGCGGGACAGAGCAAGTGTGGAGCCGGAGCACAGAGAGGCCGGGAGAGAGAGAGAGAGTTCACTTAGCAAGTGGGACACAGCGGGAGCGGAGCTGGAGCACAGAGAGACCGGGAGAGAGAGAGTTCACTTAGCGAGCGGGACACAGCGAGAGCGGAGCCGGAGCATAAAGCGACTGGGAGAAATAGAGAGAGTTCACTCAGCGAGCGGGATTTACCTTCCGGGAGCAGACCAGGCGCGCCGGAGTTTTGAAAAAAAAGTCAACAGTGATATCACAGGAAAGCTGCAAGGTCATTGGTTGGTGAGTAACAGATATTAGGGAATAACTAAATAGCTCGGTAAGTAACTAAAGAGAAAGGTTTACAGTTCTTTTTTAATATAGTAGGTAGTTCTTTTTTAGGGAATCAAGATTCCTAGTGTAAATAATCTAATTTTTGGGTAATTTAAGGGAGTAAAAACAGAGTGAAAATAAACAAAGAGTGACATCACAGGAAAACCGTAAGTTCTTTGGTTGGTAAGTAACTGCTAATTTGAATTACCTATTCTAAGTTGATTTCAGATTAAAAGTGAATGGGAGAAATATTTTACAGATTAAAAAACTAAAGGCAAGTCAGAAATTTAAAAAAACAAATTAAAATCTAATTAAATAAAATAGAGATGCAGGGCCAGGTGATGTGTTGTACCTGCATGAAGTGGGAGCTGGTGGTCTCCATTGTGGTTCCTAGTGACCACATCTGTAGCAAGTGTTGTCTGCTCGAGGAACTCCGGCTCAGAGTTGATGAACTGGAGTCGAAGCTTCGGACACTGCGACACATCAGGGAGGGGGAGAGTGACCTGGACACCGTGTTTCAGGAGACAGTCACACCCCTCAGATTAACTACCTTGAATTCGGCCAGTGGCCAGGGACAGGAGGGTGTGACTATGAGTGAGGCAGGTAGAGGGATCCAGTGGGCAGTGTTGCAGGGGACTCAGCCCTTGTCCTTGTCCAAAAGGTTTGATATTCTAGCTCCCTGTGTGGACGAGAGCAGGGACTGTAGGGAGGATGAGCAAACTGACCACAGTACCGTGGTACAGGGAGTCATTCAAGTGGGGGGAGAAAAGAGAAATGTAGTCGTATTTGGGGATAGTATAGTTAGAGGCATAGACACTGTTCTCTGTGGCCAGAATTGAGAGTCCCGAAGGCTGTGTTGCCTACCTGGTGCCAGGGTTCAGGATATCTCAAAAATAAAAGCAAAATACTGCGGATGCTGGAAATCTGAAACAAAAACAAGAAATGCTGGATTCACTCAGCAGGTCTGGCAGCATCTGTGGAAAGAGAAGCAGAGTTAACGTTTCGGGTCAGTGACCCTTCTTCGGAACTGACAAATATTAGAAAAGTCACAGATTATAAACAAGTGAGGTGGGGGTTGGGCAAGAGATAACAAAGGAGAAGGTGCAGATTGGACCAGGCCACATAGCTGACCAAAAGGTCACGGAGCAAAGGCAAACAATATGTTAATGGTGTGTTGAAAGACAAAGCATTAGTACAGATTAGGTGTGAATATACTGAATATTGAACATCAGCAAGTGCAAACCTGAAGAAAAACAACCTGAAAAAAACAGTGGGTAAGCAAACTGAACAAACTAAGATGAAATGAAATAAATGCAAAAAAAGATTGTAAAAAATGTAAAAAGGAATGCAAAAAAAAGGAAGAAAAAATAACTAAAAATGACTAAAAATGAAAGTAAAGTGGGGGGCTGTCATGCTCTGAAATTATTGAACTCAATGTTCAGTCCGGCAGGCTGTAGTGTGCCTAATCGGTAGATGAGATGCTGTTCCTCGAGCTTGCGTTGATGTTCACTGGAACACTGCAGCAATCCCAGGACAGAGATGTGAGCATGAGAACAGGGGGGAGTGTTGAAATGGCAAGCAACCGGAAGCTCAGGGTCCTGCTTGCGGACTGAGCGGAGATGTTCCGCAAAGCGGTCACCCAGTCTGCGCTTGGTCTCCCCAATGTAGAGGAGACCACACTGTGAGCAGCGAATACAGTATACTACATTGAAAGAAGTACAAGTAAATCGCTGCTTCACCTGAAAGGAGTGTTTGGGGCCTGGGATAGTGAGGAGAGAGGAGGTAAATGGGCAGGTATTACACCTCCTGCGATTGCAAGGGAAGGTGCCCTGGGACGGGGACGAGGTGGTGGGGGTAATGGAGGAGTGGACCAGGGTGTCGCGGAGGGAACGATCCCTTCGGAATGCTGACAGGGGAACGGAGGGGAAGATGCGACTGGTAGTGGCATCACGCTGGAGGTGGCGAAAATGGCGGAGGATGATCCTTTGGATATGGAGGCTGGTGGGATGAAAAGTGAGGACAAGGGGAACCCTGTCACGGTTCTGGGAGGGAGGGGAAGGGGTGAGGGTAGAGGTGCGGGGAATGGGTCGGACACGGTTGAGGGCCCTGTCAACCACAGTGGGGGGAAATCCTCGGTTGAGGAAAAAGGAGGTCATATCAGAAGCACCGTCATGGAAGGTAGCATCATCAGAGCAGATGCGTCGGAGACGGAGAAACTGGGAGAATGGAATGGAGTCCTTACAGGAGGTAGGGTGTGAAGAAGTGTAGTCGAGGTAGCTGTGGGAGTCAGTGGGCTTATAATGGATATTGGTAGACAACCTATCCCCAGAGATGGAGACAGAGAAGTCGAGGAAGGGAAGGGAAGTGTCAGAGATGGACCATGTAAAGGTGAGAGAAGGGTGGAAATTGGAAGCAAAGTTGATAAAGTTTTCTAGTTCGGGGCGGGAGCAGGAAACGGCACCGATACAGTCATCAATGTACCGGAAAAAGAGTTGGGGGAGGGGACCTGAGTAGGACTGGAACAAAGAATGCTCGACATATCCCACAAAAAGACAGGCATAACTAGGACCCATGCGGGTACCCATAGCGACACCTTTTACTTGAAGGAAATGCATGGAGTTGAAGGAGAAGTTGTTCAATGTGAGAACAAGTTCAGCCAGGCGGAGGAGGGTGTTGGTGGACCCTCTGACCTCCCCCTCTCTGATGCTGAGCGTTCTGTACTCAGCAAAGGTCTCAGTTTTTTCCCCTTACGCCCCCACCTCAATGAATTTCGCGCTCGGCATGACGTTGAGCTCTTCTTCCGTCGCCTCCGCCTCTGGGCTCACTTCTTCGACCAGGAGTCCCCCCACCGACCAGCAGACCCATTCACCCACCTCCAGCATTCTCCCTCTACCTGGACCCCTCACCCTGGCCTCTTACCTGCTCTTGATCTCTTCATTGAAAACTGTCGGCGAGACATTGGTCGTCTCAATTTCTCTGCCCCCCTCACTCACTCTAACCTGTCCCCCTCTGAACTTGAGGCACTCCGTTCTCTCAGGTCTAACCCCGACATGGTCATCAAACCTGCAGACAAGGGTGGTGCTGTTGTTGTATGGCGTACCGACCTCTACCTTGCAGAAGCTCAACGCCAACTCACAGACACCTCTTCCTACCTCCCTCTGGACCATGACCCCACCACCGAACATCAAGCCACCGTCCAAAGGACTGTCACTGACATCTCCTCTGGAGATCTTCCCTCTACAGCTTCCAACCTCATAGTCCCGCAACCCCAGACAGCCCGCTTCTACCTCCTTCCCAAAATCCACAAACGGGACTGTCCCGGCAGACCCATTGTGTCAGCCTGCTCCTGCCCCACTGAACTTATTTCTTCCTATCTAGACTCTATCTTTTCTCCGCTGGTCCAGTCTCTTCCCACCTACATCCGTGACTCTTCTGACGCCCTACGTCATTTTGACAATTTCCAGTTTCCTGGTCCCAACTGCCTCCTCTTCACTATGGACGTCCAATCGCTCTACACCTCCATCCCCCACCAGGATGGTTTGAGGGCTCTCCGCTTCTTCCTGGAACAGAGGCCCAACCAGTCCCCATCCACCACCACCCTCCTCCGCCTGGCTGAACTTGTTCTCACATTGAACAACTTCTCCTTCAACTCCATGCATTTCCTTCAAGTAAAAGGTGTCGCGATGGGTACCCGCATGGTTCCTAGTTATGCCTGTCTTTTTGTGGGATATGTCGAGCATTCTTTGTTCCAGTCCTACTCAGGCCCCCTCCCCCAACTCTTTTTCTGGTACATTGATGACTGTATCGGTACCGTTTCCTGCTCCCGCCCCGAACTAGAAAACTTTATCAACTTTGCTTCCAATTTCCACCCTTCTCTCACCTTTACATGGTCCATCTCTGACACTTCTCTTCCCTTCCTCGACTTCTCTGTCTCCATCTCTGGGGATAGGTTGTCTACCAATATCCATTATAAGCCCACTGACTCCCACAGCTACCTCGACTACACTTCTTCACACCCTACCTTCTGTAAGGACTCCATTCCATTCTCCCAGTTTCTCCGTCTCCGACGCATCTGCTCTGATGATGCTACCTTCCATGACGGTGCTTCTGATATGACCTCCTTTTTCCTCAACCAAGGATTTCCCCCCACTGTGGTTGACAGGGCCCTCAACCGTGTCCGACCCATTCCCCGCACCTCTACCCTCACCCCTTCCCCTCCCTCCCAGAACCGTGACAGGGTTCCCCTTGTCCTCACTCTTCATCCCACCAGCCTCCATATCCAAAGGATCATCCTCCGCCATTTTCGCCACCTCCAGCGTGATGCCACTACCAGTCGCATCTTCCCCTCCCTTCCCCTGTCAGCATTCCGAAGGGATCGTTCCCTCCGCGACACCTTGGTCCACTCCTCCATTACCCCCACCACCTCGTCCCCGTCCCAGGGCACCTTCCCTTGCAATCGCAGGAGGTGTAATACCTGCCCATTTACCTCCTCTCTCCTCACTATCCCAGGCCCCAAACACTCCTTTCAGGTGAAGCAGCGATTTACTTGTACTTCTTTCAATGTAGTATACTGTATTCGCTGCTCACAGTGTGGTCTCCTCTACATTGGGGAGACCAAGCGCAGACTGGGTGACCACTTTGCGGAACATCTCCGCTCAGTCCGCAAGCAGGACCCTGAGCTTCCGGTTGCTTGCCATTTCAACACTCCCCCCTGCTCTCATGCTCACATCTCTGTCCTGGGATTGCTGCAGTGTTCCAGTGAACATCAACGCAAGCTCGAGGAACAGCATCTCATCTACCGATTAGGCACACTACAGCCTGCCGGACTGAACATTGAGTTCAATAATTTCAGAGCATGACAGCCCCCCACTTTACTTTCATTTTTAGTCATTTTTAGTTATTTTTTCTTCCTTTTTTTTGCATTCCTTTTTACATTTTTTACAATCTTTTTTTGCATTTATTTCATTTCATCTTAGTTTGTTCAGTTTGCTTACCCACTGTTTTTTTCAGGTTGTTTTTCTTCAGGTTTGCACTTGCTGATGTTCAATATTCAGTATATTCACACCTAATCTGTACTAATGCTTTGTCTTTCAACACACCATTAACATATTGTTTGCCTTTGCTCCGTAACCTTTTGGTCAGCTATGTGGCCTGGTCCAATCTGCACCTTCTCCTTTGTTATCTCTTGCCCAACCCCCACCTCACTTGTTTATAATCTGTGACTTTTCTAATATTTGTCAGTTCCGAAGAAGGGTCACTGACCCGAAACGTTAACTCTGCTTCTCTTTCCACAGATGCTGCCAGACCTGCTGAGTGAATCCAGCATTTCTTGTTTTTGTTTCAGGATATCTCATCTGGGCTGCAGAGGAACTTAGAGTGGGAGGGGAAAGATCCAGTTGTTGTGGTCCACGTAGGCACCAATGATATACATAGAACAAGGATAGAGGTTCTGCTGAGGGAATATGAGCATCTCGAGGTTAAATTAAAAAGCAGAACCAAAAAGGTAATAATCTCTGGATTACTACCTGAGCCACAAGCTAATTGGCACAGTGCCAATAAAATTAAAGAGGTAAATGCATGGCTCAAAGATTGGCGTGGGAGAAATGGGTTTGAATTCGCGGGACATTGGCACCAGTACTGGGGAAGGAGGGAGCTGTTCCGATGGGACGGGCTCCACCTGAATCACGCTGGGATCCGAGTCCTGGTGAATCACATAACTAGGCCTGTAGATAGCGCTTTAAACTAAATAGTCGGGGGGAGGGTTCAGTTGCATGGAAAATTGGGAAGTCAAAGCTAAAAGAGAAGGTAGGAATGTAGGTTAGTGATGAGGCTGATTGTTACCTGAATATAAACGGTAGGGACAGAAGAATGAACATCATATTGCACCAAGGAATCGTACAAGAGTAGGGAAATCTGATAATAGAACAAACTTAAAGGCTTTGTATCTGAATGCACAAAGCATTCGGAATAAAATTAATGAGTTAACAGCGCAAATAAAGACGAATGGGTATGATTTAGTGACGATTACTGAGACATGGTTGCAGGGAAACCAGGTTTGGGAATTGGATATCCAAGGGTACTCAGTATTTCGTAAGAATAGGCAGGAAGGAAAAGGAGGTGGTGTAGCTTTGTTAGTAAAGGAAGAGATCAGTGCTGTAGTGGGAAATGATATAGACACTGGAGACCAAGACGTAGAATCAGTCTGGGTAGAAATAAGATATAGCAAGGCAAAGAAGATCCTGGTGGGAGTAATCTATAGGTCCCCAAACAGTAGTTCCGCAGTGGGACACAGTATAAACCAGGAAATACTGGGGGCTTGTAAAAAAGATACAGCAACAGTCATGGGTGATTTTAATATGCATATAGATTGGATTAATCACATTGGCAATGGGAGCCTCGAGGGAGAGGTCATTGAATGTATTAGAGATTTTCTTTGGAGCAATATGTTGTGGAATCAACCAGGGAGCAGGCTATTCTAGATTTTAGATTAGATTAGAGATACAGCACTGAAACAGGCCCTTCGGCCCACCGAGTTTGTGCCGAACATCAACCACCCATTAAAACTAATCCTACACTAATCCCATATTCCTACCAAGCATCCCCACCTATCCCTATATTTCCCTACCACCTACCTATACTAGTGACAATTTATAATGGTCAATTTACCTATCAACCTGCAAGTCTTTTGGCTTGTGGGAGGAAACCGGAGCACCCGGAGAAAACCCACGCAGACACAGGGAGAACTTGCAAACTCCACACAGGCAGTACCCAGAATCGAACCCGGGTCCCTGGAGCTGTGAGGCTGCAGTGCTAACCACTGCGCCACTGTGCCGCCCACTTGTTATTGTGTAATGAGATGGGATTAATTAATGATCTCATAGTTAAGGATCCTCGAGGGAAGAGTGATCACAGCATGCTAGAATTTCAAATTCAGTTTGTGGGCGAGAAACTGGAGTCCCACACTAGTGTTCTGGAGTTAAACAAAGGTAATTACATAGGCATGAGGACAAATTTGGCCCTAGTGGACTGGGCAGGAAGATGAAAAGGTAGGACAGTTGATGAGCAGTGGCAGATGTTTAAGGAGATATTCAAATCCTCCCAACTAAAATATATTCCGGAGAGGAAGAAAGATTGTAAGAGGGGGAAAAAACATCCATGGCTAAGCAAGGAAGTTAAGGGTAACATAAAGACAAAAACTAAGGCAAACCATATTGCAAAGGCCAGTGGCAGCCTGGAAGATTGGGAAACTTTTAAAGATCAACAAAGGGTTACTAAAAAAGTAACAAAAAGAACAAAGGTAAATTATGAAAGTAAACTAGCGCAAAACATAAAAACAGATAGCAAAAGCTTCTATAGGTATATAAAAGGGAAGAGAGCAGCTAAAGTGAATGTTGGTCCCTTGGAGGATGAGACTGGGGAGTTAATGGTAGGGAACACAGAAATGGCGGAGACATTAAATCACGGTGGAGGACACTGGTACCATCCCAATAGTAACAAGTTAATGCAGAGGTTATAGGAAGGGAGGAACTTAGAACAATCATCATCACGAGGAAAAATGTACTGAGCAAACTATTGGGATTGAAGGCAGACAAGTCCCCAGGGGCAGATGGCCTACATCCTAGGGTCTTAAAGGAAGTGGCAGTGGAGATAGTGGATCCATTGGTTAGAATATTCCAAAATTCCCTAGCTGCAGGTAAGGTTCCAGTGGATTGGAAAAATGCTAAAATAACACCCTTATTCAAAAAAGAAGGGAGGCAGAAAGTAGGAAACTATAGACCAGTTAGTTTAACATTTGTCGTTGGGAAATTGTTAGAATCCATTATTAAGGAAGTAATAACAGGACATTTAGAAAGTCAAAACACAATCCATCAGAGTCAGCATGGTTTTATGAAGGGTAAATTATGTTTAACTAATTTGCTAGCGTTCTTCGAAGATGTAACAAGTAAAATGGATAATGGGGATCCTGTAGATGTAGTATATCTGGACTTCCAGAAGGCATTTAATAAGGTACCACACAAAAGGTTAATACACAAGGTAAGATCACATGGGGTTAGGGGCAATTTGTAACTTGTATAGAGGATTGGCTAACCAACAGAAAACAGAGAGTCGGGATAAATGGGTTTTCTGGTTGGCAAGATGTAACTAATGGGGTGCCACAGGGTTCGGTCCTCGGGCCCCAACTATTTACAATATATATATTAGTGACTTGGATTCAGGGATAGAAGGTACTGAAGCCAAATTTGCAGATGACACTAAAATAAGTGGCATAGTAAGTTGCAATAAAGAAATAAGAAATTTACAAATGGATATGGATAAGTTAGGTGAATGGGCCAAAATTTGGCAGATGGAGTTTAATGTGGATAAATGTGAGGTTATCCATTGTGGTCGGAAGAATAGAAAGGCAAATTATTATCTAAATGGAGAGAAACTTCAGAGTGCTTTGGTGCAGTGGGTGTCCTCGTGCATGAACTGCAGAAAACTAGCATGCAGGTGCAGCAGGTAATAAGGAAGGCAAATGGAATTTTGGAATTTATTGCTAAAGGAATAGAGTGTAAAAGTAGAGAAGTGTTGCTGCAACTGTACAAGGCATTAGTGAGACCGCACCTGGAGTATTGCGTACAATTTTGGTCCCACTACTTGAGGAGGGATGTAGTTGCATTGGAAGCAGTTCAGAGGAGGTTCACTAGATTGATTCCAGAGATGAGGGGTTTGTCTTATGAAGAGAGATTGAGCAGTTTAGGCCTTTACTCTCTGCAGTTTAGAAGAATGGGAGGAGATCTAATTGAGGTAAATCAGATGATTAAGGGATTGACAAAGTAGACATAGAGAGGATGTTGCCTCTTGTGGGGCAATCTAGAACGAGAGGTCATAGTTTTAGGTAAGGGGTAGAAGATTTAAAACAGATATGAGGAGAAATTACTTCTCTCAAAGAGTTGTGAATCTGTGGAATTCACTACCCCAGAGTACGGTGGATGCCGGGACATTGAGTAAATTCAAGGAGGAGATAGACAGATTTTTAATTCGTAAAAGTTTGAAGAGTTATGGAGAATGGGCAGGAAAGTGGAGCTGAGGCCGAGATGAGATCAGCCATGATCGTATTGAATGGCGGAGCAGGCTCGAGGGGCTGTATTTCCTACTCCTGCTCCTAGTTCTTATGTTCTTATGTTCTAAATGGAATTTAATCCTAAGAAGTGTGAGGTGATGCATTTTGGGAGGACTAACAAGGCAATATACAATGGATGGTAGGACCATAGGAGGTACAGAGGGTCAGAGGGACATTGGTGTACTTGTCTATAGATCACTGAAGGCAGCAGCACAGGTAGATAAGGTGGTTAGGAAGGCATATGGGGTACTTGCCTTTATTAGACGAGGTATAGAATATAAGAGCAGGGAGGTTATGATGGAGCTGTATAAATGCTAGTTAGGCCACAGCTGGAGTATTGTGTACAGTTCTGGTCACCACACTATAGGAAGGATGTGATTGCACTGGACCAGGTGCAGAGGAGATTCACCAGGATGTTGCCTGAGCTGGAGCATTTCAGCATTGAAGAGAGACTGGATAGGCTAGGGTTGTTTTCCTTAGAGCAGAGAAGGCTGAGGGGGTACCTGATTGAGGTATACAAAATTACTAGGGGCATTGATATGATAGACAGAAGAAACTTTGTCCTTTAGCGGATGGGTCAATAACCAGGGGGCATAGATTTAAGGTAAGGGGCAGGAGGTTTAGAGGGGATTTGAGGAAATGTTTTTTCATCCAGAGGGTGGTTGGAATCTGGAACACACTGCATGAAGAGGTGGTAGAGGCAGGAACCCTCACAACATTTAAGAAGTATTTAGATGAGCACTTGAAATGCCATAGCATACAAGGCTATGAGCCAAGTGCTGGAAAATGGGATTAGAATAGATCGGTACTTGATGGCCGGCACAGATACAATGGGCTGAAGGGCTTGTTTCTATGCTGTATAACTCTATGACTCTTTGACCTCCATTCGGTTCGCAAGCATGACCCTGGGGCTGTCACTTTAATTCTCCATTCCACTCCCAATCTGGTTTCTCTGTCCTCAGTCTCCTGTACTGTTCCAATGAAGCTCAATGTAAGCTCAAGGAACAGCACCTCATCTTTCGCTTAGGCACCTTAGAGCCTTTGGACCTTAAAATTGACTTTAACAACTTTAGACCCTAACCAGTCCTCACATTTGCTCTCCCACAGCAGGTTCTGATAATGTAGGATGGGTGCATCAGAGCTACTGGGGATCGAGGAGATGTGGGCTGGCAGTTAGGATAGCAATTCCTATTACATCTCTAACGGATTCCAGTTCTGATGAAAAGTCATCAACCTGAAATGTTGGGCAGAATTTTATCGGCCCCCAGGTAGCAGGCTGGGAGGTAGGGGGTGCTGGTAAAATAGGGTGGAGCTGAGTCAGGAAGGCTCCCTGACGCAGCCTCGCCATCAGGGTACTTCCACAGTGGTGGGACTGGATGCAGATTGGCTGTCCGCTTCAAGGAGTTGGGCAGCTGATTAGCATAATTAAAGTCCCTACTTAGGTCCATTTTACAGGGCTGTCAATGCGCCACCCTGCTGTGTGGGGAGGCCATCAGCCAGGGAGGCCAACTGAGCTACAGGTTCCGACGTACAAAGAAGGGGCGGTGGGCAGGGAAAGTAGCCCACATAGCGATCTCCCCAGAGGGTTTCCCCTCAGCCCCCTAAATTAAAAAACATTTTTTTGCACTTGCCCAGCTCCCGAGTCTCCTGAATGCATCGGCAGCAACGACCTTTCCTGGTGGCACTGCTGAGACTTCAGAGCTGATGGCCCTCTGATTGGGCTGACAGCATCAGGAACCCACCCGCCATTCTGAATTGGATGGCGGGCCCACAGCTGGCCAACTTGGAGGGTGCCTGTGATAAAATGGACGAGGTGGTCCCGCTGCCAGCAAGTGCATGCTTGGGTCCTGATTTTCACCCTGCGTCAGGGTCCCAATACCTGTGGTAAAATTCAGGCCATTAACCCTGTATCTCTCTCCACATATTCTTCCAGATCTGCTGAGTATTTCCAGCATTTTCTGTTTTTTTTCAGATTTCCAGCATCCACAGTATTTTGCTTTTGTAACAGGATATTTGTTTACTGAAAGGATGATAAATGCTTGGAATAATTAAAGGGTTGTAGTTGAGGTAATAATATTAGGGATATTCAAAATGTAGCTGATCCTACAACGGGAGAATGAGGACACCAGAAGGATGAACTTTGATGTGCCAAATGGCCTTTTCCATGACTTTTCTTATGTTATTGTCATCGTATGCAGTCATTCAAAGGATATTTGTAGTATAAGGGTCTGAAAGGATTAATGATTGAGACAGGGTTGTAATGAAAACCACACCTGCCAAAATGAGACATATAAATTTCATCATATGGAACATTAATTTTAAACTGTTACTGGACTGAAAAAATAACTTGGTTTAAAAAGACCACATTTTGCATCCTAAAAGACAGTTGACAGAGAGAGACAATGGAACTACTCACTGATTCAATTCACAAAGATTGCTCTGGGCAGCAGTGATGATCCACATCTTGTCTGTGTAAGAGGCAGCACTACACCCCCCGTCCTCCACCGAGAGCTTTGAAATCCACAAACTGCAGGAGAGGTTGTTCCAAATAAGGGGTTAGTCACATGACTAATCTGCTGGCCAACTTGGAGTTAATTGAATTGTGCTCACAGGACAGTTTGAGCAGAGATTGCAATTTGAAGACAACAGAGAAGGAAGATCTCTCCCTGCCTCCCTCTCGCTCTCTCTCATGAAGTTCCAGGGATCCATAAAAGCCACTTAAACCTCGAGAGAGAAGACTCCTGCAGCTAAACAAGTTTGAAAGTGTGCACTGGGCCCCAACGAGAATTGCAAAACAACTGCAATTGAAGACTTTACATCAAACCCAAAAGTCAGTAAGTGTACTCCAGTTATTACTTTAAATCTTTCCTCTTCATTCTCCTCCTCTGTCTCTATTTGCATGTGTGCTTATCGCGTATGCATGCTAGCGTGGCCGTGTCGCGTATTTCTAGTAGTTTTAACCGAATTAGAGTTTTAAGGTTGATAAACTTACACCTTTCTTGTTTAAATCTAAGAAACCCTGTCTGGTTGATTTTTTTGTCATCACTATTAGAGGGCAGTGAACAATGATTCACTGAGGGGAAGCTAAAAACACAGTGTTTTAAAAATTAAACCCTGTTACGGCCAAACCAGGCAAAGGCTGAGTGAGGCGCCTGCCTCACCTGGTCGTAAAGTGTAAAAAATACCTCCCACCATGATGATGTAAGAGATCACATGTGAGCGAGACTGGAGGGAGATACAACATGGCTTCAGAGGAGTCACACAGTCTGGTGTAAAGCTGTACATAGTTAGAATGTAATGAAGAGTTAATGTTCAAAATACTGAAGACACAGTAATCCCTCTAAGCTGGACTAACTAAGTATATTAAGGTGGCAGCAGATGAACCAAACATACAATATGTTGATCAGCGGTGAGATGGTGAACAATTGTAGTTCTTACCATGCAATACCCAGAATAAGAATTTGAAGAAATACTTTGAAGAAGGCTGACCTGAAAAAAGCGCCAACACTGCAGAACTCAAGAAGAGGCTGTGGAAAAAAGCTCTAGAGCTATTCTGTGGATAGAGGAGGCACAGAAAGTCAGCAAATCGGCTTGTAGAAGCATTCAGGCTGCATCACAGAGGCAGGTAGTCTGCGAAAAAAAATCCGGGCCAGCAATCACAGGCTTCCAGTCGGAGAACCAAGCAATGATTGGGGATCTGGTGAGCAACTTGTAAAGAGGGTTAGAAGTTTTGTTCCTAATGGCACTAGGCAGGCAGCAGCAGGAAAACCGAAAGTCCTTAGTGAGGGCAGATCTGAGGTTGGTGCCATTACATGTGGTGACAGGAGCGAGTGGGAAAAAAAACAAAACAGGCTGCAAATACTCAATATTCTAAGTGAAGGGTGTAAAAGGAGTACAGTAGAAATGAGCCAAAACTGCATATAAAACAAGGAAGAAATAAATCCAAAGTCAAGTGTGAGATTTTACAGGGAGAAACGGTGTCCATAGCAGGAGTCAGCATGAGGCTGAAAAGTGTCAGAAACTTCCGATACTGGAAGGAAAATTTTAAAAAAGTAAACTGCATGGAAAGCCATGGATCTTAAAGTCACAATACCAGAGAAGTTTGGGCACAAATCAAACCCAAAATTGGTCACCCTGGCGAAAAAGGTTTTTGAGATATAGAATTGCTTCCAAATTAGACAGCCAGTCTGAAGCAGAGCAAGTTAACACATTGCTGTATTCTACTGAGGCAATAGCAGGCAATGTTATTGCAAGACAATATTAATGACACATGAGATAAATTTGATGATGTTTTAAAAGCCTTTGATAGTTATTTCAACGTGAGGAGCAATAAGATTCTGGAAAGGGCAAGATTTAACAGAAGGGTCCAGAAACCAGGTGAAACAGTTGATGCTTTTATTGATGACCTTTACAGAATAGCTGAAAGATGTGAAAATGGAGACCTAAAAGCAGACCTAAAAGAGATCACATTGTAGTAGGTATTGCCGATGAACCCCTACCAGATTTATTGCAGTCTAAGGAAGACCTCACCCTAGAAAAAGCAATGCAGCCGGTGAGACAAGCAGAGGTCCAAAAGAAGACCAGAGCAATCCTGAGAGGTGAAGAAAGAACTTGATTCAGGAAACCTCCAGCCACCGTAGTTCCCTAATCAGAGGGCTGTAAAAGAAGCACACTGGCAGGGTGTGGGGGGAGTGCAAGTTGCCGTGGAACCCTGCCAGCGTTGTGGCACCAAAAAGACCCACAGGCATTAACAGTGTCCTGCAAACAAACAAAACTGTAAGAAATTAGGCCATTTTGGGAAGATGTGACAAAGTAAAATCTCTAATCCCACAAATTCAAAAGAAAAAGTCTTCAAGCATAGAGTTGTTAACGACGTTGAACAATCTCCATCAGGAGGGAAATCAGAAGACTTCCTTGGTAAGATCAATGATCCTAATCAGGCATTTTTGTCTGCAGATATATATGTCAACGGACATATCATTCATTTTAAACTGGACACTGGAGCAAGTGTGACGGTCTTATCAGACAAAGAATCGTGGTTATCAACGCATTACCTGCAATCAACAGAAACTCAGTTACCTGGCCCAGCAGGGATTGAACTGAAAGTCAAGGGAAAGGTACAGGCAACACTCCAGTATGAAGGTATGAGCATATGGATTAGGAGTAGAAGTAGGTCATTCGGCCCCTCAAACCTGCTCCACCATTCAATAAGATCCTGGTTGATCGGTTTGTGTTTCGAATTCCACATTCCCATTTACCCTCAATAACCTTTGATTCCCCTGCCTAACAAGAATCTAACCACCTCCACTTTAAAAATATTCAATGACCCTGCCTCCACCACCTTCTGAGGCAGAGAGTTCCAAAGTCGCACAACCCTCTGAGAAATAAAATTTCTCCTCATCTTTGTCCTAAAAAGGCGACCCCTAATTTTAAAACAGTGGCTCCTAGTTCTGGACTCACCCACAAGAGGAAAAATCCTTTCCACATTCACCTTGTCAAGACCGGTCAGGATCTTATATACTTCAATCAAGTCTCCTCTCAAGGGAAAGCAGATATTAGAAACACTGTATGTTCTACGGAATCAAGAATTCTCTCTCTTAAGTAGAAGAGCTTGTATTGACCTTCATCTTACAAGAAAAGTGGAAGAAGTTAAGCAACAAGAATCCAGGAGTCACTAACAAAAAGAATTCCCACAATTATTTACTGTCTAGGAAGACTGAAGACCGAATATAGTGTTACTTTGCGAAAAGATGCTAAACCAGAATGTCTTTTCATGCCTAGGAAGATACCGCACCCACTAATGAAGCAAGTCCAACATCAGCTGGAAGAGATAACCAGGATGGGAGTCATTTCTCCTGTCAGTGAACCTACAGAGTGGTGTTCAGGAATGGTTCTGGTTCCAGTTCCTAAACCTAACAGTGCTCTTCGCATTTGTGTAGAGTTAACTTAATAAGGCTGTGGCAAGAGAAGTTCATTCGATGTCCTCATTGGATGTAAGATTGGCAAAGTTATTCAAAGGTACAATGTTCACGAAGCTTGACACGATTGGTGGCTTTTGGCAAGTTCCATTGGTTAAGAAGTCAAGGTTATTGACAACCTTCATTACTCTGTTCCACTGTTAATACTTTACCATTCGGTATAACATCAGCACCAGAAATATTCCAAAGAACCATGTCGAACATTCTACAAGGCCTTAAAGGAGTAATATGCCATATGGATGACATCTTAGTCCATGGTAAATCTATTGAAGTATATTACCTGAGGGTTAGAGCGGTTTTGAACCGTCTGCAAAAATGTCTATTCATTTTTTAGGACACATTGTCAGTAGCAACTGCATAATGGCAGACCCACAAAAGATGAGAGCCATTAGTGAATTACCAATTTCTACTTCCGTCCAAGAGCTTCAACGATTCCTTGGCATGGTCAATCAGTTGGTGAAATATTTACCCAATCTAGTGCAAGTTACTGAGCCCTTACGACAACTATTAAGGAAAGCTCAAGCATGGTGTTGGGATGCACATCAGGAACAAGCATTTCAAAGGATCAGGGAGATGCTGATTTTGCCAGATATCTTAGCGCATTATAACCCCTCACTGCCAACCACAATTGCAACAGATGCCTCATCTACAGGGATAGGGGCAGTCCTTTTTCAAGAACAGCCAGGTGGATGTCACAGACCAGTTTATTATGCATTATGAGCATTGTCTGAGACTGAGACTGAGACAAAGTACTCTGTTATAGAGAAAGAAGCTCTCACAGTCACGTGGGCTTGTGATGAAGTGATATATGACTTTAACTCCTTATAGGGACTAAACGAAATCAGGAGTACATCCCTATGCATCTCCTTTAATTAAGTTCAAACCAGACAAACTCTTAAAGACGCTTATTTGGGTCCAAATAATTGAACTAGCTTTCCCTCAAAGAAAGAAAACCAACAGAGAATATTACCATCTTTTAAAATAATTATGGCTAAGTCATAAATATCCCAGATATTATAAGGGTCTGGGAAACTCTCTTCAATATGTATCTCTCCACTTAAAGAGACACAAAGAGGGGATTCTTGTAGTTTTATGCAGAATACTACATGAGACGATTTATTAACTTTTATATATTTATTAAAGAATTTAACATGCAATACACTTTTAAATGGATAAGGATATCATAATATTAAATATTACTAAGAGATGTAACACATAATCCAAAAGTTTAGCCCTGCTAATGTTACAGCAAAATATCTTAGAATAGCCATCAAAGTTCAAAATAAACTTTTACCTTAAATTCCCCAAGTAACGCATAGGGTGAGAAGGATTGATTGAGGTATTCAACACTTCTAATTTTTTGCTTTAGAACCTCTCATGTTTATTCTGTTGCTAAGGCGTCATCTGACCTCTTAGCATATGGGTGTTACCTTTCTCTGTGTGTTTTTCTTACTTTCAAGATCCATATTTGGCAGTATAATTAACTAACTCTCTACTTAATGTTTTACTGGAATTCCCCTGCTCTTGAAGTTGTGAGCATTTATCTGGTCAAAATGTTTATAATTGTGTTTACTTGACCTCTTGTTCCTCTAAGTCCATTTTCACTTATTGTTTTATTATCTATAATTGCCTTTTTTATGGTACCTTAAAGCAACCTTTTGAGCCGATCTGTCTGCATCAGCAACACCATAAACTAATTAAGTTTATTGCTACCTCTTACTGATGTCACACAGGATATTTCAATGTGTGTGTTTATCTTTCAAATCTCTGGCAACAGAGACACAAATGGATTTCCCACTTGTTTCTGGTTCATAACAGGGACCTTGAAATTTTTTAACTCTATGTTCTTAAAGGGAAGTGTCAGTGAGTCTTGAAAACTGACCATTTATTCAATCTTTAATTCTAAAAGGTATAATATATTAACTATATCTAAATTCTACCTAATTAAGCCTATTATATCTATATTTTATCACACCTCCCCCTTGACCCATATAAAGGCGAACAACAAAAATATGCCATTTAAACTAATTAATGCCTAAAATATAAACATTCAATAAAGTGTCATAACCTATTATGTAAAACAGTGCAATAATTCAAAAAACTACATCGACAACAATCATAGTCCGCTTTTTACATGGATCATCTAAATGTTCCAAAAATAAATCTTCTAATTCTATCACCAAGTTCAGTATAAAACTATGCGAAGCGTCTGCGATCTGAGGTTGCAAAATGTTCAATAAGATGATTGTATCTTGACATGTTGAACATCAATGATCAACTAATGAAACTGTGATGAAGTAGAGAAATAAGGTTCCATAGCTGCCGCTTGATCTTGAACCGATAAAGTCCTGTTGAGATAAACTAAAATGTGCTTTAGTCTATTTTCAGTCACATTCCAGCCAACATCCTCATACCAGGAATAAAATGAAAAGTGTTTAACATCAGGGAATTCTGAGGTCACCTGGATAAAAGTGTTATTTAGAACCTGATTGTCTTTATAACAGGTGTACTTTCCATCAGAAGCTAACTTGTTGATACAAAGGAGAACCTGTCCGCCATATTTTCCTGAGTACCATCACACACTTGCATTGTTATGATGAATAAGAACATTACATGCATTACCTCCCCTCCACGTGTCACTCAGGGCAAATGCAGTAAAATGTTTTATTTCTGCTTCTCTGCAAGAAGTCGCACAGTGTGAGTTGTTCAAGCAGTAAGACATCTCTGGCATGTCACATGCACTGCCTGCAGCCGGAAGACCTGTAACAAAGAATCCTCCAGTATCTCAATCCTTGCTTTACGCAAGAGCAAGTCCCATCACTGAGAGTCTGCAGTACTTCATTCCTTACCCACAGTGTTTCCATTTTCTGTCGTTGTGACTTGACTATCGCTCATAGCACCGAGTGTGGTTCCCTGTGAAACCAACCTTTGAGGGGCTACGAGGTCCTGCGTGGGGGAGGAACAGTTATTGATGCAGTTGGTTGCAGTTTGACTAATGTTGTTTCCGATGCCATCCTCCAGGCTGGGTCCTAGAAAGACAGTGTACAACTGCACCTTGTACTGTTGCTCCATTCCTGTACCCTTCAGGACACCTCTTCAGGATGTCTACAGAAACAATTTTAAAATATTGCTTGCCATTCAGCTGGTTAGCAAATATTTTGACAGTTCTTTCATTAATAACAGAATACATTAGAACAGGTTTCTTCCACTTAGATCTCAAACCGGGTTTCTGTGCAAACTCTTTCTCCTGAACCCACTCCCTGGTTACAGATTGCCAAGCTTTGTTAGTCACCTGTTTTTGTCTATTCTGCTCTCTGATTCTCTGACTAATTTCATGAATTTGACCTGTTATTTCTTGTTTCAAATCTAATTGTTGCTGTCGGGTCAAGGAGTCAGAAAGCGTAGAGACAATAAAAGAACTGCGAGTAAGTAGTGTATGCATTTCAACACCATACATTAAATAATATGGTGTTCTAGGGAACACTGTCCCTGATGCACAGATGGGCACATTATTTAGTGTTATCTGTACTTCCGGAATGATGGCAGCCCACTTATTCCCTCTGATTCTCAACAGTTTGGTCAATAGCTTTTTTACTTCCTGGTTTTTACATTTCACCAGTCCCGCTGACTGCGGATGACATGGTGTGCTGTGCTCTAACCCAATCCCCCTTTGCAAACAATAGTCTTTGAAAACCTTGGAAACAAAGGCTCCGTCTTGATCAGTCTGTAGGATTTTGGGTGCACCAGCTACAGTAGTAATGTCAGTAACAGCATTGACAAGTGCAGTTTCTGAAACAGTTGTTGTGGGGACCAGCCAGCAGAAAGAAGTGCAGCCATCAACACAAATGAGAACATGTTTATACCCCATTGATGGGGGTAGTGGTCCAATGAAATCAACAAAAAAATTCTCCATTGATTTATTAGGCTTCACAGGAGCCAATGGTGGTGGTTTAATAAGTGATGATTTGTTGATCAAATTACAAGGCTCACAATTTGCCACATATGTTTTACAGGCTTAAAGCATGCCTGGCCACCAATATAAAGGAGTTAATTTGCAGAACGTTGTTTGGGCACCATTATGTGCCTGACCTACACCCTCGTGAGCTTCATTTACAAGCTGTTCTCATTTGTGACTTGGGGATACCTCCCGGACACCCTTGGGCAACTTAACCAGTACAATACCAGTCGAGGTCTCCAAATAGAAGTATTTTGATGGATATTCTTTTGGATTCTCTTTCGTCAGGTCGAATAGCTGAATCAGTTCCTCATCCTGATTAGCTGCCCATTCTGCCCTAGTGATTACATTAACTATGGCAGGCCCCTCTCGAGGGGGTGTCATGCAGACTGAATGTTTTGCCTGTCCATTTGCAAGATTGTTGCCCTTTGAATGTACTGAACCAGTGGTATGCCCGGGGACATGAATTACCTTACAATTACATTTCTCCTTTCGCAAATGGAGAATATCTTCCCATAACGACTTGTGTTTTATGGGTTTACTTTTATGATTGGTAAAGCCTGTTTGCTCCCATAACCCAAGGTCTTGGTTGTAAGCCCATTTACAATACTCACTATCTGTACAAATTAATATGGGCTTAATAGGGCCTGCCTTTTCTAAAGCATACCGTAATGCTGCAGCTTCAGCATTCTTAAAATGTGTCAGGATCTAATCTCAACTAGGATTTAAAGTGAACTTTAAAGGAAATTTCCAAACCTCAAAAGTAGAATGCGGGAGTACTGATTTAAGAGCCACAAACCGTGATCAAGAGATTTCCGTCTCTAGATTCTTAAATTGGGGTCCTAATACCGCTGACAGTAAACATTCCTTGCACATTTACAAATCTAAAATAAACATTAAAAACTAACATATAAGTACAGGATTCTGTTAACAACAAGACATGTTTTTGGGTGCCAACTGAAGTGATTTATGACTTTAACCCTTTATAGGGACTAAACCAAATCAGGAGTACATCCCTATGAATCTCCTTTAATTAAGTTCAAACCAGACAAACTCACAGTGAGAAGTTCTCAGATTATATTATTGGCTTAAAGATTGTCATAGAGACAGACCACAAACCCCTAGTTTCCTTACTTGATGAAAAGGAACTTGCTAGGATACCTCCGCGAATCTCGTGATTCTGGTTGAGGCTAGTGAGGTTCACATACAAAATGGTATACATACAGGGCAAGCAACAAACGACAGCAGATGCATTGTCCAGAGCTACTGTCAACCATCTTACATAACAAGATGTTAACTTCATTAATTAAATTGAGTTATATTCTCAGTTTGCTGCATCACAATGGCCGGCAAGTTCAAAAAAGCTCCAAGAAATTCGTCATGCTCAGATGCAAGATGAAGAATGCCAATATTGAAAGCAAGACTGGTTGCAGCAGCGTCCCAGTGGTAAGAGGATGAAAATCATCTTTGAACATAGACAACACTTTACTATAGTGGATGATTTGCTGGTATATGATGAGAGGCTGGTGATTCCAGAGTCACTCTGGGTAGACATCTTGGAGAAAATACACCAGAGTCACATGGGTATAACGAAATGTCGAGCACAGGCTCAATCATCTGTGTAGTGGCTGGGAATATCAAGAGATATAGAAGAAATGATTTCTAATTGCCAGGTATGTGCAGTGCACAGGCAGGATCAGAGGGAACCCCTTATCTTGACCCAATTCCCAACCAGACTGTGGGAACGTCTGAGGATGGAACTATTCATGTTTAATGGAAAATTCTACCTGATTGTCATCGACTATTTTTCAAGATGGATCGAGGTCAAACGTTTATACACAATGACAACTGAGACAGTCATTTGAATATTACAAGAAATCTTTGCAACACATGGTACACCTGACCAGATAGTTTCCGATAATGGACCAGAATTTGCAAACAACTAGTTCACGCACTTTGCGGAAAACTGTGGATTTGTACATCTTACAAGTTTCCCTAGACATTCACAATCTAACAGAGAAGCTGAGCGAGAAGTCAGAACTATCGAAGCACTGTTAAAGAAAAATCAAGATTTTCAAACGGCACTCTGAAACTATAGAACTACTCCATTGCTATACAGATTAGCACCATCAGAAGGGAAGGAAGCTTAGAACACAACTTCCCATCCTACCCAAAAGTTATATCCAGGGCTAGAAGTCCAGGATTATCAGAGAGTTCAAGACAGAGAAAAGTCTTACTGAAAACAACACCCCTATCATTATAATAGGAAATACCACACCAGGAACCTATCTAAATTGACTGAAGGACAAAGGTATGGGTATGAAACCAAGGCAGAGAATGAGTAATCATCCAGATAGATGAGAACCAACAGAGATCGTATTTAGTACAAACTTCAGAAGGAAGAATAAACAGGAGGAATCTTATTTCTATTCATCAAAGATGTCAATCAGTAATACATTTGGATAAACCAGATGTTGAACCTGAAATTCAGAAAGCACTGAATACTACAACCTCAATGAAGGCTGTCCAAGTCAAGAAACAAGAGTTCAGAGAAAGACTATGATCTTCCGTGTCTGACAACAACACGATCAGGGAGAGTTGTGAAGCCTCCTGACAGATTGAATCTGTGATGTCAAGACTTGGAGGGAGATGGGGTGGTATGTAAAAATAAATGTAAGTGAATGTATAAATATATATATAATATATATGGATAAAGACTTGGGGGGAGAGGTAGTATAAGGGTCTGAAAGGGTTAATAATTGAGGCAGTGTAATGAATACCTCCCACCATGATGATGCAAGAGATCACATGAGAGAGACTTGAGTGAGATGCAGTGTAGCTTCAAAGGAGTCACACAGTCTGGTGTAAATAGCTGTATATAGTTAGAATGCAATAAAGAGTTGATGTTAAAATTTCTGAAGATTCAGTAATCTCTCTAAGTTAGACTAACTAAGTATATTAAGATGGCAGCAGACAAACCAAACGTAGAACAATATTCTACTCTCCGTAAACTTGAGGTCATTAAAACTCTGCTGACTGTGCCTTAACTCGCACTAAGTCCTGTTCCCCTATCACTCCTTTGCTCACGGACCTACATTGGCTCCCAGTCAAGCAACATATTGATTTGAAAATTCTCATCCTTTTGTCAAATGCCTTCATGGCCTGGTTCCTCCCTATCTCTGTAACCTCCTCCAGCCCCACAAACCCTTCGAGATATCTGCACTCCTCTAATTTTGGTCTCTTGTGCATCCCTGATTTTAATCACTGCACCATTGGTGGTCATGCTTTCAGTTGCCTAGGCCCCAAGTTCTGGAATACCCTTCCTCACCTCTCCACCTCTCCACCTCGCTTTACTCTTTCAAGACATTCCTTAAAATCTACATCTTTGACCAAGCTTTTGGTCAACTGACCTAAGATCTCCTTTTGTGGCTGAGTGTCATACTTCGTTTTATAATGCTCTTGTAAAGGTTGTTTTAATGAAAATTCTTTAAAAAGTAACTTCTGTTGCCATCTGCAGAGGCTCCTGCAGAATTCTGAGTGGGGCAGGCCTGGCACCTGCTCTGCCCATCATAACCAAATTTTCCAGAGGAGTTGTTCAACAGACATTACGTCCCTTACGAACATTTGGTGGCCAACTTGAACACCTAAGAAATGTGTCCACTGAATTTAGCAGTGGCCCAAATGGATGTGCAGATTAGATACCTGCCATCCAACAGCTAAATTTGTCAATGTTGCACGCATTTTAGCCTGAAAAATGCATGCAATGCATATTAAGTTCTACCCCCCAGTAACGTCCATGT
Source organism: Heterodontus francisci (assembly GCF_036365525.1). Taxonomy (NCBI): domain Eukaryota; kingdom Metazoa; phylum Chordata; class Chondrichthyes; order Heterodontiformes; family Heterodontidae; genus Heterodontus; species Heterodontus francisci. The sequence continues at coordinate 82,838,485 of NC_090380.1, read as the reverse complement.
AAAATTCACAGGGACCGTAAATGATAGTTTGCATTGATTAAACATCAGGTTGGGGGGAGGGTGGGGGCTAAATTCAATAGCACCCAAAAACGGCGCAGGGATCATGATGCACGATTTATCCGCATTCGTTGATTACAATGCTGCCTGCTCATTTCAATGATTTCAGTGTCCAGCCAGCACCAACCGCACTGTTGATTGGCCACGGCAGCAGCAGAATTGTATTCAACCACAATCTGTAACCTCATGGCCCGGCATATCCCCCACTTTACCATTACCATCAAGCCAGGAGACAAACCCTGGTTCAATGAAGAGTACAGGAGGGCATACCAAGAGCAGCACCAGGCATACCTCAAAATGAGGTGTCAGGCGACAACACAGGACTATTTGCATGCCAAACTGCGATAGACAAAACTAAGTGATCCCACAACCAATGGATCGTATCTCAGCTCTGCAGTCCTGCCACATCCAGGCTATGGGCCCTGACAACATTACACCAATAGAACTGAAGACCTGGACTCCAGAACTTGCCTTGCCAAGCTGTTCCAGTACAGCTACAACACTGGCATATACCCAGCAATGTGAAAAATTGCCCAGGTATGTCCTGTACACAAAAAGCAGGACAAGTCCCAACTGACCAATTACCTCCCCATCAGTCTACTCTCAATCATCAGTAAAGTGTTGGAGGGTGTGGTCGACAGTGCTATCAAATGGCACTTGCTTAGAAATAACCTGCTCACTGATGCTCAGTTTAGGTTCAGCCAAGGCCACTCATCTCCTGACTTCATTACAGCCTCGGTTCAAACATGGACAAAAGAGCTGAATTCGAGGTGAGGTGAGAGTGACTGCCCTTGACATCAAGGCAGCATTTGACTGAGTATGGCATCAAGGAGCCCTAGCAAAACTGAAGTCAATGGGAATCAGGGGGAAAACTCTCCGCAGGTTGGAGTCATACCTAGCGCAAAGGAAGATAGTTGTGGTCGTTGGAGGTCAATCATCTCAGCTCCAGGACATCACTGCAGGAGTTCCTCAGGGTAGTGTCCTAGCCCCAACTATCTTCAGCTGCTTCATCAAAGACCTTCTTTCAATCATAAGGGCAGAAGTGGAGAGGTTCGCTGATGATTGCACAATGTTCAGAACCTTTCGCGACTCCTCAGATACTGAATTAGTCCTTGCAGAAATGCAGCAAGACTGGACAATATCCAGGCTTGGGCTAGTAAGTGGCAAGTAACATTCACACCACACAAGTGCCAGGCAATGACTATCTCTAACAAGAGAGAATCTAACCATCTCCCCATGATATTCAATGGCATTACCATCGCTGAATCCCCCCGTATCAATATCCTGGGAGTTACCATTGACCAGAAACTGAACTGCAGTAACCATATAAATATGATGGCTACAAGAGCAGGTTAGAGGGTAGGAATCCTGCGGCAAGTAACTCACCTCCTGACTCCCCAAAGCCTGTCCACCATCTACATGGCACAAGTCAGGAGTGTGATGGAATACTCCCCACTTGCCTGGATGGGTGCAGCTCCAACAACACTCAAGAAGCTCAACACCATCCAGGCAAAGCAGGCTGCTTGTTTGGCACACCATCCACAAACATTCACTCCCGCCACCACCGACACACAGTGGCAGCAGTGTGTACCATCTACAAGATGCACTCCAGCAACGCACCAAGACTCCTTAGACAGCACCTTCCAAACCCGCAACCTCTACCACCTAGAAGGACAAGGGCAGCAGATGCATGGGAACATCACCACCTGCAAGTTCCTCTCCAAGCCACACACCATCCTGACTTGGAACTATATTGCCGTTCCTTCACTGTCGCTGGGTCAAAATCCTGGAACTCCCTTCCGAACAGCACTTTGGTTGTACCTACCCAACATGGACTGCAGCGGTTCAAGAAGGCAGCTCAGCACTACCTTCTCAAGGGCAATTATGGAAGGACAATAAATGCTTAGCCTAGGCTGCGATGCCCACATGAATGTGGGCAGTGTGGGGCTGAAACCATGGAAGATGACGGTATTCTCATACCTCATCCCACATGGAAGATAGGCACTAAAGGAATGAATAAATCAAAATGCATCAGCAGGAGGCCAATATTGTAAGTGGCTAGCAACAGGTAAAGCTAGCCTGCACCTCTTAAAGTGGCAGTGCATTGTTGTTATGGAAGGTGCTGGGAGTCATTCAGAATGTAACTCTGACCTGGGAAACGTTGAAGAATGGCACAACATGGGAGAGAGTGGGCTGCAAAGTTTTTGGATGCTGCACTGGAGCCCTTGCTGGGGGAGGTGGAAAGGAGGGGAGATGTCTTGTATGCACAGGGGGCTAGAAGGCTCTCCAGACACATGTTCAGAAGGCAGTGGGAGCAGATAGCCATGGAAATCAATGCCAGGAGTCAAACCCCAAGGACCTAATTGCAGTGCTGCAGGAAGTTCAATGATCTCATTTGAGTTGCCAAGGTCAGTGAATGCATCTTCAAATATCCTACTAACTGCACTAGCCTAAGACACTGCTCAAAACACCACACCCCCATCACTCACCCACTAGTAATATCTATTAATCGGGCCTCATACCTGGCATTTAAATGTTTCACCGCACTTTCACACACATTAACACTGCTGCAATCCTCAAATTACATCGCGTAGCTTGCACACATTACCAGCTATTCAACCATGACAGCCACATTACCCAAACAGATTACATGACACTCACTGACACACTTCCCTCTCTCTTGCAGGACAATGTGGAACACAACCAGAGGCAGCAGCGGCTAACTGGTGGGGGACAGATGCAACTACATGTCCTAACCCCTATGGAGGAGACAGTGCTGGTGATTATTGGGACGCCCATTGCTGAGGTTATGGCCAGCAGTGGGGCTGAAACCATTGAAGATGACGGTATCCTCATACCTAATCCTCCACATGGAAGATAGGCGCTAAAGGAATGCACAAGGGTGATTATACAATATGGCATGATTTCAATTATAAATTTTGTTTGGAATGCTAATTTTGTGGTAGCTTTTATTTTTGCATTGTGACCAAGCGGACACTGTGATGGTCAGTAACAGCAGAAGGGTAAGGGCCAGGATTTTAACCTGGCAACGGGGATCTCAACATCTGCAAAAAGCGGCGCCGAGAACCCTGCGTTGCCTCTTCTGTGGGAGGCCTGCCGAATCTAGTGCTAATTAGGCATTTAAGTGGACAGCGGCGGGCCTTCCATGGGATCAAGGACCCTGACGGTGAAAGTTCTGCCCTTGGAGAGCTGCTGGCCAATCAGAGGTGCTGCCAATGGAGCACCTACCCTAGGCCCAGGAGCAGCGCTGGACCCAGGACACAGGTAGGTCAGAGAGGGAGGGGTCTCCCGGGGTGAGGGCCATGAGGGGAAGTGGGTGTAGAGGGGTGTAAGGGCAGGGTGGTGGCTCTCAGCAGCCGCCCCCCCCTTCCCAATGCCTTGTCCCTTGTTCAGGCACTAAGTGTCTTTTAATGAGGCACTCCACCCCCCACCAGAGCCGGGAAATAGCCTGCATGGTTTTTCGTGCCGTGCTTCCCATGCAGTAGTGGGATGAGGCCCTTAATTGGGCATTAATTGCCCAGTTAAGGGCCTCAATTTGCGACAGGGCAGGAGGTAGGAAGGTGACAGGGTCCCCCCGCCACCATCCCACCTGAGTTTATGCTCTCCTTGCCTCCAAACCCACCGCGTGGGAGAGCATAAAATTCTCCCCAAGGTGTGGGACTGTTGGTGAATGGGGAGTTGGTGTTGCGGTTACCAATATCGCATAAAGATGAGTTTTTCACAGACAGCCCAGCCACAAAGTGGTTTCCTCCTCCCTTCCTCTTCCTCATCACGCTCCCTGCTCCTCCTCCTGCTCAAGCTCCTGCTCCTCAGCCACTTGCTGTACATCTGGTGGCAAGGTCTGTCCCCTCATGATGGCATGGTTATGCAGCATACAACAGGTCACCACAAATCTTGACACCCACTCCACTCAGTACTGCAGTGTTCTTCCAGAGCAGTCCAGGCAGGGAAACGCTGCTTAGGCACACCAATCGTTGACTTGTGTGGCAGCATGGCTTTCATTGTACGTATGCTGTGCACATTTGCGTGGATTGCACACCGCAGCCATCAGCCAAGTGGATGGCCCTTGTCACCCAGTAGCCACCATTTAGTTTCCCTTGGTGGCTCAAATACAGATGGCACAGTGGTCTGCCGCAGAATGGCAGCAACATGACTACTGCCAGGATACCGGACATTGACCTGCATGACTCGCTGCCTATTGTCACACACTAGCTGGACGTTCAGGAGTGGAATCCTTTTCGGTTCCAAGATATGGCAGAGTTGACATGCGGTACCTGAAAAGTGGTGTGTGCAAAATCCATGGCATCCTGCGCCATGGGGAAGCCTGTAATCCTAGAGAAGCTGAATGCTCACTCCACCTACTGTTCTCTGGCAGGGAAGATGAAATATAATTAGGTCTCTTTGATGAGACAGCCTCAGTGACCTCCCTGACTCAACAGCAGGTGGCAAACTGCGAGATGCTGCAAATAGCTCCAACTGCAGCCTGAAAGGAGCCATAATAGTTCATCGCCATGGTCACCTTCACAGCCACTGGCAATGTGGTCATTGCCCTGCTCTGAAGTTGCAGTTGTGGTTGCAGCAGGTGGCAGATTTCAGTGAGGACCTTCTTACTGAAGCTCAGATTTCTCAGATTGAAGTTCAGGAGAACAACCTGGGCAGATGTGGGCCCTGTTAAGAGTATATAAAGGAGCACTTGAAACGCCATAGCATACAAGGCTACAGGCCAAGTGCTGGAAAATGGGATTGGAATAGATAGGTGCTTGATGGCCGGCACAGACACGATGGGCCAAAGGGCCTGTTTCTGTGTTGTATAACTCTATGATTCTATGACTCTAAAGCTCCACTTGAGGCTTTAATAGAATGAGACTTGTAGGGGTAAATTTTCAGTTTTCCACTCATGTGCAAAACTGAAAACAGAAATGAAAAATGGACGGTTATGCGGACATCAAAGGTTAAAATAGTGCACACAAAAATCTGATGCTAAAAACACCACACAGAGGAACCCCTATGTGGCCAGATGATGCACTTAGGGAGAACAAAACACTTCAAAGATCTGGATCAATTAGATGGCTGGAGTACAGAATGTCAGGTGGGTTTAAATGTATCTAAATGTCAGGTGATGTACATTGGAATAGGAATGATGAAGCATGTGTATCTTGTGTACCATTAGTAAAGGTGTAAAAGGAAGAGGATTCTGTGTCTGATCATTGAACATTCACTGAAAGTATCAAGTGACAATGAAGCTGCTATCAACAAGCAAGTACTCAGGTGCATTTTGAGGGGATCTAACTACAATGCAACTCGTTCTTAATGATCATTTGTTTTACATTTATCTTCCAGAAGCACTTCCCCTTTATGACTGAGTGCAAGTACACTAATAGTTTAATGATTAACAAGTATTCAGTTGTAAGAGTATTTTGAGGCGATTTTCTTTAACATTTCAGAACCAAGAAGCAACTTCAGATTCCACTGAAAGCCATTTGAACTGATTGACCTGCCTTGCTAGCCTCAGCTGTAGTTTCCTTCTCTCAGAGGCCACCAGTATGGCCATGTTTAGAATATTGTCAGCAATTTTGGGCACACTACCAGCAAAGAACATTATGGATTAAAATAGGTTCAGGGAAAATGGGAGGTGCTTGCACTGGTGCCAGAAAGTATGCAGGCCCAGCTTGCATCAGCAACCACTGAAATGAAGCAGTTTACAGCAGGATCTCAGATACATGTTCACAGAGGTCCATGACCACCACTCATTTTAGGAATCTCTGTCACAGTAAGCAGTTGCCCATGCCTCTGTCACTATGACAGCACCTCATAGAAGCACCAGATTGTGCTTCAGGTATCAACGACAAATACCAGGGTGGAAAACGGTAAAAAAAAACAAGTAAGCATGGGAATAAAATATGGTGGCACTTCATTAACATTGTGTCCAGTGAGTGTTCCAAAATCAATGATCTGCTTGGCAAGTTGATTGTGGTGGGAATTTCCCATATTTCCAGGGATTGTGAAAGGTAGTTGACAGGACTGTTAATGCAGGGAGGGAACATAGGAACAGGAGTAGGCCATTTAGGCCCTCAAGTCATTCCACCATTCAATGAGATCATGGCTGATCTGTGACCTAACTCCATATATCCACTTTTGCCCCACATCCCTTAATATCCTTGGTTAACAAAAATCAATCAATGTCAAATTTAAAGATAACAATTGATCAACTGCCTTTTGCTGAAGAGAGTTCCAAACTTCTACCACCCTTTGCGTGTAGAAGTGTTTCCTAATTTCACTCCTGAAAGGTCTGGCTGTAATATTAATCTATGCCTCCTAGTCCTAGATTCCCAACCAGTGGAAATAGTTTCTTTTTATCTATCCTATCTATTCCCCTTAAGATCTTGATAATTTCCATCAAATTACCCCGTAACCTACTAGGTTTCATAGGAACATAGGTACATAGGAGCAGGAGTAGTCCATTCAGCCCATAAAGCCTGCTCCGCCATTCAATTAGATCATCTACCTCAATGCCACTTTCCCGCAGTATCCCCATATCCTTTGATGTCATTAGCATCCAGATAGCTATCGATTTCTGTCTTGAACAAGCTCAATGATTGAGCTTCCACAGCCCTCTGGGGTAGAGAATTCCAAAGATTCACCACCCTCTGAATGAAAAAATTCTTCCTCATCTCAGTCTTAAATGGCCTACCCCTTATTCTGAGACTATGTCCCCTTGTTCTAGACTCACCGGCCAGGGGAAACATCCTAACTACATCCACGGTGTCACGCCCTGTAAGAATTTTGTAAGTTTCAATGAGATCACCTCTCATTCTTCGAAACTTTAGAGAATACAAGCCCAGTTTCCTCAATATCTCCTCATAAGATAATCCCGTCATTCCAGGGATTAGTCTGGTGAACCTCTGTTGCACTCCCTCTATGGCAAGTATATGCTTCCTGTTACGACCAGGGGAGCTATGTGTCTTGGGGGGGTCTCTTGCTGCCTCCACCTGGTCTTATTGTAATAGGGTTTAATTTTAAACACATTGTGTTTTTGTGAATCTGTGTTCACAGTTTCCAATTATCAGGCAAATAACTGAGCACAAACAGACTTTCTTTGGTTTAGAGCAGAAAGATGAAATTTATTAAACCTTAACTGAATTCTGATACAGTTCACGCCTGCGGATATATGACGCACTCACGCTAACATGCACACACAATATAAACATGTAAGATAGGGACAGAAAAGAGTAGAAGAAGAAGAACAGTTGGAGGCAATATCTGGTTACTGTTTCTCGAGCTCGCTGTAGTCCTTGATTGTCGTTCTATTCTTGCGTTTCGTTGGGGCCCAGTAATCATCTTAAAACTTTGTTCATGTGGCAAACATTTTTGGCTTTGAGTTTCACGTGTCTTCAATGATTTCAGTTCCCTGAGAGATAGGAGGCAGACAGGCAGCAGGCAGGCAGGAGGTATTCTTAGTTCCAGGAGAGCACACGGCACACAGGGTGCTCAGCAGGTTAGTCATATGACTCGTTCTTTTATTGGAACAGTCTCTTCACATCCCTTGTTGGAGGCTCAAATTTCTCTGCCCCAGCCAGCTAGCCATGTGACTAAAACTAGCCTGACCACTTCTGTGTATTGGAGAGCAACTGCAGAGTGTCCATTGTTTCAACATTGTCTGTTACCATGGCAATGTCTTTCCGGTCAGGGCTTGCAATTTTAAGTTTTAATGTTGATGTGACGAAATAATGTGTGTCTCAGTCTTGGCACAAGGGGGTTTGCCTGACATTCCTTAGCTGAAGAGACCAAAACTGTACACAATACGGGCTCACCAAGGCTCTATACAATTATATACGAACATACAAATTAGGAGCAGGAGTAGGCCACTCGACCCCTCGAGCCTCCTCCGCCATTCAATAAGTTCATGGCTGAACTGATTACTCCACATTTCCACCTACCCCCAATAACCTTCCACCCCTTTGCTTATCAAGAATCCATCTACCTCTGTCTTAAAAATATTCAAAGACTCTGCTTCCACCGCCTTTTGAGGAAGAGAATTCCAAAGACTCACAATCCTCTGAGAGAAAGATTTCTCCTCATCTCTGTCTTAATTGGGAGACGCCTTATTTTTAAACAGACCCCTAGTTCTAGATTCTCCCACAAGGGGAAACATCCTTTCCACATCCACCCTGTCAAGACCCCTCAGGATCTTGTATGTTTCAATCAAGTCGCCTCTTACTCTTCTAAATTCCAGCAGATACAAGCCTCACCTGTCCAATCTTTCCTTGTAAGACAGCCCACCCATTCCAGGTATTAGTCTAGAAAACTTTCTCTGTGCTGCCTCCAATGCATTTACATCCTTCCTTAAATAAGGAGACCAGTACTGTACACAGTACTCCAGATGTGGTTTCACCAATGCCTCGTATGTTTGAAGCATAACCTCCCTACTTTTGTATTCAATTCCCCTCGCGATAAACAATAACATTCTATCAGCTTTCCTAATTACATACTGTACCTGCATACTAACCTTTTGCGATTCATGCACGAGGACTCCCAGATCCCTCTGCAATTGCAGCAAGACTTTTTAACTGCTGTGCTCAAAACCCCTTGCGATAAAGCCCAACATACCATTTACCTTCCTAATTGCTTGCTACACCTGCATGCAAGCTTTTAGTGACTCATGAACAAGGACACCCAGGTCCCTTTGGACATCAACACTTCCCAACCTCTCACCATTTAAGACATTGAAGGTGGAACAAGCCAGCATTCCATTCCCCGCCCTCCCGTCCCACCGCTGAACCCCCCCCCCCCACCACCCCCACCAACTGTGGGTGGCTGCTAAGATGAAAGGAATCCACAAAAACGCAGGAGAGTTTGTTTAAAAAACTTAGTCACATGACTAACATGCTGGCCAATTTGGAGGTTTGAATTGTCCTCACAAGACAGTTTGAGGACAGAGACTGCTTTGAAGGCAACAGAGAAGGAAGGTCTCTCTCCCTGGCCCTCTCTCTCTCATAAATTTCCAGATCTACTGAAGTCACTTAAACCTCAACCATTTCTCCTTTATTCTTGCTCCGTTTCTGCCTCTATCTGCATGTGTGTTTATCGCTTATGCATGCTAGCGTGGTCGCGTCGCGTATTCATAGTACTTTTAACCGAATTAGAGTTTTAAGGTTAATAAACTTACTCCTTTCTTGTTTACATCTAAGAAAACTTGTCTGGTTGATTTCTTTGCCTTACAATTGGAGAGCAGTGAACAAGGATTCACTGAAGCGGAGCTAAAAACAGTGTTTTAAAAATTAAACCCTGTTACGGTCAAACCAGACAAAGGCCGAGAGGGAACCCCTAGACCCCTTTCTCAGCTGTAACACTGTCCAAGTCCCATTGAAGCCTGCTTGCATCTTCCTCACAACTTACATTCCCACCTAGTTTTGTGTCATCAGCAAATTTGGAAATATTACATTTGGTCCCCACATCCAAATCATTTATATAGATTGTGATCAGCTGAGGCCTCAGCACTGATCCTTGCAGTGCCCTACGAGTAACTGCATGCCATCCTGAGAATGACCTGTTTATTCCTACTCTCTGTTTTCTGTCTGTTAACCAATTCTCAATCCCATGGGCTCTAATTTTGTTTTCTAACCTCCTGTGCAGGACCTTATCAAAATCCTTCTGAAAATCTAAATATACCACATCCACTAGTTCTCCTTCATCTATGCTACAAGTAACATCCTCAAAAAACTCCAACAGGTTTGTCAAACATGATTTCCCTTTCACAAATGGAATACAACCCTAGTTTGTGTAATCACTCCTTGTAATTTAACCCTTGGAGCTCAAGTATCATCATGGTAAATCTATGATGCACTTCCTCCAAGGCCAATATATCCTTCCTAAGGAAGGTGCCTAAAACTGCCCACAGTACTCCAGGTGCAGTCTAAGCAGGGTTTAGCATAACTGAAGCATGACTTCTGCCTGCTTATTTCTAGTTCTCTGGATATGAAGGAAAGAGAGGTCATTATATAAAGCACTCAAGCAGATCACACTGTACAGTTCCAGTGATTGACAATTGTGGCTTCTTCAGTATCTTGACTGTCATGAGTGTCTTACTCCTCAGAAAAACCATAGCCAAACTTGGCAGCTCCAAGTGTATTCCTCATAAGATAACCCCTTCATCCCAGGAATCAGTCGAGTGACCCTTCTCCTTACACAGTACTCCAGATGTGGTCTCACCATTGCCCTGTACAACTGTGACAAAACTTCTTATTGCATAACATGTAGCAAACTACGCTGATGCATGACATCTGGTTGAATTACGTTAGATCCCAGACTTATCAAGATATTGGAATTGGGGCCTTAAGATTGCTATGGTGTTCTCAATGAGGATGTAGAAGCATTGATCTCATTAAACCTGTGTTCAACACATGCGTCAGTATAGTGCACAGATGTCATTAACCAGACCTGCAGTTTGGTTTCCTTGTTGTCAAGATAGAACAAGAGGGGGGAGAGGAAGACTGGCATTTGTTACAGGCTGCATGATTGGTGCAAAGAAAATGATCAGTATGATCTAGTGCAGATGGTAAAGCATAGTCGTATAGTGATGGAATGAAAGCCCTTGCAATTCATGTAGGCTGTAGTATTGTGGGCAGGAGCATGCAGGATAACACCTGTGAAATCTGTGATACCAAGGACTTTGGGATATCCTGCAACCTAATAAAATTCTCTTCTGCTGTTTCCAGGTGTCCATGAGAATGGTGATGGAAGTATTTGTTCCAGTGAACAATGCATCAGCCTACTGCTTTATATTTGTATGGACTGTAGAATGATAAATCTTACTTATGTCCCCTTTGGCATCCTGGAAGAAAATGGAGGTAAAAAGTGCTGAGGACAGCTGTGATCTCTGCTGCAACAGGGAGTGCCATGCTTTCCCTGGAGGTTGGCTGCAAATCATCCTTCAGGATGTGGCATATGTCTGTGACTGCCTCCCAGGAAAAACATAAGGGAGGATTTTAACTTTCTGATCGCTGGGAAAGGAGCAGCAATGGAGTGCCACTATTTCCCACTCCGTTCCCAGTGTTCTGCAATTTTAACACTGCTTGTTTTGGTGAAAGATAAACCTCTTCTCGACATCTGCCAGGAACCTTATTAATAAATGCAAATCAGAGTGCCATGATATAAGTTGGACCCTGATAACATTGTAACCTGCTCCTGCAGCAAGGCTCCTAAAGGTAAGTTAAGAAAGTTTCTTAGTGAGGCCATGAGCAGCAAGAGTGCTCCTTTGAACCCCACAAGATAAATACGGGCTTCTGCCGTCCCAGTTTACTCCCCCAGCCCCTTGCAACACTTACCCCCGGACCTACCTTGCTGCTAGCAGCCTTGTCTCAGTGCTAGCAGGCAGCCTCCAGGATGCCAGATCTTCAATCTCCCAATGTCCAGCTGCTGCTTTCCACCCAATAGAGGTGAACAAGTAACCAGCTGCATCCTAACACCAGTTAAAATCTGCTGAACGTCCGATGAAGATTACTGCGCAGGATAGCCATCCACTCCAGCTGGCTATCGCCAGGATTGGTACATACGTATGAGCATATGAATTAGGAGCAGGAGTAGGCCATTTGGCCTCTCAAGCTCGCTCTGACATTTGACAAGATCATGGCTGATGTGATTGCAGCCTCAACTCTACTTTCCTGAATACCTGATATAACTTTTGACTCCCTTGTCAATCAAGAATCTATCTAACTCAACCTTAAAAATATTCAATGACCCTGCCTCCACTGCTCTCTGGGAAAGAGAATTCCACAGACTAACAACACTCTGAGAGAAAATATTTCTTCTCATCGCCATCTCAAATGGGAGACCCCGAATTTTTAAACTGTGTCCCCTAGTTGTAGTCTTGCCTATAAGTGGAAACCTCCTTCCAGTATCCACCCCGTCAAGTTCCCTCAGATCTTATATGTTTCAATAAGATTACCTCTCATTCTTCTAAACTCCAATGGATACAGTACCAACCTGCCCAACCTTTCCTCAGAAGATAACCCCTTCATCCCAGGAATCCGTTGAGTGATCCTTCTCAGTACGCAGTACTCCAGATGTAGTCTCACCAACAATTGTAGCAAAACCTCCGGACTTTTATATTCCATTCCTCTTTCATTAAATGACAACATTTCATTTGCATTTCTAATCACTTGCTGTATCTGCATACTAACTTCTTGTGAATCATGTGCCAGGACATCCAGATCCCTCTGTACCTCAGAGTTCTGCAATCTCTCTCCATTTAAATAATATACTGATTTTCTATTCTTTCTGCCAAAGTGGAAAAGTTCACATTTTCCCACATTATACTCCATCTGTCAAATTTTTGCCCACCCACTTAACCTATTCATATTCCTTTGTAGACTCTTTGGACTGGATTTTACCGGCCCCTTGACGCCGTGGGTCACAGCGAGGGAGCCGGTAAAATGCTGCGGGGAGAGGCCTGACTCGAGCCGCGACGTCGAGACGGGCCCGCCATGTTTTACTGGTGGCGTCGGGACCTTGTTGCGGCCCCCCTCCCACCGCATGGCAGCAGCACCACAATTAACATATGGTAATGATTACTTATCTATGCTAATTATGCAGCCCGCCACCTCTGCACTGACACTTCCGGATTTTTCATTGAACAGGCAGCCGTCACGTTCCGTCCCGTTCACGATTTGAAAAGCTGGCGGGTCCTCAGAGGCAGAAGTTGTCGCCAGCAAAGATAAGTTGTGTTATTCAGGGGTCTCACTCTGCATTTCGGGAGGGGGGATACACAGGGGTCTAACTCTGCATTCTTAAAGGGAGGAGGGAGGGGGGGATATGCAGGGGTTTAACTCTGCATTCTTGGAAGGAGGGGGGATATCCAGGGGTCTAACTTTGCATTCTTAAAGGGAGGAGGGAGGGGGGGATATGCAGTGGTCAAATTCTGCATTCTTGCAGGAAGGGGGATATGCAGGGATCTAACTCTGCATTCTTGCAGGAAGGGGGATATGCAGGGATCTAACTCTGCATCTTTCAGGAAGGGGGATATGCAGGGGTCTAACTCTGCATTCTTGCAGGAAGGGGGATATGCAGGGATCTAACTCTGCATCTTTCAGGAAGGGGGATATGCAGGGGTCTAACTCTGCATTCTTGCAGGAAGGGGGATATGCAGGAGTCTAACTCTGCAATCCTGCAGGAAGGGGGATATGCAGGAGTCTAACTTTGCATTCTGGAAGGTAGCCACCATGATTCCACCCTCTTTAATGGTTGGCAGCTCTGTGCCATTGACTGCCTCTGTCATTGAAGGAGCAATCGCACTCGAGTCACCCTGTACGTGGGGAGAGTGCCACAGACGGTAGGTGTGTGAAGCTTACATGTCTTGTGGGTCAATCTATGCAGCATGTTCAATCTCTATGTGGTCATGCGGTGCCACTCTTAGTGGGAGCTAAGGTGGGCAATGTTATGCCATACCACACAGATGCTGCATGAAAGCACCTGATGTTCCACTCAACATCAATCTCTGCCCTGTCAAGAACCTTCGAACAATTGAAGGAACCGAGTTGAATTGCAACTTGAAAATGGGGATGGTTCACCCTGTATTCACTGATGTGCTTCTTGAGAGGATCCATATGCCTCACAGGCAAAATCAACGGGCAGATGCAGGCACACATAGAGGCACCCGGTCGTGAGCAGCAGCACCCAAGGAGAGCTCACCACTACAGATCACCACGCTTCTAAAGATCCTGCATGACATACAAGCAGATGTCATAGCGCCAGTGTCAGAGGCGACTGCGGATGTCGAGAGAGGCGGTGACACATCTCTATGCCCTGCTTCATGATGACCTGCAGCCCAGGGGCTTCGGGGACATCCTATGCCTGTGGCCCTCAAAGTGACAGCAGCTCTCAAGTTTTATACCTCTGCATCATTTCAGAGGCCCACTGGAGACCTTTGTGGGGTCACACAGTCAGCAGTGCACTGCTGTATCCGGGAGGTCACTGATGCCCTGTTCCAGAGGGCTGTTGACTATATCCGCTTCACGATGGACCCTGGAAACCAAGCCGAGAGGGCCACCAGTTTCTGCTCCATTGTGGGATTCCCACAGGTGCAAGGGGTCATAGATTGCACCCATGTGGCCATCAAGGCTCCCGCCGGGCGACCAGCTGAATACGTAAACCGTAAGTTCTTCCACTCAACCAATGTGCAGCTGGTATGTGATCACCGGAAGCGATTCATGCAAATCTGTGCCCGCTTTCCAGGCAGCTGCCATGACACCTTCATCCTGTGCCAGTCACAGTTGCCTTTGCTGTTCACTGAAATGGCTCAGATGGAGGGGTGGCTTCTTGGAGACAACGGCTTCTTACACCGGTGGGACACCCCACCACTGCTGCAGAAGGACGATACAATGCCGGCCATGGAGCTTCAAGAGCCACCACTGAGCAGGCGATTGCATGCTTAAAGTGCAATTCCGTTGCCTGAATAGATCGGGTGGTGCCCTGCAGTACAGGCTGGAAAGTGTAGCTCGCATCGTTGCTGTCTGCTGTGCTCTGCACAACTACACAGTCAATAGCGGGGAGGCCTTGCAGGATGAAGAGAGACATGAGCAGGACTCATCCTCAGACAATGATGACGCTGAGATCTTACAGCAGGGAAGGCACATGGGAGGACGGAGAACATCCAGGCATTGCATGCAGGCCAAGCAGCGAGCTAAGGATGCACGGCAGCGCCTCATTGCTCAAAGGTTCTCCACGCTATAGGAACCACCATAGGCTCTGCACGCCATACAACACCCTTATTCACCTGTTGTGCAGCAGTCCGCATCTGCAATATCTTTGCATACACCATTACTTGCAGCAGAATACTGAGCCATTGTCCACATTACTGCATCCATGGAGATGCAGATGAGTGATACTGGCATGGCAATAATGTTATTCCATACATTGGCAATTCTGGAATGCCAATGCTCTAATGGGAGGACCCGTGATCAGTACATGCTGGCACACTTCATTCACACAGTAAAAGCACTGCAATGTTGGTGAAGACGACTTTGTTCCCGGCCTTTCTAGGGTGTTGTGTCACCCATGCAGAACCAACTGTGTCAGGATGCTTGTTGGAAATGCTTGTAGATTCTCCTCTGCGGTGCCACTTCTGCACTAGGAAGGCTGCTGCTATGATAGTCCTTTGGCTGTGGATGGCTTTGGCGGTCGTACCCTGTGCGCATGAAGCCTAGAGGGCCCCGGCTTGCTGGGAAAGTGATCACTGATCCCCTTCCGGCATTGGACCCTTTGATGCTGGATAGCCCCACGGCTACTCACCTTCTCTGCCACCTCCAGCCAGACTGCCTTGTTCATGTGGGAGAGCCTCTTCTTACCATCGCTGGTGAAAAGGACCTCCCGCTTTGCCCACACAGCCTGGAGGAGAGTGAGCAGGGAGGCTTCATTACACAGTGGGGCCACCCTAGCGTACCCCTCTGCCATCCTCGGCTTTTGGTGTGGTCCTTTAAATGCAAAGGTGACTCCACCGTGTAACAGCTCTAACATCTGGCTGCAAGGTTTGTCTTGCACATGTCTGAAAACCAATGCAGCACTGGGTGGGGTGGGGGGGGGGGGAGGGGGGTGGTGCCAAACTGTGCTGCTGTCATGGGTTTTTCAACAATTACACATTGACACATGTTCACGAACACTTTGCTTCTGCAGCAGCTGATCATAATTATTGGTGTAATATTTGTAGTTGGCAATGCAGCTAGAATATGAACATTTTTCCATTTTTTAACAAAGATGGTATAATTGCAGTTACATGTATTTTCACATAACAGCAGAGAAATGAATACAGATTCCAAATGCATATTAGTCTGCAGCTCTTCACAGTCAGATGCTTAGATACTCGTAGCAGGTAATTATTCTTCAATTATGGTTTTATTTCTGTTGTGTATTCGCCTTTAATGGTATATTTCAGTCTCATCTCATGGAATGTGCAAAATTACGATTATTCACCCAGGTGCGGCACGCCTACAAGAAGGAATGTTGCATTGGAGTGGAAGAAGAGGATCGCCACTTCACGAGACACTGGGACACAGCAGGGTAAGTATGTGACAGCAAAGCAGAAAGTGCTGGGATAACTCAGCAGGTCAGGCAGCATCTGTGGAGAGAGAAGCAGAGTTAACTTTCAGGTCTGTGAACTTGATCAAGTTAACTCTGCTTCTCTCTCCACAGATGCTGCCTGACCTGCTGGATTTCTGCAGCACTTTCTGCTTTGCTGCCAGATTGACAGAACCCCCACTCTTCAGCAGTCAGGTAAGTATTCTTTGACAGCTGTCAGGAAGCGGGGGAGAGGGTGGGTGGGGAAGCAGGTATTGAGCGGCTGGAGAGTGGGATGGTACTGAAACCTCACTGAATTACGGAGGGTGTGCAGCACTGTCAGAGGTGCTGTCCTTCTGATGAGACTTTAAACTGCGCAACATTCTCCGAGTATCAACCAAAAAATGCCCATTGTGTGCTGCCATATTTGCTTATGAAACGACAGTCACTGCTCCTAATTCACTTTAGGTGAAGTAAGACGACTAGGTACTTTATAACTGGCACATGCGCCGGAGGGAGCAGGGGACTGTTGGGGGTGGAATGGAATTGGTGATGGCAATCTTTGAGGGCATTTCTGGGTTGAAGTTGATGTTCTGTGATAAATTGAGCAGCGCCATCTTTAATCCTGGCAGCTGCCTGAACGTCGCAGACAGTGACATTTCAGTGGAACAGGCTGCATTTGCGCATGTGCTAGTACTGCACCATGTAGTGGTTGCATTGTCAGCAAACGCAGCCAAACATTTTATGAGATGGTCCATTTTGGAGGAAGAACAAGGAAGGAAAGTAGAAACTCAATGGCAAGACATTGAAGTGTGTGCAGGAACAGGAAAACCTCAGGGTACAGATACGTAATTCCTTAAAAATGCCACTAGTAAAGCCTAAAAAAGTCCAATGGCATATTGGCTTTTACAAGTAAGAACAAAGATACAAGAGCAAAGAGGTAATGATAAATTTGTGCAAAGCAATGGTTAATTCACAGATAGAGTACTGTGAGTAGTTTTGGGCATTCCATTATAGAAAGAACATTTCTTCTTCTTTGGCCTCCTTATCTCGAGAGACAATGGGTAAGCGCCTGGAGGTGGTCAGTGGTGTGTGGATCAGCGCCTGGAGTGGCTATAAAGTCCAATTCTAGAGTGACAGGCTCTTCCACAGGTGCTGCAGAAAAATTTGTTTGTCGGGGCTGTTGCACAGTTGGCTCTCCCCTTGCGCCTCTGTCTTTTTTCCTGCCAACTGCTAAGTCTCTTTGACTCGCTACACTTTAGCCCCGCCTTTATGGCTGCCTGCCAGCTCTGGCGAACGCTGGCAACTGACTCCCACAACTTGTGATCAATGTCACAGGACTTCATGTCGCGTTTGCAGACGTCTTTAAAGCGGAGACATGGACGGCCAGTGGGTCTGATACCAGTGGCGAGCTCGCTGTACAATGTGTCTTTGGGGATTCTGCCATCTTCCATGCGGCTCGCATGGCCAAGCCATCTCAAGCGCCGCTGACTCAGTAGTGTGTATAAGCTGGGGGTGTTGGCCGCCTTGAGGACTTCTGTGTTGGAGATACGGTCCTGCCACCTGATGCCAAGTATTCTCCGGAGGCAGCGAAGATGGAATGAATTGAGATGTCGTTCTTGGCTGAACATTAAAGAACATTAAAGCCATAGAAAGTGTACAAAAGTGTAGACTCACCAGGATAATGCCAGGGATGAGAAACTATAGTAACAAGGAAGACTTGAGATAATGGGACTACTGCCACAGGGCGAAAGAAGGCTAAGAGGAGATTTAATAGAGATTTTCAAAATAATGAAGGATTTCAATAAAGTCAATAGGACAAGACTATTTTCTCTGGTTGAGGAGTCATTGACAGTGTGTCATGAATTTAAAGAGAGTGAGGAGAGAGGTTAAGGGAAATTTCTTTACATAAAATCATAGAATGGTTACAGCACAGAGGGAGGCCATTCGGTCAATTGTCTCTATGCTGGCTCTCTGCAAGAGCAACTCAGCTAGTCTCACTCCCTTGCCTTTTCCCTGTAGCCCTGCAATTTTTTTCTTTTCAGATAATTATCCAATTCTCCTTTGAAAGCCACAATTGAATCTACCTTCACCACAGTCTCAGGCAGTGCATTCCAGATCCTAACCACTCACTGTGTAAAAAAATTTTCCTCATGCCACCTTTGGTTTCTTCACCATTCACCTTATATTGGTGGCCTCTGGTTCTCAACTGTTCTACTAAAGAGAACAGTTTCTCCTTAACTCCCTGTCCAGATCCATTGTGATTTTGAACACCACTATCAAATCACCTCCCAACCTTCTCTCCTCTAAGGAGAACAGCCCTAGCTTCTCCAATCTATCCACATAAATGAAGTCCCTCATTCCTGGAACCATTCTTGTAAATCTTTTCTACACCCTCTCTCATGCCTTCACACTTCCTAAAGTGTGGTGCTCAGAATTGGACACAATATTGCACTTGAGGACGAACCAGAGTCTTATAAAGGTTCACCATAACTTCCTTGCTTTTGTACTCTATGCCTCTATTTATATTTATATTTATAGAAGATTGTTGGATTATGGAATGCTTGAGTCAAGAACCATTGCATCTTATAAGAGGAAAGTGGATAAATAGTTGAAGCAAAGGTAGATGCATGGCACTGGGGAGAAATCAGACCAGTGTTATTAACTTGGGATTTTTTTTAGCAAAAAGCTAGCACATACATGATGGGCCAAATGGCCTCTTTCTATGCTGTAAACAATAATGGTCCTATGTTTCTACCTTCCCCCTCGTATGGTCTGACATCCAACTGTGAAATGTTTACTGTAAAAGTGCTATATACATGCAAGCTGTTGTTATTAACTAACCGACATCCAGAGTGGCTACAGTGGTAGCCGAGGAAAAGGCAGTTAGTCTGGAATGTGTTTTAGTCAGTGACATTGCCAGAGTACAATTTGTGAGACTGATATTTTAAATTCTTTTAGCCTTCACAAAACATTTAGTTATTAAACATAAATGTATGCTATTAGACCAATCAGTATCATAAATGCAACACCCAAAAATTCTGAGGCTGATTTGTTTCCATAATACAAGTGGCTTTATCGGCAAATAACCCTTCATCAAAACAATGTCAAAATGGCAGTCATTCACCTGTTGCTTTGCCATTTTTCCTTTCTTCATGTAATATTTTGCTTCATGCCACATCTGCACTTGTGCAAAATCGCATTTACACACAAAACGTACATTAGTGCCGAGAAGTGTAATGGATCATACCACATGCTAAACAATGAAGCACATCACATTCTGGACTGAAACATGACACAAAATTAATTGTGTACCTCAGTGCAGAATCTAGCCTTGTATGCTCTATATGTTGCTCTCTTGCTATGTGTCTATCAGCCAGGGAGGGTGCCTATTTATGTGAATGAGCAGCTGAGTAGTGGCACAAATATACAAAACAACATGCAAATAGAGTATTTAAAAAAAAAGAAATTTACATTATATATACATATTATACATTTCAGATATTCTCACAGCATGATGGGAAACTGCTGAGTGAAGGAAATAATTTGTGTAAATTCTGCATTAAATAACTGCATCTCAAATATTACATTGATGCCTCAAGAATGTTAATATTTTTAAAAATATATTTATTTGATTACAATGGATTTATTGTAAGAATAAAAAGGTGGCATTTCTGGTCTAAGCTGTGTTATGTTCTTACCACTCTTTGAAAACAATACCTTGGGGATGTAGCTGGCTGTCATTTTCTCTTCCTTTATATTCTTCCCAAAGGAGAGGTCAGGACACTGCGGGGAGGCAGTGGCATAGTGGTAGTGTCACTGCACTACCTAAAATTCTGGGGAAATGGGTTCAAATCCCACCATAGCAGATGGTGAAATTTGAATTCAATTGATTAAAAAAGAATCTGGAAGTCAAAGCTAGTCTCAGTAATGGTGCCATGAAACTATCATCAATTGTTGTAAAAACCCATCTGGTTCACTAATGGTCCTTTAGAGAAGGAAATCTGCTATCCTTACCTGGTCTGGCCTACATGCGACTCCAGACACACAGAAATGTGGTTGACTCTTAAATACCCTCTGAAACTCTGCAAAAAAAGCTGTGCTTGCCAGTGATGCCCAAATCCCATGAAAAAATAAAAAAATCACTGTCTCACACATTATAGTAGGTCACATCAAGAATTTTCCTCATCAGCACTATTGCAGTGACACCTGAGATCTCAGACAAGTGCTGCAAGCCCTTCATAGCAGACACTAAGATTGAAACTAATGTCAAGCACCCAGCTCCAGTCCAGGTACTAGCACCCCAAAGCAGGAAATGATCAATAATAACTGCTTCCGTCATCGCCCTAGGGAACTTTGTCCATAGATCAGGCACTAACTCACTGAAATATTGTTTCCACAGATTCATTTAAATTTGCCCCTTCAAGCACACACTGTGGGCTGGCTGGATTTTACGACGTTGGGCCCTGTGGCGCAGGGGGCGTGGCATATACAGTAGGGAGGGAGTTGCCCTGGGAGTCCTCAACATCGACTCCGGACCCCATGAAGTCTCATGGCATCAGGACAAACATGGGCAAGGTAACCTCCTACTACCACCTACCGCCCTCCCTCTGCTGATGACTCAGTACTCCTCCATGTTGAACACCACTTGGAGGAAGCACTGAGGGTGGCAAGGGCACAAAATGTACTCTGGGTGGGGGACTTCAATGTCCATCACCAACAGTGGCTCGGTATCACCACTACTGACCGAGCTGGCCAAGTCCTAAAGCACATAAGCTGCTAGACTGGGTCTGCGGCAGGTGGCGGGGGAACCAACACAAGGGAAAAACATACTTGATGTCGCCCTCACCAATCTGCCTGCCGCAGATGCTTCTGTCCATGACAGTATTGGTAGGAGTGACCACCGCATAGTCCTTGTGGAGACAAAGTCCCACCTTCACATTGAGGATACCGTCCATCGTGTTGTGTGGCACTATCACCGTGCTAAATGGGATCGATTTCAAACAGATCTAGCAATGCAAAACTGGGCATCCATGAGGCGCTGTGGGCCATCAGCAGCAGCAGAATTGTACTCAACCACAATCTGTAACCTCATGGCCCGGCATATCCCCCACTCTACCATTACCTTCAAGCCAGGAGACCAACCCTGGTTCAATGAAGAGTGCAGGAGGGCATGCCAGGAGCAGCACCAGGCATATCTCAAAATGAGGTGTCAACCTTGTGAAGCTACAACCCAGGACTTCTTGCATGCCAAACTACGTAACCAAACTGCAATAGATAGAGCTAAGCAATCCCATAAGCAACGGATCAGATCTACGCTCTGCAGTCCTGCCACATCCAGCCGTGAATGGTGGTGGACAATTAAACAGCTAACTGGAGGAGGTGGCTCCACAAATATCCCCATCCTCAATGATGGGGGAGCCCAGCACATCAGTGCGAAAGATAAGGCTGAAGCATTTGCAACAATCTTCAGCCAGAAGTGCCGAGTTGATGATTCATCTCGGCCTCCTCCTGATGTCCCCAGCATCACAGATGCCAGACTTCAGCCAATTCGATTCACTCCGCGTGATTTCAAAATACGACTGAAGGCACTGGATACTGCAAAGGCTATGGGCCCTGACAATATTCCGGAAATAGTACTGAAGACCTGTGCTCCAGAACTTGCCGCACCCCTAACCAAGCTGTTCCAGTACAGCTACAACACTGGCATCTACACTGCAATGTGGAAAATTGCCCAGGTATGTCCTGTACACAAAAAGCAGGACAAGTCCAACCCGGGCAATTACCGCCCCATCAGCCGACTCTCAATCATCAGTAAAGTGATGGAAGAGGTTATCAATAGTGCCATCAAGCGGCACTTGCTTAGCAATAACCTGCTCAGTGACAATCAGTTTGGGTTCCGCCAGGGCCACTCAGCTCCTGACCTCATTACAGCCTTGGTTCAAACATGGACAAAAGAGCTGAACTCAAGAGGTGAGGTGATGATGCCCTTGACATCAAGGCAGCATTTGACCGAGTATGGCATCAAGGAGCCCTAGCAAAACTGTGGTCAATGGGAATCAGGGGGAAATCATACCTAGCGCAAAGGAAGATGGTTGTGGTTGTTGGAGGTCAATCATCTGAGCTCCAGGACACCACTGCAGGAGTTCCTCAGGGTAGTGTCCTAGGCCCAGCCATCTACAGCTGCTTCATCAATGACCTTCCTTCAATCATAAGGTCAGAAATGGGGATGTTCGCTGATGATTGCACAATGTTCAGCACCATTCGTGACTCCTCAGATACTGAAGCAGTCCGTGTAGAAATGCAGCAAGACCTGGACAATATCCAGGCTTGGGCTGATAAGTGGCAAGTAACATTCGCGCCACACAAGTGCCAGGCAATGACCATCTCCAACAAGAGAGAATCTAACCATCTCCCCATGACATTCAACGGCATTACCATCGCTGAATCCCCCACTATCAACATCCTCGGTGCTACCATTGCCCAGAAACTGAACTGGAGTAGCCATATAAAAAGCATGGCTACAAGAGCAGGTCAGAGGCTAGGAATCCTGAGGCAAGAAACTCACCTCCTGACTCCCCAAAGCCTGTCCACCATCTACAAGGCACAAGTCAGGAGTGTGATGGAATACTTTCCACTTGCCTGGATGGGTGCAGCTCCAACAACACTCAAGAAGCTCAACACTATCCAGGACAAAGCAGCCCGCTTGATTGGCACCCCATCTACAAACATTCACTCCCTCCACCACCGACGCACAGTGGCAGCAGTGTGTACCATCTACAAGATGCACTGTAGCAATGCACCAAGGCTCCTTAGACAGCACCTTCCAAACCCGCGACCTCTACCAACTAGAAGGACAAGGGCAGCAAATACATGGGAACACCACCACCTGCAAGTTCCCCTCCAAGTCACACACCATCCTGACTTGGAACTATATCGCCGTTCCTTCACTGTTGCTGGGTCAAAATCCTGGAACTCCCTTCCTAACAGCACTGTGGGTGTACCTACCTCACATGGACTGCAGCGGTTCAAGAAGGCAGCTCGCTACCACCTTCTCAAGGGCAATTAGGGATGGGCAATTAATGCTGTCCTGGCCAGTGACGCTGACATCCCATGAATGAATTAAAAAAAAGGTTGTTCCAGCAGAGGCTGACACTGGGCAATGGGAACTGAATTATAATATTTAAATGACTGGGATGACTGGCTATTTAAATGAGCCATCGTGCTGGAGATTGCGGCAGCACTTTGGCGTTTGAGCTCACCGCCAAGATCGGCAGCAGACTCTTAAAATCCAGCCCTGTGTCCTTTGATTCTAGCTGATCATGGTCTACACTATCTGGTCACTTTGGAATCCTAAAAACACCAATCATATCACCTCTCAATCTTCTCTTTTCCAATGAGAACATGCTTAATTGCTATAATTGCTCTCCAAAATCCAATTCTTTCATTCCCTCAATCATTCTGGTTTCTCACTTTCCAATTTCTTCAAGTTTCTTTTTAGACAGTGGAAAGCAGAATTGTACACAATATTCTAAGTGCAGTTGCACCATTGATTTCTAAAGTGGCAAGATTACCTCTCAGCTCAGTATTTAGCTTTTAGAAATCCCAACATTTACTTTGAGAATGTTTCCAGTTTTGAAAACAACAGGAAAAAGTAGTTAAAGTCTGCAATGTAAACAATATTGGTTAGAATCTCAACTTTTTGTTATATTAGTGACTTGGCCATCACTCATGTTCGGTATTTCATATACTGCAATACATGCTTGCACAATGAAGTTTCACAACCTAGGTCCTTGTTCCCTGACGCATACCTTACTACCTTCTGTTCTACAAGTCCTGACAGCTTGTGATTGCAGGATCTGGAGACTACAGCAGCCAATTAACACTATTTATTCCTTTGTAAGAGAA
Source organism: Heterodontus francisci (assembly GCF_036365525.1). Classification (NCBI taxonomy): domain Eukaryota; kingdom Metazoa; phylum Chordata; class Chondrichthyes; order Heterodontiformes; family Heterodontidae; genus Heterodontus; species Heterodontus francisci. The sequence goes on along the minus strand of NC_090380.1, from coordinate 82,814,452 downwards.
GACAGCACACAATGCCATGGAACACCAGCCTACTGGAGGAAAACATGCCAATATCTGGGATTTGACACTATGAAGAGGATGAAAAGGCCATAATTGGCTTTGATTCTGGCCTGGCAGTTGTGAATGGAGATATGGATGTCTTTATGCCTTCAGTGGGCTCCTGAGAATGTATACATTGTGTTTTAATGTTTGTATTTGTTCTCCTATCTCTTTAGTTGCTACCTCCCCTTTCTTTACAGGACCACTCTAACAAGGAGCCCATGACAAAGAGATAACCTGTCCTATGTCCATCCCAGGACTTGGGGAATCTAAGAAAAGGGAAGTGATGACTGGCTACGAGGAACAAGTATTTTCTCCATAAGTCTAATCTATACAAGGTTTCTGTTTCTGCAAAAGCACAAAACCTGACTTGGCTGCTTCAATGAATCTTTAATGTGTTTTTGTAGTACCTTTATTGTCCACTCTGCTTTCTTCTGCCATCCACCAGTTCTCCTAAAAGCACCTGCTTCAGCAGGTGTACATTGTCATCCTAACGACATATCCAGTGCAATCAAGATTTTTAAAAATTCTTTCATGGGATGTGGGTGTTGCTGCAAGGCCGGCATTTATTGTCCATCCCTAATTGTCCTTGACAACTGAGTGGCTTGCTCGGTCATTCAGAGGGGAGTTAAAAGTCAACCACATTGCTGTGAGTCTGGTGTCACATGTCACATTTGGGGCAGCATAGTGGTGCAGTGGTTAGCACCATAGCCTCACAGCTCCAGTGACCCAGCTTCGGTTCTGGGTACTGCCTATGCGGAGTTTGCAAGTTCTCCCTGTGACCGCGTGGGTTTCCGCCGGGCGCTCCGGTTTTCTCCCACAGCCAAAGACTTGCAGGTTGATAGGTAAATTGGCCATTGTAAATTGCCCCTAGTGTAGGTAGGTGGTAGGAGAATGGTGGGGATGTGGTAGGGAATATGGGAGTAATGTAGGGTTAGTATAAATGGGTGGTTGTTGGTCGGCACACTCAGTGGGCCGAACGGCCTGTTTCAGTGCTGTATCTCTCTCTCTCTCTCTGTAGGCCAGACCAGGTAAGGATGGCAGATTTGCTTCCTTAAAGGACACCCAGATACCCAGGTTCACTCCTCTGTCACCCCCAACACCCCCTCTCCTTCCCATGCAAGTGCAGGAGATGCAACACTTGCCCTTTTCCCCCCTCCCTTCCCACCTTCCAGGGTTCCAAACACTCCTTCCAGGTGAAACAGTGATTTACTTGTACTTTTTCAATTTACTATACTGTTCTTGCTGCTCACTATGTGGTCTCATATACATTGGGGAGACCAAATGCAGATTGGGTGATCGCTTTGTGGAACACCTCGTTCAGTCCACAAGAGTGAACCTGAGCTTCTGGTCACCAGTCATTTTAATTCAGCACTCCACTCCCACTTTGACCTCTGCCCTCGGCCTCCTACACTGGTCTCATGAAGCTCAACAGAAGCTCGAGGAACAGCACCTCATCTTTTGATTAGGCAGTTTACAACCTTCCAGATTCAACATTGAGTTTGACAATTTCAGATGGTAACCTCTGCCCCCATGTCTTTTTTGGATGACAGTTGTTTGTGATGATTCTGCTATTGTCATTTCCACCTTCTCTAGACCCATCTTTTGTTTCTTGACTTTTTTTTAATTCTTTCATGGGATGTGGATGTGGGATGTAGCTGGCAAAGCCAGCATTTGTTGCCCATCCTTAATTGCCCTTGACAACTGAGTGGCTTGCTAGGCCATTTCAGAGGGCAATTAAGAGTCAATCATATTATTGTGGGAATGGGATCACATGTAGGCTAGACCAGGGAATTTTAGGCAAGCAGTCTGACATTTAGAGACAATTGAGGGATTGAGAGAGGTGGTGGCGTGAGGCAGAGCTGGGTGGCGTCAGCGTACATGTGGAACCTGTTTTTTCAGATGATGTCGTGAGGGGCAGCATGTAAATGAGAACTAGGAGAGGACCAAGGATAGATCCTTGGGGAACACCAGGAATAATGGTGTGGGAGTAGAAGAGAAGCCATTGATTGAGAAAATGGATTCAGCTGAAGAAGCAACACAGACTGGGATCAGAGAAAGGACTGACAGGGAGAGTATTTTCTTACTAGTAATATTTCAATTTTCAAAAAGCCACTAGTTTAATTTTGAAACCAAATAGTTATCCACCTGTACAGAAGCATTGATGTCACAGGAGAGCTGCAAGGTGATTGGTTGGTGAGTCACTGCTGTTAGGGAATAGCTCTAAATAGCTGGGTAAGTATCTCAGGTAAGAAAAGTTTAAAAGTTTAAAGTTTATTTCAAATTTAGTAAGTTGTGTTTTTTTTTAGGGAGTTCTGTAGTAACGAGGACCAGGGAAGAAGGGCCCTAGAGTAACTGATATTATTGGACATTAAGATCTTCCAGAAGGTTTAATTTAATTTAAAGGGTTAAGTCATGGCAGGAGAGCTCAAAGCCGTGGTGTGCTCCTCGTGCTCCATGTTGGAAGTCGGGAACATTTCCAGTGCCTGGGACCAGCATGTATGCAGGATGTGTGTCCAGCTGCAGCTCCTGGAAGCCTGGGTTTCAGAGCTGGAGTGGCAGCTGGGGACACTGTGGAGCGATGACGAGGCGGAGAGTATCGTGGATAGTACGTATAGAGAGGTGGTCACACTGCAGGCTCAGACCCCACAGGCAGGAGGGGAATGGGTGACCACCAGGCAGAGCAAGAGGTCTAGGCAGGCAGTTCAGGAATCTCAAATAAAAACAAGAAATGCTGGAACCACTCAGCAGGTCTGGCAGCATCTGTGGAAAGAGAAGCAGAGTTAACGTTTCGGGTCAGTGACCTTTCTTCGGAGTTCCGAAGAAAGGTCACTGACCCGAAACGTTAACTCTGCTTCTCTTTCCACAGATGCTGCCAGACCTGCTGAGTGGTTCCAGCATTTCTTGTTTTTATTTCAGATTTCCAACATCTGCAGTATTTTGCTTTTAGTTCAGGAATCTCCTGTGGCTATTCCTCTGCAAAACAGGTATACTGCTTTGGATACTGGTGGGGGGAATGGCCTCTCAGGGGAAAGCAACAACAGCCCAATTCGTTACACCATGGTTGGCTCTGCTGCACAGGGGAGGAGTAAAAAGTGTGGGAATGCAATAGTTATAGGGGATTCAATTGTAAGGGGAATAGATAGGCGTTTCTGTGGCCGCAAAAGAGACCCCAGGATGGTATGTTGCCTCCCTGGCGCTAGGGTCAAGGATGTCTCAGAGCAGTTACAGGACATGCTGAAGGGGGAGGGTGAACAGCCAGTGGTCGTGGTACACATTGGTACAAACGACATAGGTAAAAAAAAAAGATGAGGTCCTAAAAGCAGGATATAGGGAGCCAGGAAGTAAGTTGAAAAGTAGGACCTCGAAGGTAGTGATCTCAGGATTACTACCAGTGCCACGTGCTGGTCAGAGTAGAAATAGCAGGATATACCAGATGAATACGTGGCTGAAGAGATGGTGTGAGGGGGAGGGTTTTAGATTCCTGGGGCATTGGGACCGGTTCTGGGGGAGGTGGGACCAGTACAAACTGGACGGGTTACACCTGGGCAGGACTGGGACTGATATCCTAGGGGGAGTATTTGCGAGAGTGTTTGGGGAGGGTTTAAACTAAAATGGCAGGGGGATGGGAACCTTTGCAAGGAGTCAGAGGAGGGGGGGATCAAAGACAAGAACAAAAGGCAGTAAGGGGAATAAGAAAAGTGATAGGCAGAGAAATCAAGGGCCAGAATCAAACAGGGCCACAGTGAAAAATAGTGGGAAGAGGACAAGTAATGTTAAAAAGACAAGCTTTAAGGCTTTGTGCCTTAACGCACGGAGCATTCGCAATAAAGTGGATGAATTAATCGCGCAAATAGATGTAAACGGATATGATATAGTTGGGATTACAGAGACATGGCTGCAAGGTAACCAGGGATGGGAAATGAAGGAAGGACAGACAAAAAGCAAAAGGTGGTGGAGTTGCATTGCTGGTTAAAGAGGAAATTAATGCAATAGTGAGGAAAGATATTAGCTTTGACGATGTGGAATCTGTATGGGTTGAGCTGAGAAACACTAAGGGGTAAAAAACATTAGTGGGGGTTGTATATAGACCCCCAAACTGTAGTGGTGATGTTGGGAATGGCATTAAACAGGAAATTAGAGATGCATGCGATAAAGGAACATCTGTAATTATGGGTAGCTTTAATCTGCAAATAGATTGGACAAATCAAATTAGTCACAATACTGCAGAGGAGGAATTCTTGGAGTGTATATGGGATGGTTTTCTGGACCAATACGTTGAGGAACCAACTAGAGAACAGGCCATCCTAGACTGGGTATTGTGTAATGAGAGAGGAATAATTGACAATCTAGTGGTGCGAGACCCCTTGGGGATGCGTGACCATAATCTGATAGAATTCTTCATCAAGATGGAGAGTGACGCAGTTGATTCTGAGACAAGGGTCCTGAATCTTAGTAAAGGAAACTACGAAGGTATGAGGCACGAGTTGGCCATGACGGATTGGAAACGTTACTTAAAGGGATGACGGTGGATAGGCAATGGCAAACATTTAAAGAGCGCATGGATAAACAGCAACAATTGTTTATCCCTGTCTGGCACAAAAGTAAAACGGAAAAGGTAGCCAAACCATGGCTTACAAGGGAAATTAGAGATAGCATTAGATCCAAGGAACTGGCATATAAATTTGCCAGGATAAACAACAGACCTGAGGATTGGGAGCAGTTTAGAATTCAGCAAAGGAGGACCAAGGAATTGATTAAGAAGGGGAAAACAGAGTAGGTGAGCAAGCTTGCAGGGAACATAAAAACTGACTATAAAAATTTCTATAGGTACGTGAAGAGAAAAAGATTGGTGAAGACAAATGTAGGTCCCTTACAGTCAGAAACAGGGGAATTTATTATGGGGAATAAAGAAATGGCTGACCAACTAAATGCATACTTTGGTTCTGCCTTCACAAAGGAGGACACAAAAATCATTGGCGCAGTGGTTAGCACTGCAGCCTCACAGCTTCAGCGACCTGGGTTCGATTCTGGGTACTGCCTATGCGGAGTTTGCAAGTTCTCCCTGTGACCCTGTGGGTTTTCACCGGGTGCTCTGGTTTCCTCCCACAGCCGAAGACTTGCAGGTTGATAGGTAAATTGGCCATTATAAATTGCCCCCAGTATAGGTAGGTGGTAGGGGAAGGTGGGGATATGAGAGGGTAATGGGATTAATGTAGGATTAGTATAAATGGGTGGTTGATGGTCGGCACAGACTCGGTGGGCCGAAGGGCCTGTTTCAGTGCTGTATCTCTAAATAAAATAAATAAATGTTGGGGAACACAGGGCTTCGTGAGAGAGAGGAACTGAAGGAAATCAGTATTAGTAGAGAAATGATGTTGTGGAAATTGATGGCCGATAAATCCCCAGGGCCTGATCGTATGCATCCCAGAGTACTTAAGGAAGTGGCCCTAGAAATAGTGGATGCCTTGGTGGTCATCTTCCAAGATTCTATCGACTCTGGAACAATTCCTACAGATTGGAAGGTACCTAATGTAACCCCAATATTTAAAAAGGGAGGTAGAGAGAAAGCAGGGAATTATAGACCAGTCAGCCTGACGTCGGTAGTGGGAAAAATTCTAGAGTCCATTATCAAAGATTTTATAGCAGAGCACTTACAGAACAGTGGTAGAATCGGGCAGAGTCAGCATGGATTTACGAAAGGGAAATTATGCTTGACAAATCTACTAGAATTCTTCGAGGATGTAACTAGGAGAGTTGACGAGGGGGAGCCAGTGGACGTGGTTTATTTGGACTTCCAGAAGGCTTTTGACAAAGTCCCACAAAAGAGATTAACATGTAAAATTAAAGCGCATGGGATTGGGGGTAGTATATTGCGATGGTTAGAAAATTGGTTGGAGGACAGGAAACAAAGAGTAGGGATAAATGGTTCTTTTTCCAAATGGCAGGCAGTGACGAGTGGGGTACCACAGAAATCGGTACTAGGACCCCAGCTATTCACAATATACATTAATGATTTAGATGAGGGAACTAAATGTAATATCTCCAAATTTGCAGATGACACAAAACTGGGTGGGAGGGTGAGTTGTGAGGAGGATGCAGAGAGGCTTCAAGGTGATTTGGACAAGTTGAGTGAGTGGGCTAATGCATGGCAGATGCAGTATAATGTGGATAAATGTGAGGTTATCCACTTTGGTAGCAAAAACAGGAAGGCAGATTATTATCTGAATGGCTATAAACTGAGAGAGGGGAATATGCAGCAAGACCTGGGTGTTCTCGTACACCAGTCGTTGAAGGTAAGCATGCAGGTGCAACAGGCGGTAACAAAGGCAAATGGTATGTTGGCCTTCATAGCGAGAGGATTCGAGTACAGTAGCAGGGATGTCTTGCTGCAATTATACAGGGCCTTGGTGAGGCCACACCTGAAATACTGTGTGCGTTTTTGGTCTCATCTGAGGGAGGATGTTCCTGCTGTAGAGGGAGTGCAGTGAAGGTTTACCAGACTGAATCCTGGGATGGTGGGTCTGACGTATGAGGAGAGATTGAGTAGGTTAGGATTATATTTGCTGAAGTTCAGAAGAGTGAGGGGGGAATCTCATAGAAACCTATAAAATTCTAACAGGACTTGACAGGGTAGATGCAGGAAGGATGTTCCTGATGGTGGGGGAGTCTGGAACCAGGGGTCAAAGTCTAAGGATACGAGGTAAACCTTTCAGGACTGAGATGAGGAGAAATTTCTTCACCCAGAGAGTGGTGAGCCTGTGGAATTCGCTACCACAGAAAGCAATCAAGGCCAAAACATTGTATGTTTTCAAGAAGGAGTTAGATATAGCTCTTGGGTCTAAAGGGATCAAAGAGTATGGGGCGAAAGCGGGAACAGGCTACTGAGTTGGATGATCAGCCATCATCATAATGAATGGCGGAGCAGGCTCGAAGGGCCGAATGGCTTACTCCTGCTCCTATTTTCTATGTTTCTATGAAGCAAAATACTGTGGATTCTGGAAATCTGAGATAAAAACAGAAAATGCTGGAAATACTCAGCAGATTCAACAGCATCAGGTTTTAAGGAAGTACAGAGGTAGGAAAGACTGGAAGGGAGGAAAGAGCAAAAGGGAAAGTCTGAGATAGGATGGAAGGGAGGAGAGATTCCCCATTGGTGGCCGTGCCTTCAGCTGCCTGGGCCTTAACCACTGAAATTTCCTCCCCAAATCTCTCTGCTTCTCTACCTCTCTCCTCTATTAAGACACTCCTTAAACTTACCTCTTTGGCCAAGCTTTTGACTATCTGCCTGAATATCGCCTTGTGTGGCTCAGGGTCAAATGTTTTATAATGCTCCTGTGATGTACCTTGGGGCATTTTATCACGTTAAAGGCGCTATATAAATACAAGCTGTTGTTGGTGTTTGACCCCGAGATGAGCTTCCGGCCACATATCTGCATCATCACTAAGAGCGTCTATTTCCACCTCTGCATCAGTTCATCTGCTGCTGAAACCCTCATCCATTCCTTTGTTACCTCCAGACTTGACAATTCAAACACATTCCTGGCTGGCCTCCCATTTCCACTCTCCACAAACTTAAGCTCATCCAAAACCCTGCTGCCCAAATTCTAACTCACACCAAGTCCTGTTCACCCATCACCCATCACACATCGCTGTCCTACATTGGCTCCTGGTTAAGCAATGCCACGATTTTAAAATTTTCATCTTTGTTTTCAAATCCCTTCATGGCTTCAACCCTCCCTATCTCTGTAATCTCCTCCAGTCCAATAATCCTCCTAGAAACCTGCACTCCTCCAGTTCTGAGCTCTTCAGCATCACTGATTTTAATTGCGGCACCATCGGCAGCCCTGCCTTCAGCTGTCAAGACCCTAAGCTCTGGAACTCCCTCCGTCAAACTCTCCACCTCTTTCCTCCTTTAAGACATGCCCTAATACTTACCTCTTTGACCAAGAGCTACCTTAATAACTCCTCATAAGACTTGGGGCAGGATTTTCCTCACAGGGGAGGGAAACGGAGGTCAGGACTGGTCCAGATCCTGAACCAGTGCACCACCACCCACCACCACCACCCCCGCACCCCCCCCCCACCATGGGAGGAAACAGTTACATCGGCATTTTCGAGGAGGTACCTGGAGATAGGTTTGCCATCCAATTAAGGACGCTGGGTGAGCTCTCGAAGCTGGCAGGCCAATCAGAGGCCTTTGAGCTTGAAAGGAGGAGTAGGCTGTAATGGAAAGTAAGAGGGCGCTTCAAGATGGAGGTATACTCTCTTCAACTTTTTTAAATCTTTAATTGAAATATGGGTTTTGCAGCCATGCTTGCACCACTGCTGGAGGATGGGGGGGGGAGTGGGGGAGCCCACCTACTGGGCGGCCTGTGGATGTTCCTGCCTCCGGGCAGGCAGGGAGGGCCTCTAGGCTGGCCAGGAGTGCTGGCCCCTCTGCATGCCACCAGGAGGCCACTTACAGGCATCTATATTAGCCCTGGCTGCGTGCAGCCTCAATTAGGCTCTCATGACGCTGATCGGCTGCCCACCACATGTGGGTGGGCAGCCTTGCTGGCACCTGATCCCGCTTCTGCAAAAATGGCCTGGAGGTGGGATGGAGCCAGGGAACCAGCAATCCAGCTGGCAGGGCTATTGTTAGCTCCTGCCTGCCTCTGAACCTGGCCCCATCAGTGTCCTAAAATTCAGCCCTTGGTGTGACATGCCTTGGACATTTTACCACCTTAAAGGTGCTATTGAAATACAAGTTATTGTTGTTGTTACCACCAAACAAGTGCTAAAATAGATGCGTCAGCAGAACAGTGCATTTTTTCATTCTCCCTCTTGCACACAGACACACATGCATAACCTCACTATTTTTTAAAGAAACATTGAATATAAATTTTACTTCAGTAAAGCTTTTGAAATTTGTCCTCTTTGTTTTTCAAAATCATTCCAAGAAAATCTATCAAATACAAAGTGTGAGAAACTAAAGAAAACTATTTCATCAGTACAGCTCGTACATCCTGGAGAGTTAAGTGTACTGTATATGCTCAGATTGCAAGTCTAAATTTAACTCACACGGCTTTGGGCAAAAATATCAAATCAAAAGGCCATACATTTGGGAAAGAGTGAGACCTTCAGGGGAAACCTTTCATGAAGGCATAAAAGAAACAAAAAACAATTCAATGGTGGCGTAATAGTGTCGTCACTGGACTAGTAACCCAGAGACCCAGGATATTGCTCTGGGGACATGGGTTCGAATCCCACCACAGCAGAAGGTGGAATTTGAATTCAATTAATAAATCTGGAATTTAAAAGCTCGGCCATGAAACCATGAACTATTGTTGTAAAAACCCATCTAGTTCATTAATGCCCTTTAGGGTAGGAAATCTGCTGTTCTGGCCTACATGTGACTCCAGACCCACAACAATGCGGTTGACTTTTACATGCCCTCTGAAATGGCCGAGCAAGCCACTCAGTTGTTACGAAGTCAATAAAAAGGAATGAAACCAGACGGACCACCTGGCATCGACCTAGGCACCTGAAACGACAACAGCAAACCCAGCCCAGTCGACCCTGCAAAGTCCTCCTTACTAACATCTGGGGGCTTGTGCCAAAGTTGGGAGTGCTGTCCCACAGACTAGTCAAGCAACAGCCTGACATAGTCATACTCATTAAATCATACCTTACAGACAATGTCCCAGACACTACCATCCCCGGGTACGTCCTGTCCCCCTACAGGACAGACCCACCAGAGGTGGCAGCACAGTGGTATACAGTCGGGAGGGGGGTTGCCCTTGGAGTCCTCAACATCGACTCTGGACCCCATGAAGTCTCATGGCATCAAGTCAAACATGGGCAAGGAAACCTCCTGCTGATTACCACCTACCGCCCTCCCTCAGCTGATGAGTCAGTACTCCTCCATGTTGAACACCACTTGGATGAAGCATTGAGGGTGGCAAGGGTACAAAATGTACTCCGGGTGGGGGACTTCAATGTCCATCACCAAGAGTGGCTCGGTAGCACCAGAGCTGGCTGAGTCCGAAAGGACATAGCTGCCAGACTGGGTATGCAGCAGGTGATGAGGGAACCAACAAGAGGGAAAAACATACTTGACCTCGCCCTCACCAATCTGCCTGCCGCAGATGCATCTGTCCATGACAGTATTGGTAGGAGTGACCACCGCACAGTCCTTGTGGAGACGAAGTCCCGCCTTCACATTGAGGATACCGTCCATCGTGTTGTGTGGCACTTTCTTTCTTTTCTTTCTTTTGGGCCTCCTTATCTCGAGAGACAATGGATACGCGCCTGGAGGTGGTCAGTGGTTTGTGAAGCAGCGCCTGGAGTGGCTATAAAGGCCAATTCTGGAGTGACAGGCTCTTCCACAGGTGCTGCAGAGAAATTTGTTTGTCGGGGCTGTTGCACAGTTGGCTCTCCCCTTGCGCCTCTATCTTTTTTCCTGCCAACTACTAAGTCTCTTCGACTCGCCACAATTTAGCCCTGTCTTTATGGCTGCCCGCCAGTTCTGGCGAATGCTGGCAACTGACTCCCACGACTTGTGATCAATGTCACACGATTTCATGTCGCGTTTGCAGACGTCTTTATAGCGGAGACATGGACGGCCGGTGGGTCTGATACCAGTGGCGAGCTCGCTGTACAATGTGTCTTTGGGGATCCTGCCATCTTCCATGCGGCTCACATGGCCAAGCCATGTGTGGCACTGCCACTATGCTAAATGGGATAGATTTCGAACAGATCTAGCAATGCAAAACGGGGCATCCATGAGGCGCTGCGGGCCATCAGCAGCAGCAGATTCGTACTCAACCACAATCTGTAACCTCATGGCCCGGCATATCTCCCACTCTATCATTGCCATCAAGCCAGGAGACCAACCCTGGTTCAATGAAGAGTGCAGGAGAGCATGTCAGGAGCAGCACCAGGCATACTTCAAAATAAGGTGTCAACCCGATGAAGCTACAACACAGGACTACTTGCATGCCAAACAGCGTAAGCAGCATGCGATAAATAGAGCTAAGCGATCCCATAACCAATGGATCAGATCTAAGCTCTGCAGCCATGCCATATCCAGCCATGAATGGTGTTGGACAATTAAACAACTAATTGGAGGAGGTGGCTTCACAAATATCCCCATCTTCAATGATGGGGGAGCCCAGCACATCAGTGCAAAAGATAAGGCTGAAGCATTTGCAAAAATCTTCAGCCAGAAGTGTCGAGTTGATGATCCATCTCGGCCTCCTACTGAAGTCCTCAGCATTACAGATGCCAGACTTCAGCCAATTCAATTCACTCCACGTGATATCAAGGGACGACTGAAGGCACTGGATATTGCAAAGGCTATGGACCCTGACAATATTCCGGCAATAGAACTGAAGACCTGTGCTCCAGAACTTGCCATGCCCTAGCCAAGCTGTTCCAGTACAGCTACAACACTGGCATCTACCCTGCAATGTGGAAAATTGCCCAGGTTATGTCCTGACCACAAAAAGCAAGACAAGTCCAACCCAGCCAATTACCGCCCCATCAGTCTACTCTCAATCATCAGCAAGGTGATGGAATGTGTCATCAACAGTGCCATCAAGCGGCACTTGCTTAGCAATAACCTGCTCAGGGACGCTCAGTGTGGGTTCCACCAGGGCCACTCGGCTCCTGACCTCATTACAGCCTTGGTTCAAACATGGACAAAAGAGCTGAACTCAAGAGGTGAGGTGAGAGTGACTGCCCTTGACATCAAGGCATCATCAGGGGGAAAACTGTCCGCTGGTTGGATTCATACCAAGCGCAAAGGAAGATGGTTGTGGTTTTGGAGGTCAATCATCTCAGCTCCAGGACACCACTGCAGGAGTTCCTCAGGGTAATGTCCTAGGCTCAACCATCTTCAGCTGCTTCATCAATGATCTTCCGCCAATCATAAGGTCAGAAGTGGGGATGTTCACTGATGATTGCACAATGTTCAGCACCATTCGTGACTCCTCAGATACAGAAGCAGTCCGAGTGGAAATGCAGCAAGACCTGGACAACATCCAGGCTTGGGCTGATAAGTGGCAAGTAACATTCGAGCCGCACAAGTGCCAGGCAATGAGCATCTCCAACAAGAGAGAATCTAACCATCTCCCCTTGATATTCAAGGGCATTACCATTGCTGAATCCCCCACTATTAACATTCTAGGGGCTACCATTGACCAGAAACTGAACTGGAGAAGCCATATAAATACCGTGGCTACAAGAGCAGGTCAGAGGCTAGGAATCCTGCGGCGTGTAACTCATCTCCTGACTCCCCAAAGCCTGTCCACCATCTACAAGGCACAAGTCAGGAGTGTGATGGAATACTTTCCACTTGCCTGGATGGGTGCAGCTTCAACAACATTCAAGAAGCTCAACACCATCCAGGACAAAGCAACTTGCTTGATTGGCACCCCATCTACAAACATTCACTCCCTCCAACACCGACGCACAGTGGCAGCAGTGTGTACCATCTACACGATGCACTGCAGCAACTCACCAAGGCTCCTTAGACAGCAGTTTCCAAACCTGTGACCTCTACCAACTAGAAGGACAAGGGCAGCAAATGCATGGAACTCCACCACCTGCTAGCTCCCCTCCAAGCCACACACCATCCTGACTTGGAACTATATCGCCATTCCTTCACTGTCGCTGTGTCAAAATCCTGGAACTCTCTTCCAACAGTACTGTGGGTGTTCCTACCTCACTTGGACTGCAGCGGTTCAAGAAGGCAGCTCACCACCACCTTCTCAAGGGTAATTAGGGATGGGCAATAAATGCTGGCCTAGCCAGCGATGCACACATCCCATGAATGAATAAAAAAAAATGATATTGTGAGATATGTAATTTCTAAAATTTTGTTCAAATTGTTATTTTGGGCAATAGAAATTTCAGTTCCAGAAAAAAAACATTGCTTTGAGTTCTATTTCCCAGATTTGATGCTTTTTATCTCTTCTAACACAAGCATAATAGCAGTCATAGCTAATATAAACTGATATAGGTAATATTCCCAGATGGAAATGCCTTTTTGTGAGAACTGATAAATCTGTGAATTGTGTACCAATGGTTTGATTATATGCAGGTGAAGGGTGCTAATTGGTATCTCAGTTGACCACTTGTAAGCAAACACTCACTGATACTGGTGGAGGTTTGAGTGAGGGGCTACATGCTTGTAATCCTTTTACTCTACACAATAAATGTGAAACTGAGTAAATATAGCCTCCAGCATTATCCTTCCAGAACAAGCTTTCTGGAGTTTAACACTGTAGCAGAGGATGGTTGCCTAAAGCTGAAGGTTGGAAACTCGGAAATTTCTTTTGGATAGAAAACTAAAATTTCAAGGGGTATTGTATAAAATAAGGCAGAAAGCAAGTGTAAATTATCAGGGTATGATTACCGTCGATGTTCTCGGAGTCTGAACCATATGACCAGTGGAAGAATGATTGGATATGTGATCATGGGTTACATTTCTACCAAAGATGAAACAAGGTATGGCCTTGGCATTGTCACTTCCTACCAAAAGTAAAATCAGAAGTAACGTGTTTGGTGAACTGGCTGCTCGTCAGTTGGATACTGGTGAAGCTTTGGATCTTCGGTTAAAATTCTTGGATGAAATTTACAAGAAAGTTGACCTACTAAATACGTATGAGGCATGGTCAGACTTTGATAGATTTCAGAAAACAGATGGTTATTCAATGGAGGAATCTATCATGGACTTTAACAGATTGTAGTTGGCTAGATGGCTAGTGTGTGATGCAAAAAGACGCAAACAGCGCAGGTTCAATCCCCATACCAGCTGTGGTAGTTCATGGATGCCTGCCTCCTCACCTTGCCCCACACTTTTGGAGTGCTGACCCTCAAGCTGTACATCACCAACTATCTCTCTCAAATGGGAGAGATACCTATTGTCTCAGGATGTCTCTGAACGGACAGAGGGCATTCTGAAGGGGGAGGGTGAACAGCCAGAGGTTGTGGTACACATCGGTACCAATGACATCGGCAGGAAGAGTGATGAGGTCCTGCAGGGGGAGTTTAGGGAGTTCGGTAGTAAGTTAAAAAACAGGACCTCTAGGGTTGTAATCTCTGGATTAATCCCTGTGCCACGTGCCAGTGAGGCTAGAAATAGGAAGATAGTGCAGCTAAACACGTGGCTGAGCAGCTGATGTAGAAGGGAGGGTTTCAGATATCTGGACCATTGGGCTCTCTTCAGGGACAGATGGGACCTGTACAAGAAGGACAGGTTGCATCTAAACTGGAAGGGCACTAATATCCTGGCTGCAAGGTTTGCTAGCGTCACTCGGGAGGGTTTAAACTAGTGTGGCAGGGGGGTGGGAACCAGAGCAGTAGGACAGCTAGTGAAGTAAATGAGGAGGACATAGTAAATAAGGCCAGTAGGACTAAGAGGAAGAGCAGGCAGGGAGATGTTGCTGAGCACAGCGGGACTGGTGGTCTGAAGTGCATTTGTTTCAATGCGAGAAGTATAACAGGTAAGGCAGATGAACTTAGAGCTTGGATTAGTACTTGGAAATATGATGTTGTTGCTATTACAGAGACTTGGTTGAGGGAAGGGCAGGATTGGCAGCTAAATGTTCCAGGCTTTAGAAGCTTCAGGCAGGATAGAGGGGGATGTAAAAGGGGTGGGGGAGTTGCATTACTGGTTAAGGGGAATATCACAGCTGTACTGCGGGAGGACACCTCAGAGGGGTCATGCAGCGAGGCAATATGGGTGGAGCTCAGGAATAGGAAGGGTGCAGTCACGATGTTGGGGGTTTACTACAGGCCTCCCAACAGCCAGAAGGTAGAGGAGCAGATATGTAGACAGATTTTGGAAAGATGTAAAGGTAACAGGGTTGTAGTGGTGGGTGATTTTAACTTCCCCAATATTGACTGGGACTCACTTAGTCCTAGGGGCTTGGATGGGGCAGAATTTGTGAGGAGCATCCAGGAGGGCTTCTTGAAACAGTATGTAGATAGTCCAACTAGGGATGGGGCCATTCTGGACCTGGTATTGGGGAATGAGCCCGGCCAGGTGGTCGAAGTTTCAGTGGGGGAGCATTTCGGGAGCAGTGACCATAATTCCATAAGTTTTAAGGTACTTGTGGATAAGGATAAGAGTAGTCCTCGGGTGAAGGTGCTAAATTGGGGGAAGGCTAATTATAACAATATTAGGCAGGAACTG
The DNA here is from genome assembly GCF_036365525.1 of Heterodontus francisci. Taxonomy (NCBI): domain Eukaryota; kingdom Metazoa; phylum Chordata; class Chondrichthyes; order Heterodontiformes; family Heterodontidae; genus Heterodontus; species Heterodontus francisci. The sequence continues at coordinate 82,799,229 of NC_090380.1, read as the reverse complement.
AAGAATTTAGATTGGGGGCGGTTGTTTGAGGGTAAATCAACATCTGACATGTGGGAGTCTTTCAAACGTCAGCTGATTAGAATCCAGGACCAGCATGTTCCTGTGAGGAAGAAAGACAAGTTTGGCAAGTTTCGGGAAGCTTGGATCACACGGGATATTGTGAGTCTAATCAAAAAGAAAAAGGAAGCATTTGTAAGGGCTGGGAGGTATACAGTAAATGGCAGAACCCTTAGGAGTATTGACAGGCAGAGAGATCTGGGCGTACAGGTCCACAGGTCACTGAAAGTGGCAACGCAGGTGGATAAGGTAATCAAGAAGGCATTCGGCATGCTTGCCTTCATCGGTCGGGCCACACTTAGAATATTGTGTGAAATTCTGGTCACCACACTACCAGAAGGACGTGGAGGCTTTGGAGAGGGTACAGAGGAGGTTTACCAGGATGTTGCTCGGTCTGGAGGGCATTAGCTATGAGGAGAGGTTGGAAAAACTCCTGCATTAGATTTTCCAAAATGCATTATCTCACATTTGTCCGGATTAAACTCCATCTGCCATTTCTCCGCCCAAGTCTCCAACCGATCTGTATCCGATCCTGCTGTATCCTCTGACAATCCTCATCACTATCCGCAACTCCACCAACCTTTGTGTTGTCCGCAAACTTTCTAATCAGACCAGCTACATTTTCCTCCAAATCATTTATATATACTACAAAGAGCAAAGGTCCCAGCACTGATCCCTGCGGAACACCACTAGTCACATCCCTCCATTCAGAAAAGCACCCTTCCACTGCTACCCTCTGTCTTCTATGACAGAGCCAGTTCTGTATCCATCTTCCAGCTCACCTCTGATCCTGTGCGACTTCACCTTTTGTACCAGTCTGCCATGAGGACCTTGTCAAAGGCTTTACTGAAGTCCATATAGATAACAACCACTGCCCTTCCTTCATCAATCATCTTTGTCACTTCCTTAAAAAACTCAATCAAATTAGTGAGACACGACCTCGCCTTCACAAAACCATGCTGCCTCTCGCTAATAAGTTCGTTTGTTTCCAAATGGGAGTAAATCCTGTCCCGAAGAATCCTCTCTCATAATTTCCCTACCACTGACGTAAGGCTCACCGGCCTATAATTTCCTGGATTATCCTTGCTACCCTTCTTAAACAAAGGAACAACATTGGCTATTCTCCAGTCCTCTGGGACCTCGCCTGTAGCCAATGAGGATGCAAAGATTTCTGTCAAGGCCCCAGCAATTTCTTCCCTTGCCTTCCTTAGTATTCTGGGGTCGACCCCATCAGGCCCTGGGGACTGATCTACCTTACGTCCTCCGGCTCCACACACAGATTGCCACTTTGGTCCCTAATAGGCCCTACTCTTTCCCTGGTTATCCTTTTGCCCTTAATATACTTATAAAACGCCTTGGGATTTTCCTTTATCTTGCCCGCCTGTGTTTTTTCATGCCCCCTCTTCGCTCTCCTAATTACTTTTTTAAGTATCCCCCTACACTTTCTATACTCCTCTGGGGCCTCCGCTGTTTCAGCCACCTGAATCTGCCATAAGCCTCATTTTTATTTCCTTATCCAATCCTCTGTATCCCTTGACATCCAGGGTTCCCTGGACTTTGTGATCCTACCCTTCACCTTTACGGGAACATATTGGCCTTGAACTCTCACTGTTTCCTTTTTGAATGACTCCCACTGGTCTGATGTAGACTTTCCTACAAGTAGCTTCTCCCAATCCACTTTGGCCAGATCCTGTTTTATCATATTGAAATCGGCCTTCCCCCAATTCAATACCTTTATTTCCGTATTGGAGGGCACAATCACGTCCTATTGTCAGCCTTCCATTGGCACATGTTTTTAACAAGGTAGTTGCTGAGGATTTACAGGTGTGGGACAAAGACAAGCATATTTTCATTCTACATTTTATAGACCTAGCAACTAGATTTAGTCTTTCTACAATAATAAATAGTAAGGACAAAAGGGTGATTATAGACAAAATTATGCAGAAATGGATGGGGACTTGACTTGCGGCACCAGCTGAGTTTCTGACTGACAATGGAGGGGAATTTGCAAATGACGAGTTCAGAGATATGTGTGAAAACATGAACATTATGGTTATGAATACTGCAGCTGAAATTCCTTTCAGCAATGGGCTTTGTGAAAGGAATCATGCAATGGTTGATGGAATGTTACATAAAATTGTAACGGAAACTCTACATGCCACATGGAAATATTAATTTCTTTGCATGAAACTTTGCCTGAGACTTTTACTGAACATTATTACAAATAACTTTTAAAAAGCAGAACAGAGCAGCTTAAAATGGCAATGCACGAATTTACATGTGAAAAGCGAAAGGCTGACTGGAAACAGAGGTGATTACCCAGTCTAGCTAGAACAATGGGGTGCTCTCTGATTAAATTAGCTAGAATGGTTTTGTCAATGTTGATCGTCAAAAGCCATTGACACCCATTGACATTGAAAGAGCCAAATCCCCCTACCAAATATGTCTGAACAGCCTTGAATTTCAAAGATCATTCCAGAGGTGCTGTTTCAAACAAAGACATGGTCACATGACATGACTGCCTGTGTAAGTCTGAGAGTTTATGAATTGTGCCTCAGAAAGACAATAACTGAACTCCAAGAAAGGACCTCTCTCTCTTTCTCTCCCCAGAGAAGACCCAGAGAAGCCTCAGTCACAGCTACTAAACCTCAAAACCACAGATCCTCACAGTCAACAACCAGGGGACATGGATAAAGCCCCTCTCCTGCCTTCTGGAACCAGAAAAGCAAGGCCGAATTGTGCACGTGGCCCAGCAAGGACTTCAAGACTTTAACTTCAACCAAAGACAGTGAGACTCAGTATTTGAATTCCATTTATTATGTACTTTACTTCAACATCCCAACTCTGTTTTCCCTCTGTAATCTATTTGTATGTGTGTGTGTGCCTCTCGTGTGAATGCGAGTCTGGATGCGTCACGTCTTTTAATAATTTTTACCGGTTTAGAGTGATTACGTTAATAAACTTACATCTTTCTTATTTAAACTCAAGAAAATATTTACAAATATCCTAGAGTAACAGGAGCAAGTGCTCACTGAGGTGGTAAGTTAAATCACTGTTAAAAGAATAAACCATGTTGTCGTCAAACAAGAGAAGGGACAAATGGGCAGCCTGAGAACCCTTCCTCACCTGGTCGTAGCAAAATCTGAGCTGACCAGCCAAACTGCAAGTTGACAACTGTCCTGGCATGGGCGGTTCATGCAAAGAATTCGCTTCAGATGGCTGGAGGATATAGTCCCTATCAATTGGTCTATGGGCGGAATCCCAAATTTCCTTCTGTACTGTGCGATAGGTACTGTCCAAAAGATACGATAATTAGTTCCATTTTTTTCTGCACATTTGAATGCTTTACATGCAGGGAGATGGACTTTCATCAAGGTCTCTGAGAAAATTCAGAGAGCTCTGAGGCCATCTGAGGTGGAATTTAGTTCAGGAGATATGTTGTATTATAAAACAGAGGGCCATAGGAAATGGAAGGGCCCTGGTAAGGTAATTAGTCGTGATGGTAGGACCGTAATTATCAAGCATGGAAATCAAACTGTTAAGGTTCATTCCTCATGATTAATCAGGGTTGATTACAAAATCTCAGAATCTGAGCAGCTGATAGTGGGAAAGAGGCACCTTGTACCTCAAATACTCATGTGTTTTGTGATGAAGGGTCTGAGGCACAGAATATGATAGATCAAGAGTTGGATAATAATGTGACCGATCATGATGTTCAAGAAAGACCTATTGCATCCAAAGGCCAATTGTCCCAAGTAGGTACTCGGGTGACATATTCCAGAGGGGTCTAATAAATGGAGGGATCCAACAATTGTGGGATGTGCAGGAAAATCTACAGGCGAGTTTAAATGTTCAGATGATGGCCAAGATGCAAGGTCCATGGACTGGGAGAATGGGGTGAAAGAGTGGAGGGTAAGAAAGCACAGTGCAAGTTCTAATAGTGGGTCTGGAAGTGACTCTTGTGTAAGGAGGCGATCACGTACTGGAGAAAGAGCCTCCGATAAAGTGCGAGGGAGATCATCTAGCAGTAGTTCCGAAAGACATCAAAGCACTAATAGAGGCCATAGTTTGAAAAGATTCCACAATGAAACCAAGTCTAGACAGCAGTCTTGGAATAGAACTAGAAGCAGACGTCTTCGTGACCCTGAAGTTTTAGTGGCTGCCAATAAACTTTAGGCTAAACTAATAAGAGAAGCAAAACATTAGAGAGTTGGAGAGAATTTGGAGTTTCTTCTGATGTACCAGATAGGGGACAGGCAGCTTTGTCACATAAATGGATTTGTACTGAAAAACTCCTTCTCGCTGGAATTATAAGGCTAAAGCAAGGCTATTTGTGAGGGGTTTTGAAGAGCGACTGGGTGATATTGATGTTCGAGTGGACTCTCCCACAGTCAGAAAAGTAATTTTGAAAATCTTTTTGGCTCTTTTGACCACATATTCATGGAAGTGTAGATCCATTGACATAAAAGCCGCATTTCTGCAAGGTGATACACTTCTCTCTGAAAAGTATCCGAAACCACCTACAGAGGTAGCAGATGCAGAAGGAAAATTATGGAAACTGAACAAATGCGTCTATGGCCTTAATGATGCTTCCAGGGTGTGGTATTTCTCAGTGAGATCTGTTTTGTTGAAAATTGGTTATGTTCAACTAAAAGCAGATCCTGCAATGTTTTATTGGTATCATAAAGGGAAACTTTCTGGCACCTTCATGATGCACATTGATGATTTCTTATGGGGTGGTACTGTAGATTTTGAGAAATATGTTATTGACAAGATTGGGCAGAATTTAAGATTGGAAATCAGGCTTGTATGGCTTTTAAATATATCGGTTTAGATATTAAGCAGACTAAGTCTGGAATAAGTTTGAATCAACAATCCTTTTTAGAGAGTGTTACTCCCATCCCGAATAATCATGTTAGGTCATCACAGAAAGATGATGATCTATCTAAAGCAGAGATTGAGCAATTGCGAACCTTGTTTGGTCAATTAAACTGGTTGTGTTCTCAGACTAGGCCTGATGCTAACTTTGATGTGCTAGAATTAAGGACGATGATGTGATCCAAAAGTTGAGATTGTTTTAAGGGCAAATAAAACCTTGAAAAAACTAAATCTGGAGAAATGTGTACTGAAGTTCCCATCCTTAGGTGACCCAAAGAACATGAAGCTAATAATTTTTAGTGTTGCTTCACATGCTAATCTTGCTGATGGGTATTTGAGTGCAGCTGGCTTCATAATATTTCTGATGGGTGAAAATGGGAAATGTTGTCCTTTAGCTTGGGAGGATAAGAAAATAGAACGGGTTGTTAAAGCACTTTAGCTGCGGAAACACTGAGTCTTGTGGAGTCAGTGGATATGGGTTCTATTTGTCAAGTATTTTCGGTGAAATTCTGAACAATGGACATACTGAAGATAGGATACCCATTGAATGTTATGTGGATAATCGTTCTTTGTGGGACTATGTACACTCTACAAAAATTGAGTGAGAAAAGACTACATTTTTACCTTGCTGATTGAAACAAATGCTGGAAAGGAAATCTGCAAAATTAAATGGGTAGATGCAAGTCATCAGCTATTTGATTGTTTCACAAAAAGAAATGCTAGTACAAAGAAATTATTAGGGGTGCTAAAGGAGTGGTACCTCACAATGTAATACTTTGTACCCAATATGGAATTTATTTTCATTTATTTTGAAATGTTCTTTCAGCATGTTAATACTTTATGCATAATATGGAATTTATTTTGAAATGTTGTTTGAGCATGTTAATCTAAGTTGTATTTTAAAAGAAGGAAGGGAATCTGTTAATCTTTTAATTTTGTATCAATGGTTTGATTTTATGCAAGTGAAGGGTGTTATTTGGGGTCTTAGTTGAGCACTTATAAGCAGACACTCAGAGACTGGTGGAGGGCTTGAGTGAGGAGCTACAGGTTTGTAATCCTTTAATGCTGCACAATAAACGTGAAATTGAGTAAATATATGCTCCAGCATTATCCTTCCATAACGATTTTTCTGGAGTTTAACACTGATGACCAGTTTCTACAATTACAACGTGATCCATTTTCACTATAGAATAGCAGCTACAATGTGCCACACATTGCTCTATCTTTGAGATTGAAAATACTATATTACAACTCCACTTACAGGAGTATCTACAAATATTCCTATTGGGTCGGATTTCACTCTGAGTTTGTTGGACTTGCAACTGTCCATGGTCTTTCTATGGAGTTTTGCAAGGCAAGTTACTGACAGACAAAAATCCAAAAAATGCAGCACCCTCTGCAGAGCATCTTGGACCAATGTGAACAAGGCAAACAATTGTGTATCTCCCTAACTTATCAGTTTAAAGAATCATTTATGAGCGGAGTAAAATCTAGACAGTGTCAGTTAAAATATTTAATTCAATGTCAAATTAAGATCAGAAGGTGAAATAAAGATTGAATTAAGAGAGAAAAATAATAAAAGAGAAAGAAAAAGTAAAAAGATTTTATAAAAAACTTCAATGATAATTAAAAGCTGAAGGAATGAGTCTCCACACATATAAAAGTTAATTTTCATTGCCAGAGAGGTTGATTGGCAGTAAGACTTGCCATAGCATTAAAATGGTACTTAGATTGAAATGGACAAGCCCTAACCTTTTAGGCAAATTTAGCCTTTATCTATGAGGTAAATACTGCAAGTTCACACTGTTGGTACCTTTGAATGATGAGTCAGATGGCGAGATTTCATTTTTGGGAAGTTTTTGGAGGAGCAGGGCATAATGGACAGCTGCTTTTAGACTTCCATATTTAAGTGTGCATGTGTGGTCACTGGAAGTTTCTGTACAATTTGCACATCAATAATAGTGAGCGTTGTTAACCTCGCCATTACTTTTACAGCAAAATCCAGTCCAATGGATTTCCAATGAAGAGGACACCCCATATACTGAACTTAATGAAAACAGAAAGTCTGAAAATACTCAGCGGGTCTGGCAGCATCTGTGAAGAGAGAAACAGAGTTAATGTTTCAAATCTGTGACCTTTCATCAGAACATCTGAATTTAATGTATGATTGAGAGGTAAACAAATATATATTGGCACAATTTTAAATGCTTTATATTTGTTTTAATATTGTGACTATTGTGACAGTTCTGAGAAGTAATGGTAAATGTTTACAGTATTACAGTTTGCTGTTATAGGAATATTGGAACAGGACTCTGCCATTCAGCCCTTCGAGCCAGTTCTGTCATTCTATTAAACAATAGATGATCTGTACTTCAACACTATTTAGCTGCGCTTTTTCCATACCCCTTGATATCCTTACCAAACAAAGACCTATCGATCTAAGTCATGAGAATTAATCCAGTATCCACACTCTTTTGGGTATGAAACGTCTAAGTTTCCAATTTGTGTGAAATTTGTATTTCTTCTAACTTCTTCACTCCTAATTAGCCTAGCTCTAATTTTAAGATTATGCTGCCTTGTTCTGGATTCTTCCACCACAGGAAAGAGTTTCTCTGCATCTATCATATTGAATCTTTTATCATTTTAGACACCGCAATAAGAACATTCCTCACCCCTTTAAACTTAATGGAATACAAACCAAGTTTATGCAACTTGTCCTCATAACTTAGCCCTCACAGCTCTGGAATCATTCAGGTGAATCTATTTTATATCCCCCCACCAAGGCCTGAAATGCAGTGTCCAAAACTGAATGTAGTACTTCAGATATGGTCTGGCCAAAGATCTGTACAACTAAAACATCACTTCCTCACTTGTGTATTCCAACCCTCTTGAGATAAAGGGCAACATTCCATTAGCTTTTTAAAATTGTATTTTGTACCCAGGTCCCAGTCTTTAGTGGTTTGTGCACATGGACAACTTTGCTCCTTCACAGCTCCTAGTCTTTTGCCATTCAGAAAATTGTCCGATTTGTCTTTCTCAGATGCAAAGTGGACGACCTCACACCTTCTCACATTAAACTCAAATTGCTATAGTTTTGCCCATTCACATAGGCTGCCTATGTCCAATTTCAACATGCTTCTCTCATCTACACAATTGAATATGCCTTTTAATTTAGTGTAATCTCAAACTTGGATAACTAACTCATTATTCTTGCACCTTGGTCATTAATATAGATGGTGAAAAGCTGAGACCCCAGTACAGATCCACTTGTCACACTCCACCAATTGGACAATTTTCTACCTCCTGACCAATTGGAAAATCAATGTCACAAAATTACCTTCAATTCCATGCACATTCATTATTAATGATAATTTCTCGTGTGGAATCTTGCTAAATGCCTTTTGAAAGTCTATATAGACAACATCCTGTCCACCATGACAGAGGCCTGGTCAAAATATTCAACTAAATTAGTCCATGACATACCTTTCACAACTTAATTTTGAATGTCTTTCATCAGTTCACACTGGTTCAAGATATTTTGGTTATTTCTATCAGTGGGCGGTTCTCCAGTTCTTTAAGTTCCTTACCAGAAAAAAGTTCCAGACATCAATAAAATTCTGACAAAAACTAAAAAATGATTTTTATTTCATGCGCTATTATAAAATCTCTGTCTAATAGTTCCTTATAATGTGATGATCTAGGCATATGTTATACTGTAGTTTGTTAAGCATGGCTTTAAGTTTCATCTGTGATTGGTAAGTAATTTTACATTGATAAACATGAGATCTCATAACTGTTCTCTTTGTCTTTATTATATAAATTTTATAAAAGTGGTATATTTGAAAACAAAACAATATATTTTACATTGAATTTACTTCTATACTGAAACCTTTTGCTACATTTGACATTGTTGGCAGGTGTAGGGAGCAGCATTATAAAGTTTGCAGATATGAAACTTGGCAAAGTGGTAGATCATAATGAGGATAGTTATAGGCTTCAAGATGACATAGACAGGATGAAGAAATGGGCAGAAGCCTGGCAGATGGAGTTCAATGTGGAGGAAGTGTGAAGTGATAGACTTTAGGAGGACTAATATGGGAAGACAGTATGCTATAAATGGCACGATTTTGAAAAATGCAGATGAACAGAGAGACCTTGGTTTCCACATACACAAGTCCTTAAAGGTGGCAGGGCAAGTTGATAAGGTGGTTAAAAAAGCATATGGTGATTTGGGTTTATAAATAGAAGAATAGAATATAAAGGCAAAGAGGCCATGCTCAAACTTTATAAATCACTGGTTAGGCCTCAGCTGGAGTATTGTGAACAATTTTGGGCACCACACTTCATGAAAGGTGTAAAGGTCTTAGAAAAGGTACAGAGGAGATTTACCAGGATGTTACCAGGGATGAGGGACTTCAGTTATGAGGAGAGGTTGGAAAGGTTAGGACTGTTCTCCTTGGAACAGAGGGAGTCAAGAGTTAATCTAATAGAGGTTTTCAAGATGATAAGCAATTTTGATAGGGTGGACAGAGAAAAATTATTCTCTCTTGCAAGTGTGTCAATAACGAAAAGTTATAGATTCAAAATCATTGGCAAGAGATCTAGAGGACAGATGAGAAGTAATTTTTTTCACTCAGAGTTGTCAGGATCTAGAATGCTCTCCCTGAAAAATTGTTGGGAGCTGATTGGGGTTGGACAGGTATTTGAGGATGAGAAAATCACAGGGTTACAGACGAAAGGTGGGGACGTGGAACTAAACGCAACTGCTCTTTCAAAGAGCCAGCACAGGCACGATTGGTCAAATGGCCTCCTTCTGCACTGTAAGTCTCTATAATTCTATGAAGATTGGTTACCACATGTTACAATGTGGACAATATTCCCAAACAAAAATGTCTGTTTTTCTTCTGTACACCAACAAATCATTTAATAGTGGTACAGAAAGAAGCATATTTAGATGGTTATTTTGAAAGTTTACTTCAAGATTGGATATAGGAAGTACTGAAAATTATTTATTTAAAGGATTTGCAAAATTAGTTTTCACATGTAACCCAACATTATCCTTGATAGAGATTGGAATGTGTTTATTATATCATCGTGATGAAATCGTGCATGATACTTTCTCCTCAAAAAAAGTTTTCCTGACTTTTTCATGAAGACAATGTCCCTTTAAAACACTGTGCAATTTCCTCATTGTATTGCCACAATCTCTTATTGATTTGACTAAATTATGATTTGTCACCTCCTTGGCATTGCTTTCGTCTTTCTGTTCTACAGTATAATATTAATTTGCCTGACTGAGCACCCCACCTTATCCAAAATTTATCAACATCAAACTTTGTATAGCTACAGCATTAGCTTCCTAATTCTAGTGCTGACATAGAGAAAATATCTTGACAATTCGACTGGGTACAATATTCTTCATTTACACTTAGTGGAAAAATCATTTCAAGCATTGTAGGAAGGGATTCTTCAGGCCTACCTTGCTACAAGCTTGACAGAACACACTTTTACAGTTTACAGCATATGTTGATTTCTCCTTGGGCCAAATGGGGTTCACACAGTTCCAAAGTTGTAATGTTTTCGCTTTGCCTGCTGTCTCCTGGTATTATAATGATGTAATTAGATGTAACACATGTATTTTGATAAGCTTTTACATAGCATTTCTCTCGTGAACATGTTTTATAGAGCTATCTCATTCTGTGTGCTTTTTAGAGCAGCCTGATCTCTTCTCACCTTTAGCGTGCAATATATCTGATGATTACTTTAAACAAGCAACAACACGCGCTCCCTGTTACTTTTCCTCTACTGTTTTAGAGATTGTTCTTTGTCTGGGTCGTATAGGTTTTTCAGAGATCTAGTTACATACTGTATGTTGCATCTGTTGCAAATGTCCCAATGCTTTCTCTGTGGCTTGCTCCTTCCCGTGTTATGCTCCCTGTAGTTAAACCGCATGCAATATGCCTGATGACGAGTTCCTATTCCAGCAGCGAGATCTGTTTCTCTCTATCTCTCGCACGCATTTTATACAATCTTATTAAATCCTGTATGTTGCTTGCGGGGATAACGTACCTCTGGACTGGCTGTTTCTCTTTCAATCCTCCCTTCCCTTTTCTGGTGCTGTAGTTCACATTTAAGCGAACTAAAAAACGAGTTCTTGTAACAAGCCAGTTCTTTCTGTATGTGTGTGACACCGACAGGGGGAAAAAAGGAGTATGCAGGGTTGCTTTATGCGTGCACACATTAATATATATCCATGTTGATATATGTTTTTATAAGCGAGAGAAGGTTAGTTCGACAATGTATGTTGTGCATCTTTCTCCCTGTTGTTAGAGTCCGTCTCTTTGGTTGCTCTCGGCTCTTGCTCGGGCCTGTCAACCAATGAGGGTCCCTGTTGTAGTGGCAGCTTCTCGCCCTCGTCCGAACAGCCGGAGAGAGAGAGGGAGTGAGTGAGTGTGAGAGAGAGAGAGAGAGAGGGGGCCAGCAGCAGCAGCAACTTCTCCTTCAATCCTCTTGACTGTCACTCACACAACAACCACCACCAACAAAACAACAAGCAGCGACTTTCTAAACATACAACTTCTCTCACCCAACGCCACCCCGAGTCAGGGGTGGGGGAAGAAGAGAGCACACATTAAAAAAAAAACAAGGCAGACAGACAGACACAGAGAGAGAGAGAGAGAGAGACAGAGGCTTTTAAACGGCCGCCGGGCGGAGGGTCCGGACGGGACGGGACCCCGGGCCGGCACCAGGTGTGTACCAATCCACCATTTCTCACTGACTGTAAACTTTTCATTTATTGTTTCTCATTTTAAAAAAAAAATCATTTTGTGGCGTTTGTGTGTGTGTGTGAGGGACCCAAGTAGGCCAGAGAGAGAGAGAGAGCAGAGCTAGGCCAGTGTTATAAGAGAGAGAGAGAGATTGTGGACAAGTGAGAATAATAAAAGGAAACTGTTGGCAGGGAGGGAGATTGTGGCTCAGCCCGGGCAGAGTGGGGTTTGTGCTGACATAAACCCTGCAGCAGGGGCTGTTGGCCGGCCATGGGTACATGTTTGGGAGAGGAGGAGGGGGTTAAATCCCGGGATTACAGGCGCTGAGCTGTCTCCATACTGGACAATAATGTGATGTTGTCAATAACTTGGGTGGAAGGGAGAGAGAGAGAGAGGCCTAGTCCTTTAAAAACCCTCTGCTTCTCCTCTCTTTCTGTCTCTCTCACACAAAGTCTCGTATTTTTTGTGCGTGTGTGTGTGTCGTGCTGGAGTGAGAGGAATCGGCTCGGGGTTAGACGGTGTTTCTTGCTTTCGGTTCTCTGTCATGAAAAACAAGCAAAAAGATAAATAAAGACGGGAGGGGAGGAGGAAAGGAGTGGGGGGAGGGAGGGAGGAACTGGATCTGACGGTGATTTCAGAGAGATCCGTGTGTGTGTGTGTAACGGCGAAAGGATCAGCTGGTGCATTCAGGAGAGGAAAGTCTCTCAATGTGTGTGAGACATCCGATTAACAACCAGCTTTCCACAAATCTGCAGCCACCTCTCTCATTTTGCAAGAGTTTCAGTCACCGCCGTGACCTCCACTGAGGGGGGGAAATACGATGGATGAATAAGGTAGAGAGAACACTGTGCAGCCTCTGTACCTGCTTTTTCTGCCCTTCTCTCCCTCGCTCTTTCTCTCTGATCAAATCGCATTATCGCCTCACACGAGATTTGGTGTTGAATTATGTAGTTGGTACTGTGATACTACAGCTTAAACTCACCGCTGTTTTATTATTATTTTCAATGTTTGATGTTGGCACTTTCCTCAGAAAGTGTAATACTGGTGGTGAAGGGTCGAGTTGGACCCTCACCCCCCCCCCCCCCCCCTCTATCCTTGAGGGGGTTGGAAGCTGAAACCATTCCATGTCCTGCAAATGACACGTTCAAGCGACTCACTCAGGCCAAGGCACTTCTTTTCCTTTTGCTCTTTAAAAAATATTAGTGTGCAGAAACACAGGGACAGATCACAGAGTCGCCTGGTGATAATTCACCAGAGATCTAACCTTGCAACTAAGAGGGAGTTTGGGTGAAGCAGGATGGAGTAACCAGCATTGAAATGGCAGCGACCGCCGCTTGTTTTGGGGAGTTTTTTTCCTTCGCTCTCTGTGAGTGAGGTTTGCACTTGGTTTCCCCGAAGCAAGATGGACTCTCTCGCTGTGTCTTGTCAGCCTTAGATCGACATTTTGCACAGCGATGCAAACTTGAGCTTGGCCTACTTTTACACTGCAAATAGTGTGATGGGATTAGAGGAAAACGGGCAAGATTTTTAAACGGTGATCGCCTTTAAATTGTAACTTCGGTCACTACTTTTTGTTGCATTTGGTTCTGCCGAGTTGCCTGTATCAAAGAGATTTTTTTTTCTCTGTGTGTGTTGTTGCAAGTAGTCCTTTTCCGGAACACCCCGTGTTTTGACGTGTGGATTGAATGTACCTGTGTTGCGATCTAACGAAGTGATTGATTTTTTACACTTTCTAATCATTCATCAGCACCGAAAACTGTAAAATGACAGTATATTCTACTATTTTAATACGTAAGGCGTAGAGTACGTCCCATGTGCCGAGTATGTACAGCGCTGTCGTCTGGAGCTGACAGGTCCTGTAACTACTGGCTGAGGCTAATGAGCCAATAGCTAGTGCACGATTTACAGTCGATCTGAAGCAAAATTGGTCGCACTTCCACTTAACTAAATGCAAATAATACTGTTAGCCCATTGTGACATTTGTAGCATTGCACTGCGAGTCTTTCAGCACAGTTTTAATTCATATTTCTGTTAAATACAGGTGTGATACTGGAGTATAGATGAGTATGTCAAAAATCTCAGGGTATACTGTTTGTTTTCAAAACTTCAGTTCTTCGAATGGAATAATAAGCGGAAGATCAAGGAAGTGAAGAGTCCTTGTTGGAAGAAAAGTAAGGCAAAGGAATCAAGTGAAATATTTAGCAGTTGCAAGTGGTGGCTACTTAATAGAAAATGGCTGTATATAAAAGGATTTAATTTCAAAATTGATGAAAAGCACCTAACCCACAAGTGATAAATTGTGTGTAAGTTGTTGGTGGTCTTCATCATGAGGGATATGGACTTTGGGCTTTCTCTATAAGCCATAAAAATAGCCAATTAGGACAGTGGTTGGCCAGATTTGAAGTTTATAATTGAAGTGTTAATGATGTGGTTTGACAAAGTGCATTACTTTGTTCGATACGATGTAAACTATACCTTATTTGTAAACTTGTCTGAAATACTCTTAGTATGCAGTTTTGGTGTATTCCAGATATCCCAATGACTGTAGCGTGACAGTAGCATTTTTACACTAAAGTAAAAAAGGAATGCAATTGCACATTAGTTAAAAGGATATTGTGGACTGACATATGCTGTTGTGTTAACACATTCCTCCTGATTCTTTTCTGAAATATGCCACAACTTCAACTATTTGTTTTGAAGATCTTGCATGAATGAAAATATCTGCATGTTTTGAAATTTTAAAGAGCATTTTATACTCAAAGAACTGTTATTAGCATTTACCAACAGTTGTATTAATGGCATCTGAGATTAATGCAATGCACCTACTTGTTATCATTTATTATCTCTGTTTAGTATTATATTTTGTAAGATCCCATGATTTAGTTTTTCTGGTATTTTTACTTTGATTCTATTGGCATCACTTATTCCAAGTACACAGGTACATCATTGCTATTTTCTTGTTGCACCACTCTGATGTAAGTCTCCTCAACTCCATCAAAATACCAATGCTGTCAGAAACTCTGGAACCACTGTAGCAGTCACTACAGAAAATGTTGTGTTAGTGTTTTGACTGCAATGTGGTTCATCTTAAGTGTTTCTAAATCATTTTACTATTAGCTAAAGACCGGTCAGTCATGTTGGACTAGTGTCCACAATTTAAGGTATTCTAATGGTTGTAGTAGAGACCCATCTATAAAAACTTGCAGAGTGTACTACGCTGGCAAATGGCCTTAATGAGCCAGTTTGTTTTGAGAAGGAGGAATCCAAACTGAATTGTGCTAAATTCTGAAAAACTGTTGCAGGGAAGGAGAGAAAAAATGGTAACTATCCGAGTAATTATTGCCAAGATCTGCCAACTCAAAATGGAGCCAGGGAAAAGGAATTTGTTTGAGGCATACATACTCTTGGTGCATTCGCGCACAATTGTAGATTCTATCCAGAAGGAAGGGGATCTGAGTGAATTTGAAAATTACTGAGTAATCTTGTTGATATCAGTGACACTTGGTTTTTTTGTGTTATCCTGACATGTATATCTGATATGTTTGAGGCCAATGTAACAAAAAAGAAAACGATGGATTTTATTCTCATGGCTGTGGCATTTTACAAGTTCGTCAAACATTGAAAAGGTCTGTGAAAATTCAGTTACTTTTTTAAATCAATTTTCATAAGGCTTTTAACTTGGTGTTTTGTGTAGCCCTCGTGAAAGAGATGAAAGCTGCAGGACTATGTGTCCAAATTTTGGACTTTATCTGGGTTACTGGCACCAGTACTGGGGAAAGTGGTGGCTGTACCGTTGGGACGGTCTACACCTGAACCGTGCTGGGGCTGGTGTTCTAGTGAGCCGCATGACCAGGGAAGTAGAGAGGGGTTTAAACTGAATAGTGGGGGCAAGGGATCAAATTTGGGAAGATATGGTAAATCAAGGAGTAAAGACAATGCAAGAGAGAAAATTATTAATATGGGAAATGATAGACTGTGACAGGAAGGGACAGAGTGTACAAATCTAAGAGTAAATCAACAGATAAGGCTAGAGGTTACAAAAATAATAGGACAAAACTAAAGGCTATATCAGAATGCACATAGCATTCGAAACAAAACAGATGAAGTGAGAGCACAAATAGAAATAAATAAGTACGATCTGATAGCCAATACAGAGACATGGCTGCAGGACGACATAGATTGGGACCTGAATATTGAAGGGTACATGGCATTTAGGAAGGACAGGAAGCTAGGAAAAGGTGGAGAGGTAGCTCTGCTAATTAATGATGGTATTAGCGCAATAGAGAGGGATGACCTAAGTTCAGGAGACCAGGATGTAGAAGCAGTTTGGGTAGAGATGAGAAATCATAAAGGCAAGAAGTCACTTGTGGGATTGGTGTACAGGCCACCTAACATTAACCACACTGTAGGACGGGGTATAAAGGAAGAAATAATGGCAGCTTGTCAGAAAGGTACAGCGATAATCATGGGGGATTTTAACCTACATATAGACTAGAAAAATCAGATAGGCAGAGGTAGCCTAGATGAGGAGTACATAGAATGTTTTTGGGATAATTTCTTTGAACAATACGTTCTGGAACCAAGCAGAGAACAGGCTATACTAGACCTGGTATTGTGCAACGAGATAGGAGTAATTAATGACCTCATAGTCAAGGTGCCCCTAAGTAGCAGCGATCATTGTATGATTGAATTTTACCTTCAGTTTGAGGGAGAGAAGAGTGCGTCCAAGACTAGTATTTTAAACTTAAATAAGGGCAATTATGAGGGCATGAAAGCAGAGCTAGCTAAAGTGAACTGGCAAAGTAGGTTAAGGTATAGGTCACTAGAGATGCAGTGGCAGAGATTTAAGGGGCTATTTCAGAATACACAGAATAGATACATTACAACGAGAAAGACAAATTCCAAGGGTGCGACCCGCCATCCGTGGTTAACTAAAACAGTTAAAGGTAGTATCAAACTTAAAGAAAAAGCCTATTATTGTGCAAAGATGGGAGGCAGGTCAGAAGATTGGATAGAATATGAAAAAAAGCAAAGAATGACTAAAAGATTGATATGGTAAAATTAGAGTATGAGAGAAAGCGAGCTCGAAATATAAGACCGATAGTAAGAGTTTCTATAGATATTTAAAAGAGAAAAGAGTTAACAAAGTGAGCGTTGGCCCTATAGAAAGTGAGTCAGGGGAATTAATAATGGATAATAAGGAGATAGCAGATGAATTGAACAGATATTTTGCATCAGTCTTCACTATTGCAGATACAAGTAACAGCCCAGTATTAGCTGTAAGTCAGGAAATGGAAGGGAGGGAGGAACTCAAGAAAATTACAATCACCAGGGAAGTGGTACTGAACGAATGGTTGATGCTGCAGGCTGACAGGACTTCATTAGGGTATTAAAAGAAGTGACTAGTAAGATAGTTGATGTGTTAGTTTTAATTTTCCAAAATTCCCTAGATTCGCGGAAGGTTCTGGTAGATTGGAAAATAGCAGATGTAATTCCCTTATTCAAAAAGGGAGGGAGACAGAAAGCAGGAAACTACAGGCCAGTTGCTTAACATTTGTCTTAGGGAAAATGTTAGAAGCTATTATCAAAGGCATTATGGCAGAGCACTTAGAAAAATTGAAGGTAATCAGGCAGAGTCAACATGGTTTTGTGAAAGGAAAATTCTGTTTAACCAATTTATTGGCATTCTTTGAGGGAGTTACATGTGCTGTGGATAAAGGGAACCAGTGGATGTATTGTACTTAGATTTCCAGAAGGTATTTGATAAGGTGTCACATCAAAGGTTATTGCAGAAAATAAAAGCTCATGGTGTGGGGGTAGCATATAGGCATGGATAGAAGATTGGCTAGCTAACAGAAAACAGAGTTGGCATAAATGGGTCATTTTCTGGTTGGCAAAATGTAATGAGTGGTGTGCCACAGGGATCTGTGCTGGGGCCTGAACTTTATTCAATTTATATAAATGACTTGGATGAAGGGACCAAAGGTATGGTTGCTAAATTTGCTGATGAGAAAGATAGGTAGGAAAGTAACTTGTGAAGAGGACATAAGGAGGCTACAAAGGGATACAGATAGGTTAAGTGAGTGGGCAAAGACCTGGCAAATGGAGTATAATGTGGGAAAGTGGGAAATTGTCCACTTTTGCAGGAAGAAAAAAGAAGCATATTATCTAAATGGTGAGAGATTGCACAGCTCTGAGATGCAGAGGGATCTGGGTGTCCTCATGCATGAACCACAAAAGGTTAGTATGCAGGTACAGCACGTAATTAGGAAAGCTAATAGAATTTTATTGTTTATTGCGAGGGGAATTGAATACAAAAGTAGAGAGGTTATGGTTCAGTTATACAGGGCATTGGTGAGACCAAATCTGGAATACTGTGTACAGTACTGGTCTCCTTATTTAAGGAAAGAAGTAAATGCGTTGGAGGCAGTACAGAGAAGGTTTACTAGACGAGTACCTGGAATGGTCGGGCTGTCTTACGAGGAATGATTGGACAGGCTAGGCTTGTATCTGCTGGTGTTTAGAAGAGTAAGAGGTGACTTGATTGAAACATATAAAATCTTGAGGGGTCTTGATAGGGTGGATGTGGAAAGGATGTTTCCCCTTGTGGGACAATCTAGAACTAGGGATCACTGTTTAAAAATAAGGGGTTGTCCATTTAAGACAGAGATGAGGAGAAATTTTTTCTCTGAGGGTTGAGTCTTTGGAATTCACTTCCTCAAAAGACAGTGGAAGCAGAGTCTTTGATTATTTTTAAGGCAGTTAGAGGTAGATAGATTCTTGATAAGCAAGGGGTTGAAAGGTTATCGGGGGGAGGTGGAAATGTGGAGTAATCAGTTCCGCCATGAACTTGTTGAATGGCAGAGCAGGCTCGAAGGGCTGAGTGCCCTACACCTGCTCCTAATTTGTATATTCGTATGATTACGTAGTCAAGCTCCCAAGATCTGCGTAAGAGCACCATTATGTCTGTAAGAGGTAAGATTGTGCAGTTGACCACTCTGCTTGAGGTGATCAAATTGAAGTCTCCAGTCTTGGTATTTCTGAAAGAACTGTGGTGTTTTTCACGAATGACATGTTGCTGAACCTCCTTGTGAATCTGTTAGGCAGTGAGACATTGTACGGACTACTGCTGTGTGTAGTATTGTGGCTTTGCACAGTGCAAGATGGGTTACTGAAGGTGTTGATTGGAAGATACAAGGAATTTTGTCCCAATTGTTGATTGAAATTGGTATCTGGGGTTTCTGCTGGGAACTAATTTGACTTTGAGGTAGTTGCTCAGGACGGCCGTGCGAAGGAACAGAGGCCACTGTTGTCTTGCCTATTCCTGTTATCGGAGAGAGACAAGAAAATTCCAGTGTGCGTTAAGCTTCTGGCACGCATAATATGTTTCCAAACATTTCTTCATGGGTTAAGCTCCTAGTCATCAAACATCATGCTGCCTAACGCTTTGTGCGAGTTCCAAGACCAATCCGTAGTGTGACAAAAAGGGAAAAAAATGGCAGGTAGGAATGGCTGTTTCTTAGGTTGAGTTGTTTGAGGAAGTCGGCTCATGATGGGCATTTTTCTTTCCAAAAGTATCTTATGTAAAGACTAGATTAAGCAATTAATTATAAGTATGGCTGGTATGAGATGCTGAACTTAAAAGTTTAAAACATTGGAATGGCTGGCACATTGCAAGTTATTCTGCACTGGTCACTGTGCTTAGCTGAAGGCAGATGTTCATTCATATATCCAGGTTTCGGTGCCAACTTATATTAGGTTGCAGAGAAGTAAGCAATTGCTGTTGAAGCTTTTTAACTTCTTTATACCTTCAATTAGTGGAGCTTCCATTTGATGGGGTATGATGTGTGTCTATACTGTGATCAGGTGGCAGTGTGCTCACCACTTTGTGGTTGGCATCCTTCCATCTACGAAAGATGATGGACACGCAGCAAACAATCCATTTAGGTGGAGTGTCTTCTAACGGTGCACCTTTGTTAATGGTTGTGAAGGCCATTCCTTGAGAGGCAGATTCTGCCACAAGTGCTGCACATGAAGCTGCCAAGTGACGCTATGAGTTGTTGTTTTTGACATTGGTGCCTGTTGCCAAGTTACTGTAGCAACTGGTCGTCGTCATAGTGCATGCCAGTCCACAGGATATGTCGCCATTTCCCTCTTTCGCCAGCTCGTGACTCCCATGTGTGATAGTTGGCATTCTGGGTCTTCATGTCACGCTTGCAAGCATCCTTGAAGTGGAGGTTTGGGCACCCCACTGGTCATCTGGTCCCCACAACCTCACCATATGGAAGTTCCTTGGATATGCAACCGTCTTCCATCTTGAGGACGTGTCCAATCCACCGAAGCTGCCTCCGTTTGATTAGTGCTAACACACTTGGGAGCTCTGCCTTTGAGAGGACTGCCGTATTTGTGATCTTTGTCCTGCCAGGATATACCCATAATGACAGCCAAGATGGAAATTATTGAGCTTCTTTTCCTGGTAGCTGTAAATCACCCATGTTTCACAGCCATACAGCAAGGTGCTGAGAACACAGACCTTATAAACCATCAGCTTGGTCCTAAGGGTCAGTTTGGTGATATCCCATGCACGTTTCACGAGTCAGCCAAAGGCGGTAGCTGCTTTCCCAATGCATGTATCGAGCTCTGTCACCGTGGACCCAAGGTAGCAGAATTTGCTGACCACTTCCAGTGGGGTGTTATTTAGTGTGATCAAGGGTGGAGGCGCAACACCTTGTCCCATGACCATGGTTTTCTTGATGCTTGTAGTCAAGGAGAACAAGTTACAGACACAGGAGAGACAGTCTATGAGTATTTGTAGCTGAGTTTCTGTGTAAGCGATAAGCATCGCACCATCAGCATAGAGGAGTTCTCTGATCAGGAGGCGATTATGTTTTTGTCTTTGCTTTCAGCCTTTATAGATTGTAGAGCTTGCCATATGACCGAGTATGCAAGTAGACTCATTCCATGCAGGAAACGCAATGGTCAGGAGCATGGAGAAGATGTCAAACAGAGTGAGGTATTAGCACACAACCCTGTTTCATTCCATTCTTCATTCCGAAACTGTCAGAAGTGTAGACATCAAACTGTACAGTGTAGTGCATGCTGTCATTGGAAGGAGCAGATGTGACTGAGGAGCTTTGGTGGACAGCCAATTTGTCTCAAAATCTTGCAGAGCCCTGCTTGCTGACGGTGTTGAATGCCTTAGTGAGATCTTCTAAGATAAGGTAAAGGGGTGCATTCTATTCTCTACACTTGTAGCTGGCATATGGAAAAGATCATATCCACAGTAGGTCTGCCGCACGGAAACCGCACTGTGCTTCCGAGTACACTCAGTCTGCAAGTAAATGGAATCTTTTATGTCAGATCCTATTAAAGGTCTTTCTCGTGATGCTAAAGAGTGAAATGCCCCTGTATTTGTTGCAGTCTCCTCTGTTTTTGTATAGTGTGATGATTTTGGCGTCACACATCTCCTGTGGAACAGAGCCAAACTTTCCAGCAGAGAAGGTCATTAAGGCATGGCAATAGATGGGACATTCCGTGCTTGAGCCGTTGGGCTGGGATTCTGTCCTTGCCAGATACCCTTCTGTTTGCTAGGCGGTCTGTGGCCTTCTCAAACTCCACTGATGAGGGTTCTTCATCGAACTCACCCATGACAGGAAGTTGCAGGAGGGCGTCAAGCACAGACTGGGAGATGTCTGACTCCAAGGAGTATTGTTTGCCTAGCTAAGGCTCAAATAAAGAAGTCTAAAAACAAACTTGTGAATATTATCTCTGGGTGTGAGAGGAAGGTAATGGGTGTTGCATTGTTGTTGAGTTTGGCCCAAGATGGTATGCCTGGTAATGGGAGATTGAGACCAAGTTGATGTTCTGTAATCGAAAACCTAAGATGGACTTGTCTGTAATACTCCAAGGCACTATATTAATGATTGACTAGCCAGTCTGGCTCATTGATGGGATCTGTAGGACTCTCCCTGCCACTGGCTCATTTGGCTCGAAATACAGGAACAGGAGTAGACCATTTAGCTGCTCGAGCCTGTTCCGCTATTCAGTGAGATCATAGCTGATCTCCTACCTAACTTCACATACCCACCTTTCCCCCATATCCCTTAATAACTATGATTAACAAAAATCTATCAATCTCAGATTTAAAATTAACAATTTGTCTTGCATCAATTTCCATTTGAGGAGAAGACTTCCAAACTTTTAGCACTTGTGCTAAAATAACCCTGCAAACAACTGCCATGAGTTGGAAGTTTATCATAACTGTATTAGTACAGTTTTAGTCGCTTAACCTTGACCAGAACTCATAGCTATACTTATGCATAAGATCTAGGCTGATACTTCACAGTACTGAGGGAGTGCTACATTGTCAGAGGTCTGTCTTTCGGCTGAGATGTTAAACCCAGGTTCTGTCTGTCCTCTCAGTTGATAAACACCCCATGACACTATTTTGAAGACGACCAGGGGAATCTGTCCCTGTGTCGTAGCCAATTTTAATACCTCAGCTAACGTCACTAATACAGATTATCCGATCCTTATCACATTGTTGTTTGTGGGAGTTTGCTGTGTGCAAATTGGCTGCTGCATTTCCTACATTACAACAGTGACTGCACTTCAAAAGTACTTCATTGGGTTAAAGAGCTTTGGGACATTCTGAGGTTGTGGAAGGCACTATATAATGCAAGTTTTCCTTTTAAGTCTTTCTTGGAAATCCTTTAGCATTGACCTTTTTCATCTGTACCTAAATTTCCTAATTTAATTGGAGTGACTCCAAATGAGATGCAAGTATGCACTTGCATCAAACAAACTGAATTTCTAATTATTTTTCGGTAGTCTGGTTTCAGCAATCGTAGGTATGGCGGTAGATTTCCACGTGTGTCTGACAGTCAGTAGACCAAAACAAGTGTTTCTAGAAGAAAATGACGGTCACCATAAATGTATTGAAGTAAAACCCTTCTTGTCACACTGCACTCATTGTCGCTTTTGTAAGATGGCAAATTGAAAGTGACAGTAATGGGACTCCACGTTCTCTCATACTGAAGTGTGCTGATAATCCAAGATGGTTATTGGAAACTTAAATAAAACAAGGTTTCCCCAAAAGTTCAGCTGGTTAAGCAAATGAGTCATACAAACCAAGGAAGTCCAATGACTTTTTTTTATTCATTCATGGAATGTGGGTGTCGCTGGCTTGGCCAGCATTTATTGCCTGTACTTAATTGCCCTTGTGAAGGTGGTGATGAGCTGTCTTCTTGAATAGCTGCAGTCCTTGGACTATAGGTACACCCACAGTGCTGTTAGGAAGGGAGTTCACGGACTATGCTGCTTTGATTTCAGGGAGGAGTGAGTTGGCTACCACTGGGCTCAGCGCTCCTCCTGGTTTAGATCAGGCTTCCCATTCTTGATAACTATCCAGTGACTTCTGCTGGAAGTGCTGGCTGTGATGCCACTTGTGGTCAGAATAACCAGTTGGCATTCTGTCCAAGTTCCATATGAAGAATAGCTACTTGGGTTAGGTGCTATGGAATGAGTAATGCCAGTTAAGCTATACTCCAGGGAGGAATCATTCTTGAGGAAAGAAATTGGTGTAAAAAGGAAAGTATTTTTCTGTATCGTTTTATAGTTCTGAGTAGATGCAATAATATACTTGTATTTGTTTCACAGATTTTAAAATTGGCAGGTTTCTATTAACAAAATAATTTTTGTTGTGGGAGGAAATCAGTTCACTAACATTTGACCTGTACATAAAGTCTGCATTTATTACAGCACACGTGTCACATGTATAAGTTTATATAGTTTAGCAAAGTTTAAAAATGCTCTTAATATGTATATGATTTTTTATAGACTTGAGTATGTTTAGTGGAGCCCGGAGTAATTCCTTGTAATGCCACAGGGTTCTGGTATTTTGCATTGTTCTAAAACTCATAATGGTGAATGAGGTTTACAATACATTGTGATTTCAGTGTTTGTGAAAACAGCAAACTAACCTGTTCCAGCAATTCTAGAACTAACACTTCAGTTATGTCAGTTTTCTTTTGTGAACTGATTTTCAGAAGAAATATGAACTGTCCAGAAGTGTGCACTTAGTGCAAATGTATGTGCAATACTAGTTTAACTGGCATTTACGTGGTATATTAACATGTAATGTCTGACTGCTTTTGCGAAATATTGTAGAACAGAAATGGAATTGAAATGACAAATCTTTTTGTCAGTGATGGAGCATACTACATAGGTACAGGAGTCGCCCAGTCAGCCACTCGAGTCTGTTTTACCTGATAAAAATCTGTCAATTTCAGCCTCAAAAATTCAATTGACCCAGTTTCTACAGCTTTTGGGGGTGAGAATTTCACATTTCCACTACCCTTTGTCACGGAAAAATTGCTTCCGGATTTCACTCCTAAATTTTAGCTCTAATTTTAAGATTACGCAATCATAGCATGGTTACAGCACAGAAGGAGGCCTTTCAGCCTGTCATGGGTGTGCGGTGTCTCTGCAAGAACAACTCAGTTGTTCACACACACACCTTTCCCCATATCCATGCAAATTTTCTCCCTTCAGGTGCTTATCCAATTCCCTTTTGAAAGTCACGATTGAATCTGCCTCCAGCACACACGCAGGCAGAGCATTCCAGACCATAACCACTCGCTGCATAAAATAAGTTTTTTTCTCATGTGGCAATTGGTTGTTTTGCCAATCACAAATCGGTATCCTCTGGTTGTCGACCCTTCCGCCAGATGGGAACAGTTTCTCTCTTAACTTTATTTAGACCATTTTGAACACCTCTATCAAATCTTCTCTCAACAACCTCAGTTTCTCCAATCTATCCATATAACTGAAGTCCCTCATCCTGGAACCATTCTCGTAAATCTTTGTTGCACCCTCTTTAAAGCCTTCATATTCTTCCTAAAGTGTGGCGCCCAGAATTGCACACAATACTCCAGTTGAGGCTGAACCAGTGTTTTATAAAGATTTATTATAACTTCCTTGGCTTTTGTACTCTATGCCTCTATTTATGAAGACCAGGATCCCATATGTCTTTTTAACCACTTTCTCAACCTGCCCTGTCGCTTTCAACGATTTGTGCATATATACCCTCAGGTCTCCCTCTTCCTACAACACCCTTTAGAATTGTACCCTTTGTTTTATTTTGCCTCTCCATGTTCTTACCAAAATATATTACTTCACACTTCCCTGCATTAAATTTCATCTGCTATGTGTCCACCAATTCCACAAGACTGTTTTTGTCCTGTAGAAGTCTATCACTAACCTCTTCACAGTTCATAATACTTCCAACTTTTGTGTCATCTGCAAATTTTGAAATTGTGCCATGCACACCCAAGTCTAGGTCATTAATATACATCAAGAAAAGCAGTCATCCTAGTCTGAAAAACAACCATTTACCACTACCCTCTGTTTCCTGTCACTCAGCTAACTTTGCATCCGTGCTGTCATTGTTTCTTTTATTCCATGGGCTTCAACTTTGCTGGCAAGTTTATTGTGTAGTACTTTATCAAATGCCTTTTAGAAGTCCATATACACCGCATCAACTTCATTATCGTCATCAACCCAGTCTGTTACCTCATCAAAAACTTAGTCAAGTTAGTTAAACACGATATGTCTTTAACAAATCCATGCTGGCTTTCCTTAATATAATGCACACTTGCCCAAGTGACTGATTTTTGTCCTGAATTACTGTTTCTAAAACATTTCCTGATAGCCTGTAGTTGCTGGGTTCATCCTTACACCCTTTATTAAACAAGGGTGCAACATTTGCAATTCAGCAGTCCTCCTGGAGGAAATAATTTCTCTGTATCTACCTTATCACATCCCTTCATCGCTGAAGGGAATACAACCCAAGTTTATACAACCTAGCCTCATAATTTAACCCTTTAAACTCCAGTATATTGGACAAAATAATATTATATCTGTTCATATACAAATAAGTTATTTTAAAACAAAATACGTTGGTCTGTCTAATCAGCTTTAATGATAATGAGACCAGATGCACCAAAACTAAACAAGTCAGTTTGTAACTGCGGTTCCGTCTGGGTGAAATAAAGGCCGAATTTGCAGCTATGCTACTCGAAATTGAAACAAAAAATGTACTTGCTGTACCTGATGTACAGGTGCTTACTGGAGGCACTTTGTAAAATGCCTACATGTGAAGCTTCTTGCGTGATGGCAGAATGGTCCATGTATGAATGAATATATTCACTTGTCACTGTCACTGAGTGAATTATTTCATGTATAGGGCCCAATGCAATTCAGAACCTCATGCTGAACCTAGATTAAGATTGATCACTTCACAATATTTTGTGCCAAGTTGCAGAATAATGTTAAAGGTTTATGAGTTGGATGCTTAAATTTCATCAAAGTGGCTAATTTATTTTTGTGATAGACTGATTGGAGTTTTCCACAATGAGTATAGAAGAAGGTGAGGTGATCTTACTGAAACATCTAGGATTCTGAGGGGCTTGACAGGGTAGATGCTGAGAGGATGTTTTCCCTCATGGGGAATCTAGAACTAGGGAGCAGAGTTTCAGAATAAGGGGTGTCTCATTTAAAACTGAGATGCTGAAGGGTGTGTGTTGTAGTGGCATCATTACATTATGTTATGTGCAGTGATAACTTTAATGATGTGGAGTGTGGGAGAAATACAAGATTTTTAAAAGAAATTGTATCAAACTGCAGTAATTTGAGGCTGATAATGTCATTTTTCTAATTGACATTGAACTTTTTCCCAGTGCATTGACTTAATTGACAAGTCTTCAATGAAGTTAGGTGAATGTTAGTTTTGTTTCACTGGGTCTCGAAGCTGGTTCTTCTTGAGCCTCAAATTTCCTTTCAAATTTTTCTCCAAAATAGCATCAAAATCTAAATTATTCCAAACCGATAAAATGTTGAAGTTTAATTTTGTGTTAAAATAGTTACATGATTTAACTGAAGGCCATTTCCATTTAATTTGTGAATCCTCAGGCATAGAGAAATATGTCTGTTGCCATTATTTTGTTATATTTATTGCAGTTGATTTACATACATGCTTGAAGCGGGGGCTTAATTTTTGTAACCATCTTACAACATTACCCTGTAGGGAAATGTTGTTGATAATTGTATGGGTAATGTACTAAATGCTACCATTTATATTGCTGAATAACAAATGGAAAAGTATTTTTCATATACTAGCACTTTCATCTCAGTGAGAAAGTTGTGGATTCCAGCCCCACTCCCAAGATTCGAGCAAAAATTACAAGTGGAGATACTTCAATGTAGTACTGAGGAAATGCTGCATTGTCAGAGGTGCAGCCTTTGGATGTGGTATTAAACTGATGCTCCTTCAGCTGATAACACGTAAATATATGAAAGACCCATGAGAATGGAAGAAGAGCAGGAATTTCTTCCTGTCTCTTCTCTCGACCAATATTGACAAAAATATAATACATGACATTGCTGTAGGAAAAATAATTAATGTGTTCCTTGTATAACAATAGTGGCTGCACTTCAAAGTGATTCTTTGTGAAGTGCTCTGGGATTAATTAATTCAATTAATTAATTTAAAAATCTGGAATTGAAATCTAGCCTCCGTATTGGTGCCAGGAAGCTATCATTGATTGTCGTAAAAGCCCACTGGTTCACTAATGTCCTTTAGGGAAGGAAATCTGCCGTCCTTACCTGGTCTGGCCTACATGTGATTCCAGATCCACAGCAATGTGGTTGACTCTTAACTGTCCTCTGAGATGGCTTAGCAAACCACTGAGCTGTCAAAGGCAATTAGGGATGGGCAACAAATGCTGGCTTTGCCGGCGATGCCCACATCTCATGAAAGAATAAAAAACAAAATTTCTGAGAGATGTGATTAATTTCTATATAAATGCAAGTTTGTTTTTGCTTTCAAGTGTGGCAGGGAAAGTGACATGTGATTTTCAATACACACCCACACTCACCTGCCCCGTTTACTTGTATAAAATATTCATGGGTTGTGAATGTTTCTGGCAAGGTCAGCATTTATTGCCCATCCCTAATTGCACTTGAGAAGGTGGTGGTGAGCGAGCTGCCTTCTTGAACCGCTGCCGTCTGTGTAATGAAACACAGTGCTGTTGGGTAGGGAGTTCTAGGATTTAGACACAGCGACCATGAAGGAATTGGAATATATTTCCAAGGCAGGATGGTGTGTGACTTAGCGGGGAACCTGCAGATGGCGCTATTTCCATTCTTCTCCTTCGAGGTGATAAAGGTCACAGGTTTGGGAGATGCTGTCGAAGTAACCTTGGTGAGTTGCTGCAGTGCATTTTATAGATGGTGCACGTTGCAGCCATGTTGCGCCGGTGGTGGAGGCCGTGAATGTTTAAGGTTGGTGGTTGGGATGTTGATCAAGTGGACTGCTTTTTCCTGGATGGTGTCGAAATTCTGGTGTTTTTGAAGTTGTACTCATCCTGGCAAATAGAGAAATATTCCATCACATCCTGACGTGTGGCTTATAGGTGATGCCAAGGCTTTGAGAAATCATAAGGTGAGTGCGCACCACAGAATAAACTCCCTCTGACCTACTCTTGTAGCCACAGTATTTGTGACTGGTCCAGTTAAATTCTGGTTAATGGAAACCCCCAGGATGCTGATGGGGGTTCAATGATGGTAATGCCATTGAATGTCAAGGGGAGATGTTTAGACTCTGTTTTGTTGGAGATGGTTGTTGCCTGGCAATTGTATGGCATGACTCTTACTTGCCACTTATCAGCCCAAGCCTGGATGTTGACCAGGGGCTGAATTTATGCCTCCCCCAAAGAACGGGATGGTGGTGGCGAGGTGGCGTAAAATGGAGTGGGAGGCTTGGGGGGCCCTTCCCGATCCCCTGCTGCCTCCGCTGCCACTTTACACAGGGTGGTGGCGGCGAAAAGCGGCCTGCCCTCCCCAGACCAATCAAGGCCCTTAAGTGGCCACTTAACGGCCGCTTAAGGGTCTTTGCCTGCCTCCACGCAGATTTTACGTGTGGCAAGTGGGTCTCCTAGACCTGACAAAAGCTGCCTGACAAAAGCAGGCGGCTTACTGACAGCCGGGGGGGGGGGGCGGGTTCACCACCAACCTTTGAGTCAGTGGCCAGCTTCTGTCCGCCAAGGGTTAAGTCCCGGCCCAGGTCTTGCTACATGTGGGCATGGACTGCTTAATTGTCAGAGGAATTATGCATGGAACTGAACACTGTGCAGTTATCAGTGAATATCCCCACATCTGACCATATGTCGGATGGAAGATCATTAATGAAGAAGCTGAAGATGGTTGGGCATAGGACATGGCCCTGAAGAACTCGTACAGCAATGTTCTGGGGCTGAGATGATTGGCTTTCAACAACCACAACCATCTTCCTTTGGTTAGGTATAATTCCAGCCAGTAAGTTTTCTCCTCCTTTGCCTTCAATTTTGCCAGGGCTTCTTGATGCCACACTCGATCAAATGCTGCCTTGATATCAAGGGCAGTCAATGTCACTTCACCTCTTTGATTCAGTTCTTTTGTCCATGTTTGGACCAAGGCTGTAGTGAGGTCAGGAGCTGAGTGGTTCTGGCAGAACCCAAATTGAGCATCGGTGTGTAGGTTATTGCTGAGTAAGTGCTGCTTGATAGCTCTGTTATCGACATCTTTCATCACTTTGCTGATGATTGAGAGTAGACTGATGGGGTGGTAATTGGCTGGATTGGATTTGTCCTGCTTTTCGTGGACCGGACATAGCAGGCAATTTTCCAGTTTGTCGGGTAGATGCCAGGATTGTAGCAATATTGGAACAGCTTGACTAGAGGTGATGCTATCTCTGGAGCACAAGTCTTCAGTACCACGGCTGGGATGTTGTCGGGGCCTGTGTTCTTTGGTGTATCCAGTGCGCTGCGCCATTTCTTCATATCACGTGGAGTGAATCGAATTGGCTAAAGACTGGCATCTGTGATGGTGGAATCCTCGGGAAGAGGCCGAGATGGATCATCCACTCGGCACTTCTGGTTGAAGAGAGTTGCAAGTGCTTCATCCTTGTCTTTTGCCTTCACATGCTGGTCCTCGCCATTGTTGAGGATGGGGATGCTCGCAGAGCTGCCTCCTCTTCTCCTTAGTTGGTTAATTGTCCACCATCATTCATGATTGGATGTGGCAGGATTGCAGATCTTTGATCTGATCCGTTGGTTCACTTGGCTCTGTTTAGCATGCTTGTAGTCCTGTGTTGTAGCTTCATCAGGTTGGTACCTTGTTTTCGGGTATGCCTGGTGCTGCTCCTGCCATGCTCTTCTACATTGCTTATTGAACCAGGGTTAGCCACCTGGCTTGATGGTAATGAGAGTGAGGGATATGCCAGGCCATGAGGTTACAGATTGTCATGGAGTACATTCTGCTGCTAATGGCCCTCGTAGATGCCCAATTTTGTGTTGCTACATTCGTTCTGAATCATTTAGCACAGTGTGAAGATGGGATTTGAATTCACAAGGACTGTGTGGTGGTCACTCCTACTAGTACAGCTACATCTGCAACCGGCTGATGAGAATGAGCTCAAGTTGTTTTTTTCCCCTCATGTTGGCACTCACTGCCTGCTGTATGCCCAGTCTGTGGTACTACTGAGTAGTGGTGCTACCAAGCCACTCTTGAGGATATTGATTCAGCCAGAGTTCACATTATGTCTCCTTATACACTGTGATTCTTTCAAGTGGAGTATTGATGCATCAGCTGAGGGAGGTGGCCAGTGGTAAACAGCAAGAGGTTTCCTTGACCGTGTTTAACCTGATGCCATGAGACTCCATGGTTTCTGGAGTTAACGTTGAACTGCTGCTGCCACCTCTGGTAAGTCTGTCCTGCTGGTGCAAGAAGACACATCGGAATAATACTGGGGGGGGGGTTGGTGGGGTGGGGGGGTGGTGTCTGGGATGTCAGCCAATAGGCATGATTCTGAGAGTGTGATTGTTAGGCTGTTATTGCTTGACTAGTCCGTGGAACAGTTCTCCCAGTTCAGATTCCTGGTAGGATTTGAACTTGTGTCTCTGGATTATTATATATTATATATTCTCCCCATATTACCTTGAGATGGGCTCCAGATGGGAGGATCTGCAGGTTGGTGGGTTTGCCGGAGGGGAATCTTGGGGCAGTATTATGGCAATGGGCTAGATTGGAATAATTTATTGGTCTCAACATGTCAACACTGAAAAAGGAAGGTAAAAGAAGAATAATACAGCTCAACAGCTATTGGGCTCTGTAATTTCTAGTATGAGTCATTTGACATGTTGCTTCAGTAAATCTAGTATTGTACTGTGACGGGAGATCCAATTTTGCATAAAGGCTGCAGTGAGAATGACCACAGTAAATGTCAGATACCATATTGTAGGTCTCTTATTAGCCACTAGGGATGCCATTGGAAATCCAGTAAGTTATGTAATATAGTTCACATCCTTTGTGTAATACTCTAGGGTGGGATGAGATTTGTCTCCATCTGTCCTGATGCCCTTATTGAAGAAGGTATTATTAGCTGATCAAAGTGAAACCATATTCTTTATGGTTGACCAGTTATCAAATCTGGGGTTCTCAGCTTGTGTTTCTAATTGTGTTTGTAATTTGGTGATCTTTATTCAGACAGTCATTTGCTTCCATGCCTAGCTATTGCTTTTTAAAAGATGACCGTCTGCACATTAAAATTGTTTAGGTGATAATGCTCGTTTTCAGCTTCTGATGTCGGTTTAAAACATTGGCAAATATTTTACACTTATTCACCAGAATGGCAATTGCGCCAGTCACTGGGTGGAGCCAGTTAACTGAAGTTACTGATGAAAATTACATTTAATAAAATATTATGCTAAACTAGCACTATAAGCTTCATTTATTTCAAGGCTAAATGCCAACAATCTAAAAACCAATATGATTTCAAGTGAAAACCGAAAGTGCTGAAAATACTCAGCAGGTCTGGCAGCATCTGTGGCAAGAGAAACAGAGTTAATGTTTCAGGTTGATGACCTTTCGTTGGTAAACACTTGACAGAATTTTCGATATAATCTGATATGTGATTTAAAAAAAAAAAGTACTGATGCTTTTCTCCCATACTAAATCTGAAATGTGTGAAACAAATTCAAGTGTAAATTTATATGCATGATACCTTGGAATTGAGGCTACCTGTTGCAAATGGAATAATTCAAATCACTCTGCATGAATATATTACGATAGCAGGAGCCACAGCATAAAAGTGCAACATGAATGACTGAACATTCCAGAAACTGTAACAGTTGTGTGTAGGAAGGCAAACGTGTTGAAAGCTTCCCAGTTACAAAACTGGTGTGGAGAGGGAAAGAAGATACGGGAGATGAAAGTGAGAAAAACCTCAAATAGCTTAAAGGATCAGCAAATTTTAGAGGTAAAGTGAATTTTCATTGTATTTTCAAACACATATCATAGTTTCTTCATTGGAACTATATGCAAAATTTGTAGGAAAAAAATTAATTTGAAAAATTGTCTTTCTTTGTGCAGTTTTTACAATGCCACAATTCATGTTAACACTGGAATGATGTGTTACAGTAAAGGTTATACTTTTCCAGAACGTACAATATACTACTGAGATTCATCATCACCTTTTCTTGACAGATCTATAAAATATTGGCAGCTGAACTTTAGGAACACACGTCACTCAAAGGAATGTTACACGGTGAACTGGCGTCTTGGAGCATGTCAGAGATAGGAGATTTGGGTGCTGGTTCCTGAATCTCCATGGAAAGGTCATTAAAGTGACCTTTCTGCATGGAGGAGGAGATTTGCTGGTTTTATCAAAAGTATGATGAGCTCAGTAGCAGAAAGTTGATGTTCTCCACAACTATGTTCAATGAGACACATAACATCGTGCAAGGTCACTGTTTGGTGAAGTATCACACTGCACACTGGCATCCAAGTTGTTCATGGGTCAAGTGGGCTCATTTCTTCAGCAGGCACAAAGATGGCATTGGAGATGTTGAAGGGACAAGGTCCGATTTCTATGGTAGATGCCCCCTGAGGTGTGTTGCAGGACCCGTGGAAGATCTGGTGACAGGTGCAGATTTATCCTATTGCTTGAAGTCACAACATGAAATCTGTATGTACGTGGCCTGACGTTGGCTCTTCTCACCTAAGGATGCAATATGCTTGTGTTTTCATTGTTCTCAAAGATGGGAACTGACACAGGATTGGATTTAGCAAACTTGGATGAAGATGATTTACTTGTGAAAATAAAAATGGACTTTGTTTCTTTAATTATTTTGGATTACAGATACACTGGAAATGTCAAAGGACTGCTTCTTTAGTCAAGTCAGTGATGCATAGAATTTTGCCAAGCAGAGGAATATCAAATATGACTTTTTCTTGTGCTCTTTTTATTGTATTATTGGTAAATGGATTCAGAAAGGTGTGCCCGACTTAGACCACATGGAACAGTTTTTTGCATACTTAGCAGGCAGCTGTGACAGGAGCTGCTGACTCCCTTATTGAAAGGTTTGAAATCTTTATCAGGAGTTTTGTGACTTCTTTGTTTTGATGTAGCTTGTTGTAGCAATAGGTTTTCTTTACTGCTACCTGTTTAAGTTATTAGTTACGGCTCAAGGCAGCCCTGTGTGTTTCCTGGAAGGGTAGATATTTTGCTTTCTGTATGGTTTCTGTGACTGGGAGAAATATTCCTTTTACCAAAAAGGTACACTTGTGTTTTTAGGAAATTACTAATCATCTTTGGTGTTTTTCATGGAGAATTGTTTTTGTCTCCACACTGTGTTCACAGTGGCGCAGTGGTTAGCACTGCAGCCTCACAGCTCCAGGGACCCGGTTTCGATTCTGGGTACTGCCTGTGCGGAGTTTGCAAGTTCTCCCTGTGACCGCGTGGGTTTTCGCCGGGTGCTCCGGTTTCCTCCCACCACCAAAGACTTGCAGGTGATAGGTAACTTGGCCATTGTAAATTGCCCCTAGTGTAGGTAGGTGGTAGGGAATATGGGATTACTGTAGGGTTAGTATAAATGGGTGGTTGTTGGTCGGCACAGACTCGGTGGGCCGAAGGGCCTGTTTCAGTGCTGTTTCTCTAAAATAAAAAAAAATCATTCTGTCTTTCATTTTCTGTTGAGCTTTTCCCCTGTGGTTCCCACTTTTTTTCCTTGTCTCTCCCCCTTACTGTGACTTTGCTATGTTTGTTTAAGTCTGTGTCTCAATCACGATCATCACACAGGTTTTCTTTTTCTTTCTGTATCTCTGTCTCAGTTTCGATACTTTCCCATTCTTGCCTCGCAACTTGAAGGTGAACCTGATGATGCAACCCTCCATAGCTGCATAAATGCTTTTGTGCTTCCTTTGGTTGTGAAATCACAGCTCATCTTTTTGACATTAGGCATTCTTGAAACTGTCTTCTGAATATTCTGAGCACCGCAAAGATATTTTGATCTGTGATTTCACTGCTACATGGCGTCTCCTGATTGATCTGCTTAAAAAAAACTTCTCATTCTTTCAGGACTTTTATCTTCACTGTCAACATTGTACATTGTGATACTAGTCAGTTTGATTCATAAACTTCATTTTTGCTCTGATATACCCTCTAAATACAAGTGTGAATTTTCTTCCCTTCTCTTACACAAGATATCCTTCTGCCTTCTTAACTGACATTGCTAATTTAGCACCGAAGTGTAGTACATTTTGGACTTTCGTAATTAGTGAATAAGCTTTAGGTCTGCACCCACTAGGAACTGGGTTGGAACTGCACAAACATATTTAGGGGGAAATTAATTAATGGGCTGAATCTATCCAGCCCTTGGAGACAGGTGGAGGGGGGGGTGCGGTGGCAGACAAAATTGCGTGGGTGGCATCAGATGGCCTGACCAACATTGACCTGCCCCATGCCATTTTGTCTGGTGGGCACTGGTGGGTGGGAAGTCCATTAAGGGCTGTCTCCTGCCTCTGCTGACATTTAGCCAACGTCAGAGACACCGCTGCCATGTGGAGATGCCTCCTAGTGAGATTGGGGTGGGGGTCCCTCCAATTTGGCCACTCTGCGAACCATTGCAGGGTCCCCCTGGCAGCAAGGCCCCCCCCCCCTCCCATTTGCCTTCAGTAATGACCCCGTCACTGCTGGGGCCTGCCTGAGTGGCCCTGGGGAACCCGACCCCACTTACCTGTCTTCTGAGGCCTCCTCCATGGGTGCTGCCCTGGGCCTCTGGCAATATCAGTGATGGTCACCTCTCACAGTGGCGCTGCTGGGACTGTTGAGCTGCTGGCCCTGTGATTGGCCAGCAGCTCTTGGGGCAGAATCTTGTTCCCTAAAGGGGAAGGCATCCCTGATGGCAGTCAGTTAGTTCCCTGCCTGCTGTTTAATTCGGTCAGGGGTCCAATAAAGGGCCAAGGCAGGGTTGCTCCCCACCTTCTGGCCTGGCGCGGGACCCCCATTGCCGAAATAAAATCCAGCCCAATGCTTTTGATGCTGAACTTTAAGCAATGGAAGCGTGCATCAGAGATGTGGAGGTCAATGCACAATTCACAATTTCTGTCCAGTAATTTTGTCCAGACAGAAAATTGTGTGGATGTATTGACGTCAGCACTTAAATTCCCAATTATGTTTTTCTGGCTTGTGATGCTTGGTGCTGGGTGTGCTACTTAATAAAATCTAACCCTTCATGTACAACCAATAGACATTCCAGTGCAGAGGCTGAAGAGGTGAAAAGACACTGTTCTATTGCACTGTATCTCCTGGCACCACTTGGTTTTTTAAAAGAAATCCCACTTCTGTCATATCCTAGGCAACTACTGCTCTGTAATCCAGCCCAGTTACTTTGCTGGATGGATTCCGCTACAGCGGAGCAGTCGTACCGTTGTTTGAAAATCGCAATTTGTAAATCTCAATTCATAGCTTTATTTATTTAATGCTGCTGAAACACCATGATAGTTGGTGTCTGCCTGTATAGACCAGTTATGTGAAAACCACACTGATGCCTGTAGGGGCAGGGTGAACACACTGGATCCCCTAGTCTCCACAACTCTGAGGTTGAGAATTCCAGAGATTCAGCACCCTCTGAGAGAAGAGATTCCTTTGCATCTCAGTTTAAAATGTGTGCCCCCTTATTCTGTAATTATGTCCCCTAGTTCGGGATTCCCCCACTAGTGGAAACATCTTGTCAACATCTACCCTGTCGAGCCCCCTTAAAATCTTATATGTTTCTATAAGATCACCTCTCATTCTTCTAAACTCCAATGAATAAAGGCCTAACCTGTTTAGCTGTTCTTGATAAGACAGTCCCTTCATCTCAGGAATCAGCCTAGTGAATCTCTTTTGAACTGCCTCCAATGCCAGTATATCCTTACATAAATAAGGGGACCAAAACTGTACACAATACTCCAGGTGTGGCCTCACCAACACCCTGTATATTTGTAACAAGACTTCCCTATTTTTAAACTTCAACCCCCCCCCTAGCAATAAATGCCAAAATTCCATTTGCCTTCTTAATTACTTGCTGCACCTGCATGCTAACTTTTTGTGTTTCATGCACAAGAACACCCAGATGCACTTTTTTGGAGTCTCTCCATATAAATAATAATCTGCCTTATGATTCTTCCTACCAAAGTGCATGACCTCACACTTTCCTACATTAAACTCCATCTGTCAAGTTTTTGCCCACTCATTCAACCTATTTATATCTCCTCGCAGATTCCTTATGTCCTCATCATAACATGCCCTCCCACCTATTTTTGTATCGTCAGCAAATTTGGATATATATTACACTTCGCACCCCCCCCCCCCCCGCCCCCCCAAAGTCATTAATATAGATAGTAAATAATTGAGGCCCTAGGACTGATCCTTCTAGCACTCCATTAGTTACGTCTTTCCAACCTGAAAAAGACCCATTAATCCTGACTCTCCGTCTTCTGTGTGTTAAGTAATCCTCAATCCATGCTAATACACTACCCCCCAATCCTGTGGCACCTTACCGAATGCCTTCTGGAAATCCAAATACGCTACATCTACCGGTTCCCCTTTATCAACTCTGCTTGTTACATCATCAAAGAACTCTAGCAAATTTGTCAAACATGATTTCCCTTTCACAAAACCATGTTGACTCTGTTAGATTGCGTTGAGCTTTTCTAAATGTTCTGCTATTTCTTCCTTAATAATGGACTCTAGCATTTTCCCAACAACCGATGTTAGGCTGACTGGCCTAGAGCTTCCTGCTTTTTGTCTCCATCCCTTCTTGAACAGGGGCATCACATTGGCAGTTTTCCAATCTGCTGGGACCCTCCCGGAAATCCAGTGAGTTCTGGAATATTTCGACCAATGCCTCCACTATCTCTGCAGTCACTTCCTTTAAAACCCTTGGATGCAGGCCATCAGGGCCTGGCGACTTGTCTGCCTTTACTCCCATTAGTTTCTCAAATACTTTGTCCCTCGTGATAGAGACTGTTACAAGATCTTTCTTCCCATTAGCTCCTTGCTTATCTGATATCTGTGGGATGTTTATAGTGTCCTCCACTGTGAAGACGATGCAAAATATTGACTTAAATTATCTGCCAATTCCCTGTTCTACATTATCAATTCTCCAGTCACATCCTCCAAGGGTCCCGTGCTCACTTTAGCTACTCTCTTTTTTTATATACCTGTAGAAGCTCTTGCTGTTTGTTTTTACATTTCTTGCCAATTTACTTTCATAATCAGTTTTCTCCCTCTTTATTAGCTTTTTAGTCATCCGCTGCTGGTTCCTAAAAATTTCCCAACCCTCTGGCCTACCACTAGTTTTTGCCGCTTTGTATGCCTTTGTTTTTGATTGGATACTCTCCTTGACTGCCTTTGTTAAACACGGGTGGTTCATCCTTCTCATTGAGTTCTTCTTTTCGACCAGGATAAATTTTTGCTGAGCATTATGAAATATCTGCTTAAATGTCTGCCACTGCTCATCCACTGACCTTCCCTTTAGTCTATCTTCCCAGCCCGCTTTAGACAACTCTTTCTTCATACCTCTGTAATTGCCCTTATTTAAGTTGAGCACACTGGTTTGAGACCTGAGTTGCTCACCCTCAAACTGAATTTGAAATTCTACCATGTTGTGATCACTACCCCCTAGAGGATTCTTAACTACGATATCGCTTACTAATCCTACCTCATTACACATTACTAGATCTAAAATAGCCTGTTCCTGGGTAGGTTCTGCGAAGTATTGCTGGAAGTAACAATCCCTGATGCACTCTACAAATTCGTCTTCCGTGTTACCTCTGCCAGTCTGATTTGTTCAGTCAGTATCTAGATTAAAATATCCCATGACAATTGTAGTGCCCTTCTTACACACCTCTGTTATTTCCCGATTTATACATTGTCCTACAATGAGGCAGCTCTTCAGGGGCCTATAGACAACGCCCACCCGTGACTTCTTCTCCTTGCTATTCCTTATTTCCACCCAAACTGATACCACATCACGATCTATTGCACCTATATCACTACTCAAAACCACACTGATACTTTCGGTTGTTTAACCGATGTTTGTATTGTTTTGCTCAGTTTCTAATCATTACTCTCACACAGTTCTTCTGTGAATAAAATACACACTGGATGCAGGAATTTTTGTAAATTGGGAATCTCTGTGCTAACATACCATGTTAAGCATGGCCATGAGCCTGTATGTCCCCCTCACACTGAGCTTCTGCTCTCAGTTTGGCTGCCTGTTTCGCCTGAGGAATGCCTAAGTTGGCACAGCGTGAAAACCTGAGTGAGACAATTTCACTGCTTACTACCTTCATAGCAGCAGATTATACTGAGCCCTAACAAGTAGTTTGTCTTGTCTTCTGCAACACCAGAACCGATTGGAAATCCTGTGATATGGGGGAAGGGCTCAAACCTGCAACCCACAATTCAGTGCTGCCATGCTTTTGTACAGTGACTGCCTAGGGAGAAGCAAAAATATTTGATAATGCTGTGGAGAATTCAGTAATTAGATAACATTCAAAAAACACTTCAGAACAACTCAAACATGATTGCATTGAAACTGCATATTCAAAGTACTGTCGGGCTGGTGAATGAGTTGAAACTCTCAATGTGGTGGGTGATTATAAATTTCTGTGGAAGGATAAGCTAGATAGGCCAAGTGGCTCCCTGATCTCTACCTTGGAATAAATTGGAGCAATCTGTTACCTACTTTCAGCAGGAAATGTTTAATTGTACACACAGATGAGAAGACAATTTTCCTTGTCAGGGTGGGTGGGGATCAATAACTTAGTAAGAGAACGTTCAGTTTGGTAAAACAAAACTTAAATTTCTTCCATTTAATGCAGGGTTTATTTGATTTTAGTAATAATTTAAATTTTTAGAGTAATTGTATAAAGGGCAAATCCACGTGTTGCCTGTAATTGCCTGACTTCTAACTTGTACTGCAGCAATTCCATAAATGCGGTGTCTGGTTCCTATTTCCAGCAGCCATGTAAGTAGCAGTGCTTCTCAGTGATAGCAACTAATGTTAAATATGGCTTCAACAAAAGGAGTATGAATTCTCTTTCTCCCCGCCCCCAAATACCATCCCCCCAATACCTGCCCCTTCTCTGATTTAAATCAGAGTTTGAAGTCCAGTATTTGGAATTCTTAACTTGGAGATACTGAAAGAACAGACTGCATATTGGAAATTGATTGTTAAGGTTTGCTAATGTAATTTTGTTACATGCTTCAACTGAAAAATTACACCAAATCACATATCTTACTTTTATGTTAAATTTTGCCCCAAAACAAGCAATGGGTAAAGTATTGATTAACTTTCTCTAATTGTTTTT
Source organism: Heterodontus francisci (assembly GCF_036365525.1). Taxonomy (NCBI): domain Eukaryota; kingdom Metazoa; phylum Chordata; class Chondrichthyes; order Heterodontiformes; family Heterodontidae; genus Heterodontus; species Heterodontus francisci. Next base: position 82,759,792 of record NC_090380.1, on the reverse strand, counting down.
CATTCTTTAGTAAATCTCCTCAAAGCTGCAGTGGAATAGCAATAATGCTGGAGAAGCAACTTGGGTGTTCTGCAAATTGCTACTTGAAGCTTATAGTGCATTATTGCTCAAATAAGAAACCCTCATATTGGTAAAGTTAAAATCATGTTATCAAAGTAGCCTGTCTAAAATTGCTATATGCTTTTTTGTACCACCAGTTTCTGGATGGCAGTACTGTGAACAAATGGACATTCTGAAGATTTATCAATAGCTATCCAACCCAATGTGCATATAATTACATACACACAGAGACTTGATTAATTTGGAGAACTGCATATTTTTAATGAAATCTTAACCCATCATTTTGAACCAAATTTTTCACCTTGGCAATTACCTGCCAATATACAAAGATAGTACATTGGGAATTCATAATTGATATTCAGATTGGGGTGGTAGGTGAAGGTGACACTATTGAATGGTAAAATTAGGAATATTTTCAAACGAATAGGAAGACATGTCTCTGTTTTTCCTGTTATGGCAGTTACATTATTTTTTGTTGCCATGCTTGATAATTTGTAGTTACATTTAACAGTACAATATTTTTTCTGTTTCTTCCTATTAACACAAAAGCAAAGAACTTTCATTTATATGGTAACTTTCATGTCCTTGTACTTGCTGTCTTTTGCATGCTAGAGTTCTTTCGCTCTTCTCAGTTAATATTTTGGAGCTCCTGGGCCTCTATGCTAAAGCAGCCTATCAAATGCTGCAGGTAAATGCTATTTATTACCCTTCCACTGGCAGAGCATCACTTAGGAGCAGGACCTGACCACACCAAATTTGTCCCACATCCCCTCCCCGCACCCACCCCCACCCCACTGCCCCAGGAAAATGCTGTAGTGGATGAGCAGAAGTCTGTCCTGGCCATGTTTTGCATGAACCCAGGAAAAGGCTTCACTTTGAGCAGAAGGTTCACCAAAGAATTAAGAAAAAAAAAACTGATTACCCTCCTGTTTCAAAGAACTGCTTCCAATTTAATTTACTTTATTTCAGGCAGTTACTCGAGTGTAGTGCTTTTTAAATTATGTACTTTCATCTTTTTCTTTTTAAGAACACCTGAATGACAGATATTGAGAACCAGTGACTGATCTCATCATTTTGCAAGGGTGGAACTTCCTGCCACTTTGATCAAAGTAGATAGCTCAACTCAGCTTTTGTTAAAATAAAACTCCTGGGATATAAGCTACTTTTTCTTTTCTTTTCTTGAATTATTTGCCTCCTATGTGTCAGTTTATTTTGAAGTGTGCTGTGAATGACAGATTTGCTTAAATGAAAATACATACAACTATCATAAACTGCTTTAAAATGGTTTATGTACAGGCTAGCTAATTCCTGCTAATCTGTTGGGAGTTGTTTCTTGTTATGTTTGCAGTAATGACATCCCAGTCATGAATTCAGTGTGAATGCCTTCTATCAGTGACACAAAGCACACTAGCAGTTACTGTCTGTACTGCCAGCTGTTGTATTACTTAATTTTGAATTCACTTAATTTTTCCAAAACACTCTAATTTCATTCTTAGTTTTTGCCATTTTTGTGTCTTTAATATATTGGTGTCAGTCATGCCTCAGTTGGTAGCATGTCTCTGAGTCAGAAGCAGGTTGGGGGTTCAAGTCCCACTCCAGGATTTAAGCACAAAAATCAATGCTGACACTCCGCTGCAGTACTCGGGAAGTGCTGCACTGTCGGAGGTGCCGGCTTTTGGATGAAATGTTAAATCAAGGTCCTGTCTACCCCCTCGGGTGGATCCCACGGAACTATTTTGAAGAAGAGCTTTCCCTGGTGTCCGGGTCAATATCCCTCAATCAACATCACAAAAACAAATTGTCTGACCATTATCACGTTGTTGTTTATGGGAGTTTCCTGTTTGCACGTTGGCTGCCGCGTTTCCTACTTTACAACAGTGACTATACTCCAAAAAGTATTTAATTGTAAAGTGCTTTGAGACGTCTGGTGGTCATGGAAATGCTATATAACTGCAAGTCTTTTTAATGTGCTGTAATCATTCCCTAGTTATACATTATTCTTTGTATGTAGATTTGCTAAATCGTTATCTTCAGTTATATCATTTTAAGATTAATGTATAGCCACAATAACTTCTAAGTTTTTAACAACCTGCTTCAATTACATTGATTAAAAAAACACCTTTTGTAAACCAGAACCATCAGAATTATATTATTGTATAGAAAAGTTTATTGTAAGAACATGGGTTTAGGAATCCTGACATGTTGACATGTATATGCCAAAGAACCAGATAAATCCTTTACCCCTTGCTTTAACTGACTAAGGAATGATCTGGCGTTTACTACCCAGTTGAGTTCGAGGAGTGAATAATGCCAAAGTTGGCTCATTGTAAAGGCCTGCTTGAGTCTGCAAATGAGACCTGACCCGAGCCCGACAGAACCCCATTCGACTCCGAGCCCAACTCGGCCCGAGTCCTTCCATTTTTTTCCCCGCGTCCGACCCGACCATCAGTTAACCTACCATCCGTTTTTCACTTTGTTCCTTACCTGTACAAGCTCAAAATAACTGTAACAAAACCGCCTTGAAAGTCCAAAAAGTAAATTAACATTAAAGTCATTTACCTGAGGTGGTGATAGAGCGTGTCCCATCTGGCCCGACCCGAGCCCGAATGCCGGACCCGGAAGTGCAACCTGATCTGAACTGAACCCGACGCGTTGTCGGGTTCCGGTCGGGTAGCAGGCCTTTAGCTCATTGTACTGCCTTATGTTACCCAATCCTGGTTGGATTTGAGTTCACCTTGTCTTCCTTAATTGGAATATCTTCAATCTACTGGTTGAATGAATTAACCCTTTCTTGTCAAACCACAGGAAGAAGTCAGACAATTCAATGCACTAAAAACTATTAACAAATTCACAATTATCACTTAAAATCAAACATGGAGCATACATCAATTGTTAAATGGAAATGGTTATAGATGGGTCACCTAGCAATTTGAAAAACAAATAGTTGATTGACAATAGAGTTTCCTAAGAAAATGCATAAGAGCTGTAATGTAGCATTGGATCGCTGATTATCAAATTATTGTGAAGATTAGGGCCTCAGACTACTGCAAGTTGGTGAGACTACTCAAAAAGCAAACTCCTTAGGTAGGTGACAAGTTAATAACATTGGTTATCCAGTCTTCTGAATAGATTCAAGTTTATATGCTGGTAATTAACAAGGAGTCCAAGCTTATGCAATCTTGTCCTTATGGACAGTGTTGTTGAGGTGCTCCCGTGGGACAGCAGGGATAGTTTCTGGAACATAGCCCCTTCAGTGCAGAATTATCAATTCCATTTGGATCCTTTGTTCGGGCTGAATCCACTTTATGTATGAGTGATGATATCTGCTAGCTTGACTCTCCTCTTCCTTGATTTCAGACACTTGTATTGATAAGTCACACTCTTCTCTCTGCCTTTAGCTAGTTGGTGCATCCACACATTTGACTTATTCTCTTTATCTTTGGAAATCATTTTTACTTTTAGAAGTACTCTTTTACATCTATTAGGTAAAGATTATTACAGAAGATGATAAATAATTTTCAAACTACAAGCAGAAACTACATCTGATGGAGATGAGACAAAAACAACTGCCAAGTTCTTTATATATCCAAAATTTAAGGAAAAACATCCCTTCCATACAATTGACCAATCTAATCAACTATTTTTGAATGTCTTTTAACGGGATTTAGAATGAACAATCTTGTACTTTCAGTGGATTAAATTCAAATTTTTTTTGTGTGCCCTGTATGACAACAGCAGTAATGCTACATAACACTTCATAACTTTTTTATTTCACTTTTCCCTTGAGTATACAGAGGCAGAGGGATTTTTTATGGTGTTGCCTTCAAGTGAATATATATTACCCTATTTAACTCTAATGTTAAAATGCTTAATGAAACTTCATAAAATCTTAACCAATGTTAGGTTCTTTTTGAAGTCAGCTGTACTGCGAACTTGTTGATGTTGGCCCATGTCTTTAAATGTTTTTTAATTGAGTAATAACTTGAAAAGTAGGCACTTCAGATGGCCGTTTCCCATTAGATCCTTGATTGCTCTCGATATCAAATGAATTTCCAGAGTATAATTATGTAGCCATAAATACAGAACTGATATTTTAATTTTAACTTGAAAAGTGACTTGCTGCATTTGTCATTGATTTTATTTGTAAAATAATTGGTCTACTGTCAACACTGTATGTATTAACTTGGTAAATATTAGACTAAATGTGTGCTATATAATGCACACATGAATATGGTTGATGTATTTTGTGCTGATGCAAATGTCAACATATTTGCACAATGGGGGGAAAATGAAATTTGTAACTAGCTTTAAATTCAGACTTTTATGAACTCCATTTTCAATCTAGATTTTGAGTCCCTTTTTAATGGTAGAGTCAAAATAGTGTGACTTCAGATATATATAGTTGGGAGTTACAATTGCCTGACAATGTGGATATTAATAAGAAAGTATTAGTGCTCTTCACTGTTACCCTGATGTCACAGGTATTCTTAAATACACAGCAAATTATTTCAATTTAAATCTAATCTAATGATAGGAGATTGGAAAAAAATTGGGTCATTCAAATAGTACCACACGGACTGCAGTGGTTCAAGAAGAAGTCCTACCATGCCAAATAGGGGTGAGTAATAAAAGCTGGCCATTCCAGAGACAGCCAGGTACCAAAATGAGTGATTTAAAGAAAAATTTACCCAGTTTAAGTGTGTGTATTCATTCCATTGTCAACATAATCACAATACTAAGTAGGCTGCTTAGCAGCATCTCCATCATTCAACTGGAATAAATGCTGTTATAACCTCCCTATAGTTATATGTCTGACCTAAACTTGAACATACAAAAAGTGGATTTTTTTGAGCAGGAAACGAGCATTGCTTAAGTAACCATGGAGTATGAACCAAAGCTAAACTTATTCAAAAAAAGTACATATTATTATAGTTGTGACAGAACAGACTTTCATAAATGTGAATGGTGGAGTTTTGACTTTCTAAAGTTTTTTTTTCAGTTTTCTTTTTCTGGTTAATTTATCGAGGTAGCACAGGAATTGGTTAAACATGATTTCCCTTTCACAAAACCATGTTGACTCTGCCTGATTACCTTGAATATTTCTAAATGCCCTGCTATAACGTCTTTAATAATAGCTTCTAACATTTTCCCTAAGACAGATGTTAATCTAACTGGCCTGTAGTTTCCTGCTTTCTGTCTCCCTCCCTTTTAGAATAAAGGAGTTACATTCGCTATTTTCCAATTTAATGAAACCTTCCCCGAATCTAGGGAAATTTGGAAAATTAAAACTAACGCATCAACTATCTCACTAGCCACTTCTTTTAACACCCTAGGATGAAGTGCATCAGGACCCGCAGACTTGTCAGCCCGCAGCTCCAACCATTTGTTCAATACCACTTCCCTGGTGATTGTAATTTTCCTGACTTAGAGCTAATACTGGGATGTTACTTGTATCCTCAATAGTGAAGAACGATGCAAAATACCTGTTCAATTCATCTGCCATCTCCTTATTATCCATTATTAATTCCCCAGACTCATTTTCTATAGGACCAACACTCACTTTGTTCACTTTTTAAAAATATCTATAGAAAGTCTTACTATCTGTCTTTATAATTCTAACTAGCTTTCTCTCGTACTCTAATTTTACCTTCCTTATCAATCTTTTAGTCATTCTTTGCTGCTTTTTATATTCTGTCCAATCTTCTGACCTGCCTCCCATCTTTGCGCAATTATAGGCTTTTTCTTTAAGTTCGATACTATCTTTAACTATTTTAGTTAACCACAGATGTTCATTACACTTTTTTATGGTGGAATTTTAAAATTCTGTTTTGAACCAAATCCTGCATGTATTGAAAGGCCTAAAACCCAGGAATATCTTGTCCACCTTTATCTAAAGATGACAACTTGCACTTAATGTAGGAGACATCCTAAGGTGAGTTGCAAAGTATAGGAACAGATTCTAAGCCATGGAGGGAGTGGTTAGAAGTGGGACTGAAAGCTTTTTTGAAAAGAGAAGTTTTGAGCAAGCTGTTAAAGGTGAAGAGATAAGTGGAGTTGCAAGTGAAGGTGGCACTATTACATGCTAAAATTGGAAATATTTTCCAACAAATAGGCTGACATATTTTCTATATTTCCTATTATAGCAGTTATATTTTTTTCATTGCCATCAACGACTACACGTGTTGTCTGATAATTTGTGGTTAAATTAACAGTACAGTATCTTTCCTCTTTTTTTTCCTATTTGAGAAAAATTATCTTGGGAGGGACTATAGGGTGTCATAATACCAAGTCTTCATTTTACTGATACCTGTATGGTAAGGATTTTGTTTTGGGGAAAGAAGAAAGATTTGAAAAATTCTGTCTTTTTTTGTTATAATATTACGGATTATTGAGTGATATAATAGAAGGTTTAAATTCTGACAGGATGAAACAACATAGACAGAAGCAGTCTGTTTCCAGTTGTTGAGGACCATAGTTACATGAGTAAATGCAAGAGCTTCATGCATTTAGTGGTTGAGGCAGAAATTATGTATTTTAGATTAGATTGGATAGATGGTTAAGGAACAGGTGTTGTGGAAATGGGGTGGGCAAAGATGATTGCAGCGATTTGCTCACCCGGAGGTTAAACTGGTCTGGTTGGGCTGAGCGGCCTATTTCTATGCTGTAACTCCTAGGTATGTATGCAGAACTTCAGAATTTAAATGGGGTATCTCACTTCGAATACCAATGTATTTGGATTCCTGTCTGAGGCCTGTATGCCACTTGAGCATGTTTTATAATGTTATCAATTTTTGTTATTGTTTCCATGGGCTGATGGAAAGGACATTTCACATAATTTGATTACGCAACCTTCTGTTGGCAGATTGCGTCTGATGGATACGTTATCAGTGTCATTGGGAGGTCTATGGTTCACATTTCTCCACCTACCAATTGAAGAAGGCTGTGTAATGTGTTTATTATGGGGAGATGAGATAATGTAGGGAGGCTTGGAAAGTCTGGTTTTTAAAAGGATTTGTCTTGATAGAGTACATGGAGCCCAAATATTTAGTGATCTATATTCCAGTTGCTGAAACAATAATACTATATAACCATGTAGGTCTCGTAGCACTTGATCATATTATTCATTTTGCATATTTTGCTGAATGATTCATTCCATATAGTAATATCTGTTTTTTTATAGGTCGTGATCAAGTGAGAAGGATTTTGGAAAAGCTTCATCTTCATCACATCAAATTCCATTTACATTGTTTAGGTAAGAAAAATGCAAAGCTTTTTTGATGCACAAGTCCATCTAGAGCAAACCTTACTGCAGACTCAAGGGATCTTATAGAATACTTCTTGTTAGGGGTTCATCTTATTGACCTCTTCTATTGACTGTAGAGCTATGGCAGGGATCAACATTATTGCACTGAAGAGGTTTGTAATATTATAGCCTGTTGTTGACCTATACTTCCAGTTATCCATTTTGTGTTAAAGCTATTGCTGTCAGCAGTTGTAAATCATATACTGAATTTTTTTTAGATATTAGAGTACATATATTCTGCTTTTCTTTGGAGCTGTGACTTGTATTGTTCTTTTCAAAGAAAAAAAATCAAATTTTTTTAAAAGTTCCCCTGTGTCAGGTTGGGTGTGGAAGGAAGTGAGGAGGGTAATCCCTAACTTGTGGTTGGTATACAAGTTAACACAAAAGAACATTTTTGGCAGATCTTTGAAGAAAGGAAAATACTCAGGAATCTTAAGGAGCAGATGAAGTTTCTAACAGCAACACTTTGGGTGCATTTAAGAATGAACAAAAGTAGAATCAGTTTAAACTAAAAACGAGTGCAACAATACTTAATTTACACTGCAGTGTCTCAATTAAACAATGGTGTAATTTTAATTGGCCTTTTAGGTGCAAGTCTTATATTTAGCACAGAACAAATTGTGAAATATACATCTCTACTTTGTATTCAAAAATTCACCACTCTGGAGGGAGAAAGAATCATTCAGGTATTCTTGTTTCCAACAGTACAAATTCTCCAATAAAAACAGCAAATGCTGGAAATATTCAGCAGGTCAGGTAGTATCTGGGGGAGAGAAGCAGAGTTAATGTTTCAGGATGATGACCTTTCATCAGAACTGGGAAAAGTTAAAGATGTAATAGGTTTCAAGCAAGTGAAAGGGGAGGGTGGGAATAAAACAAAAGAGAAAGTTTGTGATGGGTGGAAGGCAGGAGAGATTGAATGACAAAAGGGTTGGTAGAAAATAAAAAAAATGATGTATCTAGAGGAGGTGTGAATGGCAGAATGTTGAACATCTGCCATCTGAAAGCAACAAAAAGAGAACAAGAAAGTAAAACCAAAACCAGCAATGCAAAGGGAAACAAAATGAGAGCAGAGGTTGGGGTCTGAAATTGTTGAACTCAATATTGAGTCTGGAAGGCTGTAAAGTGCCTAATCGAAAAGCAAGGTGTTGTTCCTTGAGCTTGCGTTGGGCTTCATCGGAACACTGCAGCAGGCTGAGGGCAGAGAGATCAGTGTTAGAGCAATGTGGAGAGTTAAAATGATGGGCAACCGGAAGCTCGGAGTCATGCTTGCGGATTGAATGGAGGTATTTCGTAAAGTGGTCACCCAATCAGCATTTGGCTCCCCAACGTAGAACCAAATCCTCCAACTATGTTTAGTTGCATCACTTCCAGTAATCTCTCGAAGTCCATTATAGCTAAAAAGCTGTTTCTATTTTAATGTCACAATAGTCTTAATACCTGTGTGACAGTAGAATTCAGCACATACAAAAGTCAGATCAAGTGAAACAAAGTCTTAAAAACCACTCTGTTGATTACTTTTTTTTGCATTTCTTAATGCATTTTATTCAAATGAATTTGTTTTTGGCTATTTCTCTCTGTGCAAATATCTACGGTGGTAAACTAATGACTTCCATATATTTGTTTTTTTAATTGAATTTTTCTCCGAATTGTTTTACTACATCGCTGAGAATGAATATCGTTGAAAAGTTCTTGCAAAAGGTTTTACTTAGACTTTATCCGTTCTAAAATGGTAACACTTGGACCATATGCTAGATTAATATGTCAGGTAAGGAGGGATCCTTAATAAAAGGGGCATATAATGCAGATATATCCATGATGCACTCAGTAAATATTACAGTGTACTGCTGCTTTTATATATAAAAAAAGAATGAAATACTTTCATGGTGAATAAAAGAGTTAAACTAAAGCAGCAATTTAGAAAGCCTTCTTGATAAATCCAACAACAAAAAAAAGATTTTTGTGCTGATTGAAATTCAGTGCAGTTGTCTTCGCTATTTAACTTTTAACCTTGACAAGTATGCATAAACCCTTATTTATCTGCAATACAGTATTTAAAAAATATTATTCTTATGAATGCAAATTGTTGATCAGAGATGGCTTCTGTGTCAGCTGAGTCCCATGATGTTGCAAAACATATTCTTGTGCACTGAACTGAAACCCACACAGCACAGTGCTTGAAAGCACATCTTGCTCCTGACATTTGGGGCTAAGTTCGATCTCAGGTGATGGTGAGGAAGAGGTGAAGCGACTGTATAGTAGTAGACATATCCCTTTTAACTGCAGTGTAATGTGGAGAATGCCTCCACTAGAGGGATTGCATTGTGTCATCCATTTGTACACTCAAAGTTCTGTTCCCTACAAGCACTTTGTTTCCATACCTATTCAGCTACACCAGACTTGCTTAACAAATCTGTTCCATGACTGACTTCACTGGTTTGCTGCGATTCTGATCCCAAGAATGGATTTAGGGAAGATTCACTCATGTAGTTATTAATTATTGAAAACTTTTTTTCTTTTTACATTTATCGAAGTGACAGTAAAGCTTTTTAAAGCTGCATTTTTTTTAAATCATTGAAGATTGGTTTAAATTTACTAAAAGAAACAATTGATAATGAAAACATTTATGTCAGCTTTAATGGACTTGAATTGTGTATTATTGCAATGTATGCAGAATCTAATATTATTAGCTAAAGCTGTGGCATCCAAAGAGCTGGAAGTAGATTAGGAGAAGAAATTTGACAGAGCAAAAGGTGTCGAATGATGAGTCGATTACTTGTTTTGTACGAGGGAATATTTATGCATTTTTTTTTTCTCCATATGCACATCTAGGTCTTAAGTGGATAAAATTTACTCAGTCTTTCGTAGTGAAATCACAAACACGTTCATGATTTTGCTTCAGTTAGCACATGGACATTTTACACATTTGCTTATTTTTTTATTGATTCCAACTTCTTGGCTAATTTGGAAACCTTTGTAAAATTATATAATCTTTGGCAGACTTGTTGATGGTTTAATTTTAGCAAGAAAACTTCGATATGAGTAGTGTCTTTCGCCACCTTAGACTGTCTCAATTCTTCATAGCCAATGAAGTTCTATTTTTTTGAAGTGTGGTCACGATTGTAATGTAGGGAAATGCAGCAGCCAATTTAAACACAGCAAGGTTCACCCCACCTCTCAAGGACAATTAGGAATGGACAATAAATGCCATCCTTGCCAGAGACACATATTCCAAGAACCAATAAATTCATAATGTTTTGTTGCATGAGAGAAACCCCCCTTGGGAAAGGCGGGTTGTCAGTTTAAATATGTTAAGAGGTAATTAAAAGCTATTTTAACAGGAGTTCTCAACTTTAACTGTAGGTTCATAGGTTTCCCGGGAACTCGTGTATGAAAGCAAGGTGAGAGTACAGCAGTTATTGAGGGGGCTGAACAAATGATAGGCAAAAAATACCATAAGTACTGAGACCTCACACTTGCTTCTTTGCCTAAATGAATGGCTTTTGCTCACAGCACTTGTTCTGAGTGTTTGCTTTTACTACTTTGGTGATTTCTACTACTCTGCAGGTGACTTTCACGACATTGGAAATCACTTTCACTGCTTTGGAAGTTTGTGTATCTGATCTGTACTTTCCATCTGTCCTATATCCGATCAGCATGGATGCTGCTTTCCCTTGGACCTCGGATGAGCTGCAGTAGAAGCAGCACCATCAGGAGCAGCAGCAGGCTTCTCCTCACAGAACTGATGCCCCACACGAGACAGGGGATGAGCATAGAGGTGCAGATCACAGGGGGAGACACCTTTTAACACAGGGTAGATAGGCAGAGGATCAGCTTCCAAGACCTGTCTGTACACCAGAAGGCTCAGGGTATCCCATCATGTTGTTGCAGACATTTGTAGATTGTTGGAAGAAGACCTGTGCTGGACCCAGTGGCCACGCTTTCCCAGTCGCTACCAATGTGAGCTTCTCCCTCAACGTCTTTGCCTCTGATTCCTTCCAGCTATTTGCAGGAGGTGTTTGTAGGATTTCACAGGTGGATGCCCACAAATGCGTCACACAGGTGACTGATGCCATTTTTGCCAGGGTAGGTTATTATGTACACTTTGCCAACAATGAAGCCAGTCAGAATGAGTGGGTGCTTGGGTTGGTGGTTCCGGCTGGCTTTTCACAGGTTTAGGGCAGCATTGACAACCCCCCACTCTCGATCACCATGGAATGTTTATGAACCGTAAGGGCTTCCATCATTGCGTACCTTGTCTGCAACCACAAAGATCATTATGCACGTGTGCGCAAGATTCCCCGGAGCTGCCATGATGCATTCATTCTGCACCAGCCCACCCTGAGGTGCAAAGAGGTCAGGGAGGAACAGACTTAGCAACTGGCTTGACACTTAAAATGTGGCTGATAACACCCCTGAGGATCCCAAACAATGTGTCGTAAGATGGCTACAATCAGAGCCAAATGACGATGAGATGTGTAATTGAGCTAACGACCGGGATGCTGAAGATGCGCTTCCTGTGTTACAACACATCTGGAGGCATCCTTCAGTACATACCAGCCAAGGTCTTGAGAATGATTGTGGTCTGATATGCTCTGCACAACATGGCACAGCAGCCAGGATTGCAGCTGCAAGGGGAACAAGGCACAGAGTGCAGTGTCTCTTTGGAAGCGGAGGAGGAGTGTAATGTGGCCATGGCACCAGCAGTGGTGCACAATGCTGCTGGGGTCCATGGATAGCCTCACAATGGCAAGATTTAGTTAGTTTGCATCACTGCATCCATCTGGCTGCCACATGCTGAACCCACTTAAACCTCCCTTCCCCAACACAATACTGATATCAACTGATATCCCTTTCACAAATGCCCATTGCTGGGCTTTAATTCATCTTTCATCATTCATCACAAGTGAGAAGGCAGCTTGCCAGGACTGGGCAAAAATGGTCCAAGATGAGACAGTGGTGCAAACAAATAATTTTTATGTGACCCAGATGCTAGTCAGAAACCTAATCTAATGTTGTGCAACACACTCTTGTGTAACTACAAATCTTTGCTCCTTTTTCTACTACTCCTACAAGGTGCAACCCCTGCAGCTTTTGCAGATGTAGAGGCCGGCTGCTCATATACCTGCTCTGACTGCTGAGGTGCTCTTGGCCAATGACCTCTAGGTTTTTGAGCCCGTGAGGGCCTCACCAAAGGCTGCTCCACCTGTGTAGGGACAGACTTGACCATCAGGACATGAGGCAGCATGTGGGGGACTGGCTGAGGGGTTGGCAATGAGTGAAAAATGGAAGCGCTTTGAGTAAAGTCCTCACTTTCATGTCCCTTTCTCCATCTTCTCTCTCATGGCCTACCTGCACTTCCCTGCTAGCCAAGAACTGGAGAGCACGTTTCTTCAAATCAGTGGGATACTGAAGGGCCAAGGCTGGTGTTTCATCAATCCTCTTGAAGCTGACATTCAGAGTTTGCAACTCATTGGTGAGGTTCAGCATGTCCCTCTTGGTCAACTGCCACATTCGATACTGCTGTACAGGTGGCCAATCCTTCCATGGATGAAGACATCATCGCAAAGGTCTGGCACTCATTCTTGAGACGGACTCCTCCAGTTTCTGTGCAGGCATGCAAAGTAAAGTTGGAAAGCCTGCCAACATGTCTCTCATTGCTACCCCAGAATTGTTTATCGACGACATCTGAAGTTCAGCATCTATGTTGAGCTGAACAGAACTTGCAATGTCCTGTGCCCTGTGATGCAGACTCTTCACTACTGTGCTTGACTCCACCTTCTGCTCTTGCTCACTTGTGATGCGAGAGACACCAGGTGAAAACCCAACTGTCTGTCTTACCAGTCCCACTAATATGTGTACCTGAGCTGGTGCATGTGTCTGCATGAGCGCTGTGACGGTGTTCCCTTAGACTGCATGACCTCCTCTAAGATGTCTTCGTCCTCCTCCTGCAGCACCTCCTGTGGGACACTTGATGGACCTGTAGAAGATGAAAGACATGAATTTGAACTGTCAAAGTAAGAAGGTGTTCAGTCATTATTGTGCACATGATCATATTTCACTGGCTGCTGACATCAACCCAACATGAGTAAGTGTTGTATGCCATGTGGCTGTGAGATATTTAATTCCATCACCAGCTGGCTGGGAGGCCCCCATCTCTGCATCTCTGATGGCCAGGTACATTGAGACTTGGTTTATTTCTATTGCGCCCTTCTTTGCAGCTGTCACTATCAAGATGGCTGGAGGGCCACCTCCGGTTCTCTACCTCTCCCTGGTGTTTTGTTCTCTCTTCTGCAAGGAGGGAATGAAGAATCTATGAATGAGAGTAGTGGAATGTGTTGAATGGATGGATGAGCAACATTTGTTGAGGTTGACTGAGATAGAGGCATGATATTGCATTTAAGATGAGGGTGTGTGTCAGTGATGGATGGTCGGATGGAGATGCAAGGAAGTGCAGAGACAGCAGGACGGGTTGGTGTGAAGAGTGATCAGGAGGAGTAGACTTTGTGAGGACGGGACTTTGTCTCCACAAGGACTATGCGGTGGTCACTCCTACCAATATCCATGGACAGATGCATCTGCGACAGGTATATTGGTGAGGATGAGGTCAAGTAGGTTTTTCCCTCTTGTTGGTTCCCTCACCACCTGCCGCAGACCCAGTCGAGCAGCTATGTCCTTTAGGACTCGGCCAGCTCGGTCGATAGTGGTGTTACTGAGCCACTCTTGGTGATGGACGTTGAAGTCCCCCACCCAGAGTGCCCATGCCACCCTCAGTGCTTCTTCTAATTGGTGTTCAACATAGAGAAGCACTGATTCATCAGCTGAGGGGGGCGGTTGATGGTAATCAGGAGGTTTCCTTGCCCATGTTTGACCTGATGCCATGAGACTTCATGGGGTGCGGTGTCAATGTTGAGGACTCCCAGGGCGACTCCCTCCCGACTGTATACCACTGTGCTGCCACCTCTGGTGGACCTGTCCTGCCAGTGGGACAGGACATACCCAGAGATGGTGGTTTCTGGGACATTGTAAGGTATGATTCTGTGAGTATGACTATGTCAGGCTGTTGCAACAGAAGTGAAAACCTTTTGTCAAGTTGTGAAAGATGTGTAAGTGGAGAAGATGGCTGAATATGCCTGGGTATTTGTGACTGTGTTTGAGAGAAAAGCAGTGGTAGGTGACTTTACGCACTTCTTATTGGTGAAAGGAATTTTCCTCCACACAAGATCAGGGGGCAGGTTATTCAACCTTGCCCGTCTAAGAGCGAAGTCCAAAGTACGGAAAGTCCTCATCAGGGAACTCCTCTTTGCTGACGATGCTGCTTTAACATCTCACACTGAAGAGTGCCTGCAGAGTCTCATCGACAGGTTTGCGGCTGCCTGCAATGAATTTGGCCTAACCATCAGCCTCAAGAAAACGAACATCATGGGGCAGGACATCAGAAATGCTTCATCCATCAATATTGGCGACCACGCTCTGGAAGTGGTTCAAGAGTTCACCTACCTAGGCTCAACTATCACCAGTAACCTGTCTCTCGATGCAGAAATCAACAAGCGCATGGGGAAAGGCTTCCACTGCGATGTCCAGATTGGCCAAGAGAGTGTGGGAAAATGGCGCACTGACACGGAACACAAAAGTCCGAGTGTATCAAGCCTGTGTCCTCAGTACCTTGCTCTATGGCAGCGAGGCCTGGACAACGTATGTCAGCCAAGAGTGACGTCTCAATTCATTCCATCTTCGCTGCCTCCGGAGAATACTTGGCATCAGGTGGCAGGACCGTATCTCCAACACAGAAGTCCTCGAGGCGGCCAACATCCCCAGCTTATACACACTACTGAGTCAGCGGCGCTTGAGATGGCTTGGCCATGTGAGCCGCATGGAAGATGGCAGGATCCCCAAAGACACATTGTACTGCGAGCTCGCCACTGGTATCAGACCCACAGGCCGTCCATGTCTCCGCTTTAAAGACGTCTGCAAACGCGACATGACGTCCTGTGACATTGATCACAAGTCGTGGGAGTCAGTTGCCAGCGTTCGCCAGAGCTGGCGGGCAGCCATAAAGGCGGGGCTAAAGTGTGGCGAGTCGAAGAGACTTAGCAGTTGGCAGGAAAAAAGACAGAGGCGCAAGGGGAGAGCCAACTGTGCAACAGCCCCGACAAACAAATTTCTCTGCAGCACCTGTGGAAGAGCCTGTCACTCTAGAATTGGCCTTTATAGTCACTCCAGGCGCTGCTGCACACACCACTGACCACCTCCAGGCGCTTACCCATTGTCTTTCGAGATAAGGAGGCCAAATAAAAAAGTATTGGTGAAAAGCTATGTGATAAACGTGTGTTCAATGACTGAAAACTCTGATGCACATTATTCATACTATAAATTGGGTCCAAATAAATGTAACTTGACTTTTGCTTACTAATGCAATTTTTTAAATGATTTTTCTCAGATGTTGAGTCTTAAGGTTATTGAACAACTTTGAAGGAAAAACCTGCGATCATGATTGTCTCTAAAGTACATAAATTATCCATTAAAATATAGGTAGTAGTGAACTTAAAGGAGTGATGGTCTGCTCTTCAAAGACTTGACCCACATATTTGTTGAGCAATATTAACATACAGACAAATCTGTAGAGCATTCTTTTTTTAAAAAAAGAATTAACTTGATGCTTCTGATGAAATAGTGAAGGAAGGAATTTCATACACACACATTAGTGTTTGCAATCTTATATCCTATTGTTTAATTTCACGATCTTTATGTTAATGCGAAAGAATAAAATTCAGTTTACAATTTTGGTATTCGTGAGTTTAAAGCATCTCCTACTAAAATTGCTGTAAGTATTGCCTCTCTGCTCTACTTACTTTATGAAGTAAATTCTATTAATTGTTTTTGTTTTCCAGCTCACTTAGAAGGAATATGATCGAGTTTTGATTTCTTTCTGAATTAAAAATCAAAATATTCGGTTCGTGCTTCCTGAACATTTAATGGGAGCATGATGCTAATAAGTCAGAAACCACTTTCTGCAACACATCACCTCCTATTGCTAAAGAGACAAAATATTTAAACTTCTCCGATTATGTTTCTGTTTAGTAAGTAGCCTTTGCAGGTTGCCAAATGTGGATGTGTGGGACCCAAGAATCCAAAGAATCTTACATGAAAATCTATGGTTGGGAGGTGGGGTGGGGTGGAATGAAATGAATATGATTTTATACCAGGCATCTGCAGCCTCATCATACCCGACAGATAGCCTTTATGTTGAAAGTGATATAAAAACCACTGTTATATCAAATAATTATCCTTTTTTAGTAGCTACCAGTATGCACAGGAGTACATTCTATAGAATGATGGGGTATAGATTAAATTGTCCTTGACAGAGGACAAAGGATCGGCACAACATCGTGGGCCGAAGGGCCTGTTCTGTGCTGTATTTTTCTATGTTCTATCTACCCAATCTCTTGTAGTGTTCTGGTGGGGACAGTGTGGTGTCCTTTGTCCTGGGACGCGCATTAATAAACTGCTTTCCTTTGTATTGGGAGTTGATCTAGACATGTGTTCACAGTTGTACAGCTTTTAGAGATTAAAAATTCCATTGGTTCAAAAGTCTCCGAACTATGCTTTTGTTAATGCTTGAAATCCTTCCCAGTTTTCTATTCTAGTCTGGTGGACACAACCATGCTTCTTCCAATATTCTTTCTAAAATGGCTGCTGCTACATTGCATTGCAAAGCTCATCCAGAAGGTTCAGGTTTTACAATGATTAAAATCTTGTTTTCCAAGATTTTGTTTTGTTAATTTTATGTGTTCTTTCTTTCTTTTGGGCCTCCTTATCTCGAGAGACAATGGATACGCGCCTGGAGGTGGTCAGTGGTTTGTGAAGCAGCGCCTGGAGTGACTATAAAGGCCAATTCTAGAGTGACAGGCTCTTCCACAGGTGCTGCAGAGAAATTTGTTTGTTGGGGCTGTTGCACAGTTGGCTCTCCCCTTGCGCCTCTGTCTTTTTTCCTGCCAACTACTAAGTCTGTTCGACTCGCCACAATTTAGCCCTGTCTTTATGGCTGCCCGCCAGCTCTGGCGAATGCTGGCAACTGACTCCCACGACTTGTGATCAATGTCACACGATTTCATGTCGCGTTTGCAGACGTCTTTATAACGGAGACATGGACGGCCGGTGGGTCTGATACCAGTGGCGAGCTCGCTGTACAATGTGTCTTTGGGGATCCTGCCATCTTCCATGCGGCTCACATGGCCAAGCCATCTCAAGCGCCGCTGACTCAGTAGTGTGTATAAGCTGGGGGTGTTGGCTGCTTCAAGGACTTCTGTGTTGGAGATATAGTCCTGCCACCTGATGCCAAGTATTCTCCGAAGGCAGCGAAGATGGAATGAATTGAGACGTCGCTCTTGGCTGGCATACGTTGTCCAGGCCTCGCTGCCGTAGAGCAAGGTACTGAGGACACAGGCCTGATACACTCGGACTTTTGTGTTCCGTGTCAGTGCGCCATTTTCCCACACTCTCTTGGCCAATCTGGACATCGCAGTGGAAGCCTTACCCATGCGCTTGTTGATTTCTGCATCTAGAGACAGGTTACTGGTGATAGTTGAGCCTAGGTAGGTGAACTCTTGAACCACTTCCAGAGCGTGGTCGCCAATATTGATGGATGGAGCATTTCTGACATCCTGCCCCATGATGTTCGTTTTCTTGAGGCTGATGGTTAGGCCAAATTCATTGCAGGCAGACGCAAACCTGTCGATGAGACTCTGCAGGCATTCTTCAGTGTGAGATGTTAAAGCAGCATCGTCAGCAAAGAGGAGTTCTCTGATGAGGACTTTCCGTACTTTGGACTTCGCTCTTAGACGGGCAAGGTTGAACAACCTGCCCCCTGATCTTGTGTGGAGGAAAATTCCTTCTTCAAAGGATTTGAACGCATGTGAAAGCAGCAGGGAGAAGAAAATCCCAAAAAGTGTGGGTGCGAGAACACAGCCCTGTTTCACACCACTCAGGATAGGAAAGGGCTCTGATGAGGAGCCACCATGTTGAATTGTGCCTTTCATATTGTCATGGAATGAGGTGATGATACTTAGTAGCTTTGGTGGACATCCGATCTTTTCTAGTAGTCTGAAGAGACCACGTCTGCTGACGAGGTCAAAGGCTTTGGTGAGATCAATGAAAGCAATGTAGAGGGGCATCTGTTGTTCACGGCATTTCTCCTGTATCTGACGAAGGGAGAACAGCATGTCAATAGTCGATCTCTCTGCACGAAAGCCACACTGTGCCTCAGGGTAGACGCGCTCGGCCAGCTTCTGGAGTCTGTTCAGAGCGACTCGAGCAAAGACTTTCCCCACTATGCTGAGCAGGGAGATTCCACGGTAGTTGTTGCAGTCAGCGCGGTCACCTTTGTTTTTATAGAGGGTGATGATGTTGGCATCGCGCATGTCCTGGGGTACTGCTCCCTCGTCCCAGCACAGGCATAGCAGTTCATGTAGTGCTGAGAGTATAGCAGGCTTGGCACTCTTGATTATTTCAGGGGTAATGCTGTCCTTCCCAGGGGCTTTTCCGCTGGCTAGGGAATCAATGGCATCACTGAGTTCCGATTTGGTTGGCTGTATGTCCAGCTCATCCATGACTGGTAGAGGCTGGTCTGCATTGAGGGCAGTCTCAGTGACAGCATTCTCCCTGGAGTACAGTTCTAGGTAGTGCTCAACCCAGCGGTCCATCTGTTTGCGTTGGTCAGTGATTATGTCCCCCGATTTAGATTTGAGGGGGGTGATCTTCTTGATGGTTGGCCCAAGAGCTCTCTTCATGCCATCATACATTCCTCTGATGTTTCCGGTGTCTGAGGCCAGCTGAATATGACTGCATAAGTGTTGCCAGTAGTCGTTTGCGCAACGCCTAGCTGTTCTTTGTGCAGTACTTCTGGCTGCTTTAAGTGCTGCGGATGTTAAATCGCTGGGGGCTTTCTTGTAGTTCAAAAGTGCAATGCGCTTAGCGGCTATGACAGGTTCCAGCTCTTCATTATGAGATTGAAACCAGTCTGCATTTCTCTTCGCACTTTTGCCGTAGGTGGTCAAAGCTGACTCATAGATGGCGTCTCTGATGTGGGCCCACTTGGTCTCAGCATCCCCTGTGGGAGTGTTTTGAAGGGCTGTTACAAGTGAATTTAGAAATTTTTGTAACAGCTGTGGGTGAGAAATTCTGCTCGTGTTGATGCGCGGGTGGCCCTTCTGCTTGGAATGATGCAACTTCTTTGGTCTGAGTCTAACCTTGCTGCACACCAGGGAGTGGTCGGTGTCGCAGTCCGCACTGTGGAAGCTGCGTGTGATTTGAACACTGTTTAAAGAGGCTCGCCTTGTGACAATGAGGTCCAGCTGGTGCCAACGACGTGATCTTGGGTGTCAGTTTATGGGTGTGATCATAATTTTTGCAGTAATTGAAAACAGAAGATCCAGCAAAGATAGTGAAATACTTAATATACTGCATTGGGGCCAGCACCACCTTGCACCATTGTTTTGAACACTTAGCATGAATGGTCAAATTACCAACCATTTACATTTATATTATGCCATGAATATCAAGAAATGCCTTAAGGTGCTTCACCATAATAGGTGCAAGAAAAATGAACATCAAGTGATTAAAATGGAGAGAGGAGGGGAGTTTGAGGGAGGGAGCTCCAAAGAGCAGGACTTAAATAGCTAACGGCTCTACGATCAACCATAGGATGAAGGGAGAGAAAATGCACAGATGGCTGTAATAAGAGGAAAGGTGTTCACGGTTGGAGATGGGGTGGGGGTGGGAATGGTATACTGGGGACAAGAAGTTAATGCTTGTTAAAAGGGATGATGGACAAATGGAACTTATGATGGAAAGTCAGCAAGGATGGCATTCGGGTAATTAAGTCTTTAGATGACAGTGGCACATATAAAGGGGCTTCAGCAACTGAAGCAGGCAAAGTTGTAGTGATATGAGGTGGAATATGAATGCTTAACGTGGAATTGAACAAGACACCAAGATTGTGAAGAGTCTGAGTTAGTGGCCAGAGAGAGGGATAGAGTTCGTGGCTAGGGAGCCGACTTTGTGGTGGAGGTGGGTGATGTTGACTGTTATGGCAATACAGTATGAAAAATTGTGTTAATTTGATTTGGTGAACACTTTTAAAATCATCTTTGAAGGCTGTACAATGGTCTGGTTTTCCGTGTGATTGCTACATATTATGCTAAATATTCCCTTTAATTTCCACGTTGTTTTTTTAGCAGACAGTCCCACAGTGTGTCTGTAATATCCCCACTAGAAGCGTTCCTAACCAATGCGTTATCTAACGTGGTGCCAAGTAAAATCGAAGCATTTGCCGCATTTACAAAAGCAGAAAAAGTAATCAGTGAGTGTGTCAATCAAGTCATTCTAGTGCCTGACTACACAGTGTGAAATTAAAATAATAAAATGGGTGAGCATGACTATTGTGGGATCATAAAAATGAACTCATATTATAGTACTGGCATGAGTTGTACTTCAAAGTAATATGAAAGTTAAAAGGAATAAGCATAATACTTATTGTCCTGAACCAACAATCACAAGGAAAACTGGGTCACAGAAGTCATAATAGTCCTTTTTGAAAAATGCTGTTTTATCATGCTCTACTTAATTAACTAGAAGAAGCAAAAGCCACCAATTCCTTTCTGCGGGCATCATTCATATGTTGTAAGTTTATGAAGAAGTAATTAGTATTATTGAAGGGTATCATTAGTGATTTGGCAACAATGACTGAAAAGGGATATATGCAAAAGGAGTTTCACTTTTCTGCTCTTCCTTCATGCCAATTATTGGTGTGGTAAGATGACCAATGTGTGCTGCACAATTGTGACTCCTCTGAGATCAGTTTTAAGTGATTATGTCGAATGTTTGATGGCTAATCATAGCCCATGTACCATGCTGCTTTTTGGTGTCATCCTTTGCAAGCATGGGATATGCTTCCATGTATATGCTCAGCACACCCAGCTCTACCTATCCATCACCTCCCTCACTGCTCCAGCTGTCAGACTGTGTGTTGATATTAGGTCATGATGAGTCAAAACTTCCTCCATTTGAACTAAAGGAAGACTGAAGCCCAGTTGTTTTACACCCGAGCCATAAACTGTACTCCCTTCCTATTGATTCCATCCCTATCCCAGCTCCCTCACTGAGGCTGAATCAGACTGTATGAAACAGCTAAAATTCAAATCCTGCATCTTGTTCTTCAAAATCTCATATTTCCAGCAACATTGGCTTGATTCCACCTCTTTGTTAATCCCTCTCCTGCTGAAACCCTTAGCTGCACTTTGCCACCTCTAGGTTTAATTTCATTCTTGTTGCTGGCATTACATCATCCTCATTCCATACACTTCAGCCTGTTCAAAACACAACCCTCTGTGTCCTGTCCTGCAATAAATTCCACTTGTCCATTTATCACCCTTTTCCCCAATGCATGAAATTTTAAAATTCTCCTTCATAACCCAATCTCCTCCTATCTCTGCAATCTCCTTCTGCATTATATTCCTCCTGCAGCCTTCGATATATCATTTATAACCTTTTGCTCTCCACCTTTGGACAGAATCTTCCACCTCCTGGGCATTGCTCTCTGGAATTCCCCCAACCCTTCCACCTCTCCACTTCCCTGTCCATTTTTAAAAACCTTCCCAAAACCTTTTAAAAAGTAAGATCTTGGTGATCCTCGATATTCCCTCCCTCTGTGGCATAGCATCTGTTTGCTTATTCTCTGTGAAGCACCTTGGGACATTTTCTACATTGTATAAGGGCAAGCTTTTGTCACATCTCAAACCTCCTTGTCCATCAATCTGTTTAAATAAATCAACTACTATCACTATATATAAAGTGTGTCAAGTCAATACAGTGTCACCATGTCTTTTTCAGTAACTGAATGAAGCAGTGACTTATGCTATGTAACTTGAAATTCTCCTTTTAAAATGAACAAAACTAAGTTTAAATTCAGAATCTGTTTGGATGCGAAGTCCAGTAAATTTTTATAGATTAATATGTTGCTGCTATGTCACAGATTAGTAGATTCAACTCCCATGATTTTTAACCATCAACTCTTCAAAACGGATTGAGAAAACTGATTGTTGGTTTTTTTGGAGGATAGATTTTGGCTACTGAGTTACTTCTTTATTCCTCTGAAAGACATGGCATGTAGCTGGGATAGGTTCCTACCCTGTTGTGGCTGGTGAATATTTGAAAGCTGCAGTGTTTCACAGTTCCCTGGTCACTTACCAATCGAAAGCACTTTCTTGGTCACCTGTTAAGATAATTTACAATAGCGTCAGCAACTTATATTTATATTGCGCTTTTAACATAATGAAACATCCCAAGGCGATTCACAGGAGCATTCTAAAATAAAGTATGAAACCAAGCCACAAAAGAAGTTATTAAGTCAGATGACCAAAAACTTGGTCAAAGGAAAGTCTTAAAGGAAGAAAACGAGTTAGAGGGGTGTAGGAATGGAATTCCAGAGCTTGGGGCCTAGACAACTGAAGGCGCATCCACCAATGGTGAAGCCATTACAAATAGGAGGCCAGCATTAGAGGAGCAAGGATATTTTGGAGAGTTGTCAGGTTGGAGGAGATAAGAGAGATAGGGAGGGGTGAAGCCAAATTTAAGTTAATTTTACAGTAGAAGTTAATTTTGAAAACACATGATCTGCACTTGCATAATTATTCCTTCTCCTGAGTGTTCAGCAGTGGCAAAGTTGGAACCCAGGGTCAAAGAGAAGCCCATTAGTGTGAGTACACAAACCAACATGTTTCTCATTTTGATCTCTGAAAAAAACATTAGCTTACCCAAGAGAAGAAAATATTTTGACAGATGGACTTCTTTAGCTGCTCCTGACACGTCCGAAAATATATAGACGGTGCAATTATGGATTCCCGTTGCTTCAGATTTCAAGTTCTCATTTTGTTTGCAATGTGACTGACTAAGTACTTAATATGTTCGTTTATTGTTGAACTGCTTCAGGAACATGTGTCCTTATTCTAAGCATGCCACACAGATGTGAAATTGTCTTCAATAGAATAAGAGGAAAAATGGTCTGTGTAGTATTGTCAGGAGCAAGCTAATAATGTACTTCCTCTTGTTGAAAAACTATCACACTTAATTTGTATTCATTACTTTTAAGTGAAAAATTAATGTTGAAATAGTATGGATTATCTATCTGAGGATTTTTCTCCGTATTAAATAAACCTGTGCCGTGTCCCTTTAATATTTTCAGTATCTTTGAATAAATTCTATACAGATGAACTGCAGTTTACCTCCAAGTACAGTAGCAATTTTTACCATCTAAATATTTTCTCGCGTGTATCTGTGTAAGCACTTCATCAAGGATCAGTTGAGTGTTGATGTTTATTGTTTTCAAAAATCAAACCATTAAGAAGACTTAAGATTAGCTCTCTCTCTTTGTTTCAAAATACACTAATTTTTGTTTTTCTAAGTAATTGTTGACAGTATTGGGGGAAACTGGCTTGCAGCAGTTACCGAGGCTAAAGCTGAATGTCAGTGAAAAGCAGAGGCAGGAAATAAAATTGGGATGACTGTAATAATATGTAAGGCTTTTATAATTAGTTGAGACATAAAGACAGTGTTGTGTGTAATTTATAGATCATGTTAGACCTGCAACATACTGAGAAGGTTTCATACTTCACTAACTGAGAAGGTTCTGCTTGGGCTAGTTGGTCCTATTGATGATTGATAATGCTATTAATTACCAAAACAATTAATGCTCAAATGCATAAACCCAGGGAAACACAGGGTCAACAGAACTGTGGGTATACTTACACCACATGGACTGCAGTGGTTTAAGAAGGCGACTCACCACCACCTTCTCAAAGGCAATTAGGGATGGGCAATAAATGCTGACATTATCGGTGATGCTCACATCCCATGAACGAACTAAAAAAGTCATTAAGAATAGTTTCACTTCTAACATCTGTGACCTGCTCAGTAACCAGTTAGTGCAATGCTCTGAGTTCCAGCAGAGTAACATTTTTGGAATATTGTACATGCTGAAATGAAAAATTTATTGCGTAGATAGTAATGTTAAGATGTGGCTACGCCTGTTACTAAATCCATTTTGAATAGCATGAAATAGTGACAAGTATAGGGTGCTCGACCAATAGCTGGGAATGTGTTCTAGTGCAGCAATGAACTTAGGGGTTCAACTAACATCATAAATTGTAACTGTTCTTTGAGCAGAAAGGTCCCCGATCTCCAAGATCAAGTTTACCTTTCAAAATGCTTTTAAATGTTCTTATTGTTTAAATCTAATGTACAGGTATGCCTTTGTAATAACTGCTCACATTTATATAACACAGAAAGAGGTCTTAGACTATACTTACATCACATCTCTAGTTTTGGTGAGGTAGTGAACTGTTTCAAATTGACACGATAGTTGTAGTATAAATGCAGCACTTGAAATACAGCCCAGTACTTCATTATCTGTCTTGATACCAGCTTTATGTTGCGTGGTAACTTTTAGTGAAAGGTGCAATTATTACATCAGAATCTTTTTCCCCTTCCAGTAAACATGGCCCTGTCATTATATATGTGCGACTTGTTTTCCCTTTTCCAGTGCACATTGATACAGATTTCAAGAATAAAATATGGGCAACAAATATAAAAAAAAGACACCAAGTATAGTTAATACTGAGGAAGATTGTGAATGCAAGAAGACTTTAATAAACTTGCAGAATGGGCATGTAAATGGCAAATGAATTTCAATATAGGTAAGTGTGAGGTGGTGCATTTTGGTAGGAGAAATAAGAAGCCCACATACTTCTTGAAAATAGGAGTCTAAACTGGATAGAGGAGCAAAGAAATGTAGGGGTACAGGTGCACATATTGATGTACAAGCAGCATGGATTAACAAGCCATAAAAGATGCAAACAAATCACTGGGGTTCATCTCCAGAGGGATAGAATTGAAAAGCAGAGAAGTTATGTTAAACTTATATAGAACCTTGGTTAGACCACTCTTCAAGTACTGTGTGCAGTTCTGGTCTCTATTACATAAAAGATATAGAGGCACTGGAAAAGTGCGAAAAAGGTTTATAAGGATAATTCCAGAACTGAGAAATTATAATTTTATCAGGAAAGATTGAACAGGCTCGGGCTCTTCGGAAAAGAGATGAGCTATTTGGAGGTCTATAAAATTATGAAGGGGTTTAATAGGATGAAAGTAGAGAAAATGTTTCTGCTTGTAGGGGATCCAAAATTAGAGGTCATAAATATTGGATGTATCACTGACTATCTTATAAGAAATTCTGAGGAAACTTCTTTGAGCCAGTGTTCAAATGTGGAACTTGCTACCACATGTAGTAGTTCAGGCGAATAGCATAGATGCATTAAAGTGGAAGCTAGATAAGTACATGAGGGGGAAGGGAATAGAATGATATGCTGTTAAAGTTAAATGAAGTAGTGGGAGGAGGCTTGTGTGAAGGTAGCATAAACACTGGCACAGACCAGTTGGGCCGAAAGGCCTTTTTCTGTTCTGTAAATTGCAAGCAAAATACAAGTCTGCACAGGAATATAAGGGAAAAAAGTTATTTAACCTGCATTGATATGAGCATATATGCAACATGGAGTGAAGCAAAGCCCACTTACTCCAGTTAGAGTCAAGGAATTCAGTTGCAGAAGTTGCCTGAGCTTTCATTTTGTAGGTTGACATAACTTGAATGCCTCAGTTTTCTTAAACTCATTGTTAAATGTCTAATAATAACACTGCCACCTCTTCTTCACAACATCGGGTGATGTGTTTTCCATCAGTCAAGTACAAGTTGCTTTACTTCAAAATTTGCAGTGCCCTTGTGCATGTGTACATTAGGGAAATTTCATTATGCATAACAATGTTGAGGTGCAGTGGATTTTAAAGTACGGTGTTGGCTTTAGTTGTTATGCTGGAACCAATACAGCACTACTGCAGGCCTGAGCTATCTTGATAGATGTGGCACACCTGAATCAGAAGCAAAATACTGCGGATGCTGGAAAGCTGAAAAAGACACTGAAAATGTTGGAAATACTCAGTAGATCTGTCAGAATCTGTGGAGGGAGAAACATAGTTAAAGGGCTGACTTTTCCTGGCTCCATGGTGGCAGGCTTGGAGGTGAAGGGGCTGGGAAAATAGCACGTGCTACTTTGTGATGACTCTCCGATGCATTTCCACCTCTGGGAAACTTTCCTGGGATGGCCCGGGAAGCAGATTGGCTGCCTGCTCCAGGGAGGCAGGCAGCCAATTAAGATTGTCGAGGCCCCAATTAGGGGCGATTTTGTGGCCTCTGTGCCATTTGGCCCACATGCGGAGGCGGCCTCCCTGCAGCAGGCCGGGGGGGTGGGTGTCGTTGGAGCTGGAAGCTCCATTCCATAAAGAGGATGCTGCATTAACGAAAGGCCGAAAGGTTTCCTTCCAGCCCAATTCACCTACCGGTCTAGATGCTTTTTTTTGATCATTGTTGTGCAAGCCAGCGAGGGTGCCTCCCTGGTGAAGTGCCCTCTCAGTCCCCAACCTGCCTTAGCAGTGCCTACCTCTCAAGCTGGGTTGCTGAGGCTTCATAGCTACCGGCCCCTGCGCCTGCAGCATTGGGTGCCTGTCTGCTGTCCTTAATAGGGCGGCAAGCTTGGAGGAGGCCACCTCCGGGACAACTGTTCTACCGGTGTTGCTGTCGGCAAATGTGGGCTCAGGACCCCCATTTGGTCATGTGTCAGGGTCCTGAAGCCTGCATGAAAATTCTGTCCAATGTTTCAGGTCAATTAACTTTTGTCCAAACTGGTAAAAATGAGAGATATTATGTGTTTTAAGCAAGTATTGAGGCGGGGAAGGTGGTACATAGCGGGGGGGGGGGGGGGGGGGGGGGAGGGGAAGAACAAAAGGGAAACACAGTAAGGAGAAAAAAAGGGGGCAGAGTTTACAATCTGAAATTGTTGAATTCCATGTTGAGCCCGGAAAGCTGTAAAGTTCATAATTGAAAGACGTGCTGTTCCTCAAGCTTATAGTGAGCTTCATGGGAACAGTGTAGTAGGCTGAGGACAGAGGGGTCAGAGTGGGAGTGGGGCAGAGAATTAAAATGACAGGTGACTGGAAGCTCAGGGTCACACTTGCAGACTGAACAAAGTTGTTACATAAAGCAGTCTTTTGATTAGGCACTTTGTAGCCTTCTAGACTCAACATTGAGTTCAGCAATTTCAGATCATAACCTCTGCTTCCTTTTTTTTGTTTCTGGATGGCAGTTGTTGGTAATGATTCTGCTTTCACATTTACAGTTTCTCTAGACCCATCTTTTGTTTCTTTACCTGTCCCATCTCCTTTTACCTGGCACCATCATCTCTTTTGTCATTTAATCTCTGCAGCCTTCCACCCTATGACAGACCTTTATTTGTTCTCCCCACACCCCTCCTTTCCCTGCCTCTGTTACATCTCGACCTTTTTCCAGTTCTGATGGTGGGTTATTGGCCTGAAATGTTAACTGTTTCTCTCTCCAGATGCTGCCTGACCTGCTGAGTATTCCAGTATTTTCTGTTTTTATTACACTTGAATCAGTATGTAATCTCGCTGCTGTATTAAGATTTTCAAGTTGTATGCAAGTCAAGTTATTTGCTTGTATTGGGTGAATAAATACAGGATGATGGACTGACTAGACTGCTGTGAGTGTCAACTTGGGATGGAAATGAGAGTGCAACAGGCACAAGTGGCCAGTAACACATGCTATCTCATGCTTTATCCTATATTTATTCAACCAGTGCAAGCAATTAACTTGCCTTGTGGATGTTGTAATTTGAGCATCATTGCAACATAATGGTGAATGCTGTTTGCATTATTTGCATAAACGCTGCAGTGCCTAGTTATTCTTTTTTGAAAAAGCACTTTGGTTGTACTTGTCTAATACACTCGATGTATGTTGATGATTAGTAGCAAAGTCTGCAACAATAACCATTACAGCTCCCACAGCACTATGTACGGCACCAATATTTTAATTTTCTATCATTTTTTTCTGCCTTTGTATTTTAAAAAAAAATTTTCTGCCTCACTTTTTATTATCTTCACAGTGTCAAATGATGCATGTGCAAATGATGGGTATGAGTGTATTTCTTTTTGTTTGACTTTCAAAGTAAAATAATGGTTAATGACAATGTAAATTATCACAGTTCTATATAGAAATGCTCAAAAATCATCAGATCTGGCATTGGAGTTGCTTATTTTTGACTGCTTTTGAAGAGGTTATTAATGGATCATTATCATTTTGAGAATTTTAAGTATGGCCCAAAAGATGGAAGTAATGGTCTTAAAGCTCCCTTATTAACTCAGTGAGACACTTGTAGAGGCTTCAGTGTCCTTGAGGGCATTCAGTTTTCTTACTTTGACTACTGTTCTGTGATCCCTGCTGGAAGGGTGCATGAGTGATTGCTGGGCAAAGACTGGTTTAAATTCCACTGTTGGTAATCCCCCTGCCTCCTCCCTGCCAATCAAATATTATGCCAGCATTTACCATTAAGGTTTACACGTGAATAATGGCCGCAATGGTATAGTACCAGAGATAAGCCAACACCTGTGAAATTGTGCCCCAGCAATGGGCGAACAGCCAACAAAATCGGAACTCAGTGATGCCATTGATTCTCTAGCCAGCGGAAAAGCCCCTGGGAAGGATGGCATTACCCCTGAAATAATCAAGAGTGCTAAGCCTGCCATACTCTCAGCACTCTACGAACTGCTTTGCCTGTGCTGGGACGAGGGAGCAGTACCACAGGACATGCACGATGCCAAAATCATCACCCTCTATAAAAACAAAGGTGACCGCGGTGACTGCAACAACTACCGTGGAATTTCCCTGCTCAGGATAGTGGGGAAAGTCTTCGCTCGAGTCGCTTTAAACAGGCTCCAGAAGCTGGCCGAGCGTGTCTACCCTGAGGCACAGTGTGGCTTTCGAGCAGAGAGATTGACCATTGACATGCTGTTCTCCCTTCGTCAGCTACAGGAGAAATACTGCGAAGAACAGATGCCCCTCTATGTTGCTTTCATTGATCTCACCAAAGCCTTTGACCTCGTCAGCAGACGTGGTCTCTTCAGACGACTAGAAAAGATCGGATGTCCACCAAAGCTACTAAGTATCATCACCTCATTCCATGACAATATGAAAGGCACAATTCAGCATAGCGGCGCCTCATCGGAACAGGGCTGTGTTCTCGCACCTACACTGTTTGGGATTTTCTTCTCCCTGCTGCTCTCACACGCGTTCAAGTCTTCAGAAGAAGGAATTTTCCTCCACACAAGATCAGGTGGCAGGTTGTTCAACATTGCCCACCTAAGAGCGAAGACCAAAGTATGGAAAGTCCTCATCAGGGAACTCCTCTTTGCTGACGATGCTGCATTAACATCTCACACTGAAGAGTGTCTGCGGAGTCTCATCGACACGTTTGTGGCTGCCTGCAACAAATTTGGCCTAACCATCAGCCTCACGAAAACGAACATCATGGGACAGAAATGCTTCATCCATCAATATCGGCGACCACGCTCTGGAAGTGGTTCAAGAATTCACCTACCTAGGCTCAACTATCACCAGTAACCTGTCTCTCGATGCAGATATCAGCAAGCGCATGGGAAAGGCTTCCACTGCGATGTCCAGATTGGCCAAGAGAGTGTGGGAAAATGGCGCACTGACACGGAACACAAAAGTCCGAGTGTATCAAGCCTGTGTCCTCAGTACCTTGCTCTATGGCAGCGAGGCCTGGACAACGTATGTCAGCCAAGAGCGACGTCTCAATTCATTCCATCTTCGCTGCCTCCGGAGAATCCTTGGCATCAGGTGGCAGGACCGCATCTCCAACATAGTAGTCCTCGAGGCGGCCAATATCCCCAGCTTCTACACACTACTGAGTCAGTGGCGCTTGAGATGGCTTGGCCATGTGAGCCGCATGGAAGACGGCAGGATCCCCAAGGGCACATTGTACAGCGAGCTCGCCACTGGTATCAGACCTACCGGCCGTCCATGTCTCCGCTTTAAAGACGTCTGCAAATGCGACAAGAAGTCCTGTGACGTTGATCACAAGTCGTGGGAGTCAGTTGCCAGCGATCGCCAGAGCTGGCGGGCAGCCATAAAGGCGGGGCTAAAGTGTGGCGAGTCGAAGAGACATAGCAGTTGGCAGGAAAAAAGACAGAGGCGCAAGGGGAGAGCCAACTGTGTAACAGCCCCGACAAACAAATTTTTCTGCAGCACCTGTGGAAGAGCCTGTCACTCTAGAATTGGCCTTTATAGCCACTCCAGGCGCTGCTCCACAAACTACTGACCACTTCTAGGTGCTTACCCATTGTCTCTCGAGACAAGGAGGCCAAAGAAGAAGAAGAATGGGTGAACACTTTCAGAAGAATGGTATGAGAGAAGTGACTGAGGAAAATTGGAGGGAAAAGATGGTGAATTTATTTAAGGAAAGCAAATTTGTGGAGCATGGAGTAGAATGATATGGAATGTCAAACTGGATATGAGTTAGTGGGCAGGATTTTATCCTGCGCTTGGAGAGGGGAACGGAGGCAGGAGGGAGGGTGGTGGAGGGCCCACAAAATGGCAAGGGGTGGGTTGTCCTGACCTATGCCATTTTGTCTGGGGGCAAAGAAGGCCGAGGACAGCCTTCCCATCCGAGGCCAATTGAGGCCCTTAAGTGGCCAATTAATGGCCACTTCAGGGCAGCTTCCCACCTCTGCTCCCATTTTACTGATGTCAGAATGGTCTACCACCGCATGGACACTATCAGGTGAGACCTGGCAGCCTCCTAGCAGTCTTGGGGGAGTGATTGGAGTGGGGCGGCAATCCATGTCTCACTGAGCGCCCCCTGGTGGCAATGTGACAATGGCCGCCCCCGCAGCAAGACCTCCACATGCTCACTGGGGCCGCCCTGACTGGCTCCGGCAACCCTGGCCCCGCTTATCTGCGTCCAAAGGGTCTCCTCCATCTTCGCCATTGCAGGTCTCCTGTAATACCAGCAGTGGCCACTGCTCCCGGTCTGCCACTGGGCCCTCTGTTGCCAGGATAAAATCCATCCAGTCCAGTCTATCAGAGATACGATAATCACTTTGATTTTGTTTGGTGGTCAATTTATTGCGTTTATCAAATGTCTTGGCGTGGTTTTGATGTTTTGGTCCCGTATTACATTCTGATTATGTCTCAGTATTGCAACTTATACGTTTTTCTATCTCCGCAACCTCATTCGAACTTTACCAGAGTTTTTACTGGTTCTCCATAATTTATTTTGTTTGTCTCTCCAAGACCTGATATTTGTCCTTTCTCTGTGTAGACTCAGTAACTGTGCTTTCACATTTCCATATTGAATTTTTTTTTTGTACCAGCGAACTGTTGAACTTGCCACGTCTCCCCAAGGTACAGTTAGTGTCTAGGGCAATAAACATTTTTATCAGAACTCCTGTTGAAAACATAATTGAGAAGGAAAAGAATTGCATAGAGGGACCGGCTGACATTCACTTTTACAAAAGCACCGACAATTGCAAACATGAGTGGACTGCTGAAAATCGGCATCACAGATCTCTTCCTACAATGTTACAAATAGAAAAGAAATGATTTGTTGTTTCGGACATTTGCTTTTTTTCATTTAAGTTGATTTATTTGTTGTGAGGTAAACTCTTGAGGGTAACTTGTCAGACACTGGAGTATCTTTATAGATTAAAAAAAGCAAAGTATTGAATTCTGGGAATCTTAAATAAAAGCAGAAAAAGTTGCAAATGCATTGTAGGTCAGTCAGTGCCTGAAAGAGAAAGGCAGGTAAAATTTTGGTGGGAATTTTAATTAGAATCGGTTCTGAATACGGTTCTCGCGCACAACACTAACCTTTCTTCCGTAGATGCCCTTGACTCATTAGGAGTGACTACTCCTTTCGTACTTCATTTTTAACCTGATTTTTCTATATGGTAGGCCTACTGAAAAAAGTTGCCTGGACTTGATTGTTTTTTTGAAAAATAAAGATCAGCACTTGTAAGCAAGCATTCTGGAAGCATTCAGGTAGCTGCCATTGTTTATCAAGAAACTTTATCATGTACCATTAGGAAATAGTTTTGCCAAAGTATTAAATGGTGTTGCAATTTTAAAATTAGAGGTGGCTTCTGTATCATTTGTGATAGTCGGTGTCAGTTTTTAAATTGCAAAGAGTAAGATGCAAAAAGAAAGACACAGGGATCTCTCATGATGTGGCGTTTTTCTCTTTGGGATTGGATCTGTAGTATAGAATTAATCAATTTTGCACAGGGCACTTTTATAGTGAGCTTCTGTTCAGCACAGAAATGTTTCACTATTAAAAGCAGGTTGGTTTGAGTGTGACTCACAGACCAGGTTCAACTGAACTCCGTTCAAAATGAAACTGTTTACCTTTAAATTGATTCCAAAAGTGATTGAAACAGTGAAAAATTAATTACCAACTGCTTCAAGTTCTGAGTTAAACTGACTGACTGCATACTTAATTCAAAGGGTTGCTATCCTAAAACTTTCCTTTAGTTGATCCTGAATGATTTTTCAAAAGTGCAATTAGGAGCATAAATTTGTGCACAGATTGCGATGGAAGAGCTCTATTAATCGAGGCACATGTATCTGTTGATTTTAAAACTGTGAAATTGGTCCTCTTAGACTAAGTAAAAGATTAGATTTTCTTTGTGATAGAACGCCCATTTCATTATAAACAAAATAATGCACTGGAATTGTACGTAAAAATGTTGTTTGGATTAATTAAATGATTATGCTCATGACATGGTTACACTTTCAAATAACCAGTATCCCAGTAGAGTTTACTTTGATTTCCAATAGATTTCTTCTCCAAGCAATATGAGTGGGTGATGGAAAGAATACAATATGGCTACTGTACAAAAAGTGTGAATGGAACTGACTGGCTACAACCTACTTGCAGTTTAATTTAATTACAGAGAGGTACAGAAATTATAGGGTAGTTATAATGGGGGCTTTAATTATCCAAACATAGAATGGGATAATAGTAGTGTAAAGGGCAGTGAGGGGCAAGAGTTCCTAGAATGTGTTCAGGGAGATTTTCGACAGCAATATGTTGCTAGTCCAACGAGAAAGGAGGCACTGCTAGGGCTGGCTCTTGGGAATGAGGTAGGCCAAGTGGATCAAGTATTAGTAGGAGAGCCTTTAGGGGACAGTGATCATTGTATCATAAGGCTTAGGCTGACTATGGAAAAGGACAAAGAACAATCCAGAGTAAGAATAATTAACTGGGGGAAAGCCAACTTCAGTGGGGTAAGAATGGAGCTGGGGCGAATAAATTGGAGTCCAAAGCTGGCAGGAAAACTGGTAGCTGAACAATGGACTACCTGCAAAGAAGAGATAGTTTGGGCACAGTCAAGGTTTGTTCCCTCGAAGGGGAAAGGTAGGGCAAACAAATCCAGAGCTCCCTAAATGACAAAAGAGGTAGAGATTAAGATAAAGAAGATGATGCCAGGTAGAAAATACTATTGAGAACCAGGCTGAATATACAAGGGCCAGAGGAGAAGTGAAAAAGCAAACAAGAGAACCAAAGAGAGAGCATGAACAGAGCCTGGCAGCTAGCATTAAAGGAAATTCCAAAGTTTTCTATATACGTATAATTAGTAAAAGGGTGGTAAAAGGAGGAGTGAGGCCTATTAGGGATCATAAAGGGGATTTACACATGGAGTCAGCGGGCATAGCTGAGGTATTAAATGAATGCTTGCAAGTGTCTTTAACAAGGAAGAAAATGCAACCCAGGCAATGGTGAAAGAGGAGGCAATTCAGATACTAGAAGGGCTTAAAATTGATAAAAGAGGATGTATTAGATAGGCTGTCTGTATTTAAAGTGGATAAAGCACGAGGACCGGATGAGATGCAGCCTAGGATACTGAGGGAAGTGAGGGTAGAAATCGTGGAGGCACTAGCCATAATTTTCCGGTCTTAGACTTGGGGGTGGTATCAGGGGACTGGAAAATTGCAAACGTTACACCTTTGTTCAAAAAAGGGTGTAAAGATAAGCCCAGCAACTACAGGCCAGTCAGTTTAACTGTGGTGGTGGGGAAACCTCTAGATAAAATAATTCGGGACAAAATTAATAATCACTTGGGCAAATGCAGGTTAATTAAGGAAAGCCAGCATGGATTTCATAAGGGAAAATCATGTTTAACTAACTTGCTGGAGTTTTCTGAGGATTTAACAGAGAGGGTTGATGAGGGCAATGCTGTTGATGATGTGCACATGGACTTTCAAAAGGCGTTTGATACAGTGCCACACAACAAACATGTGAGCAAACTTCTAGCTCATGGAATAAAAGGGATGGTAGCAACGTGGATATGGAATTGGCTGAGTGACAGGAAACAAAGAGTAGTGGTTAATGGATGTTTTTTGGGCTGGAGCAACGTTTGTAGTGGAGTTCCCCAGGGGTCAGTGTTGGGACCCTTGCTTTTTCTGATATGTATTAATGACCTAGACCTTGGTGTTCAGGGCACAATTTCGAAGTTTGCAGATGATACAAAACTTGGAAGCATTGTGAACTGTGAGGAGGATAGTGTAGAACTCCAAAAGGACATAGACACGTTGGTGGAATGGGCAGACAGGTGGCAGATGAAGTTCAATGCAGAGAAATGTGAAGTGATTCATTTTGGTAGGAAGAACATGGAGAGACAATATAAAATAATGGGTACAATTCTAAAGGGGGTGCAGGAGGAAAGGGACCTGGGTGTATGAGTGTATAAGTCATTGAAGTTGGCAGGGCAGGTTGAGAGAGTGGTTAATAAAACATACAGTATCCTGGGCTTTATTAATAGGGGCGTAGAGTACAAGAGCAAGGAAGTTATGTTGAGCTTCTATAAGATACTTGTTTTGTCTCAGCTGGAGTATTGCGTCCACTTCTGGGTGCCGCACTTTAGGAAGGATGTGAGGCCATTGGAGAGAGTACAGAAAAGATTCGCGCGAATGGTTCCAAGAATGAGGAACTTAAGTTATGAAGATAGATTGGAAAAGTTGGGACTGTTTTCCTTGGAGAAGAGAAGGCTGAGAGGTGATTTGATGGAGGTATTCAAAATCATGAGAGGTCTGGACGGACTAGATAGGGGGAAACTGTTCCCACTTGTGAAATGATCAAGAATGAGAGGGCACAGATTTAAAATATTATGTGAGAGAAGCAAAAATTAA
The DNA here is from genome assembly GCF_036365525.1 of Heterodontus francisci. Lineage (NCBI taxonomy): Eukaryota > Metazoa > Chordata > Chondrichthyes > Heterodontiformes > Heterodontidae > Heterodontus > Heterodontus francisci. The sequence goes on along the minus strand of NC_090380.1, from coordinate 82,724,264 downwards.
ATGAGGAAAAACTTTTTCACGCAGAGTGGTCAAGGTCTGGAATGCACTACCTGAGAGTGTGGTGGAGGCAGGTTCAACTGAAGCATTCAAAAGGGAATTAGACTGTTATATGAAAAGGAAGAATATGCAGGGTTACAGGGAGAAGGCAGGGGAATGGAACTGAGGGAGTTGCTTTTTCAGAGAGCCAGTGCAGATACAATGGGCCGAATGGCAGCCTCCTGCACTGTAACGATTCTGTAATTCTGTGAAATCATTCAGGTACTGTACATGAGAGATTAATTAAAGTTAAATTCAAGTATGTTGAGGATAGTTCATTTCACAATGTGGTTTACACCGGGGCCCATGTGGTATCTATTTATAGAATGGTTTATAAGTCAAATGAATGATGAACCATCCTTTCTGTTTATGCATTTAATTTTAAAATATTGTACTTACGTATGCTAATGTGGTTGATACATTGACTGTTGGAATTGGATCCTGCTGGTGTGTGGCTGCATCAGAAACTTGTTTTTGCTTCTTGGGTATTTTAAATAGCATTTACACATACTTGTTTCATTGTTGAGATGTTGCATTTTAATACATTATAAATTCAATTTTAATTTATATTTCACTCTGTGTAGGTGAATCCTAGCTTGCAGTCACTGCATTGTGAAAATGTTTTCTGGCATCAGGCCACAACCATTGTCTGAATGATTTTTATAAAGAGTCTTTTCTACGTAAATAAAGCCATCTGTGCAAAAAATATATGTTTGTGTGTAGTTGGTGTTGTATGACATTCCTCTGTGCTGCCATTGATCTGTTTGTTTAAGTAGCACGCGGAAGATTTTCATACAACTATAATAACCCATGTGTGCTAATATTGCAAACAGTACTTTCTAGGTTTAAGTTTTTCAGCAGTTTCCCTGAAAGAAACTCTTTGCATTTCATGGTTTGCATGTGTGATGGACTTTGAGCTCCAATAATTTAGCGATATTACACTGTGTCCTCAGTTAGATATGCTGCAGCATAGATGGGAGTTTTTTGTGTCATTGATGTGCTGAGGTTATTTTCTTAAGAAATAGTTCTGAGCTTTTGACACATTATTGCCTTCTGCATGAAAAGACCTTCAAGCAATGTGGAGTGACTGGAGTGCCAAATTGCTCAACTGTAAAGAGTGCATTTTCATCTCTTGAGTGGAGCCAGTGTCATGTTTACTCTAAAGTCTAATTTCTGCTTAAAAAAGTGGGATTTTTTTTCATTATGCCTATTGGTTACTTGTATAGCATAATAAGTATTTATTGACCATAAAGTAATTCTTTAATAATTGGGATTTTGATCAGTCTTGTTGGAGAATTCTATTCTACATTTCTGTCATATAAAATGAGTTTGTGACTCTTGCTTTGATTGCTATCATGCAGCTGTTGTTCCTCAGTGCTGGAAATACATTTACAGGATTGTACAGGATTGAAGGAAGAAGAAAGCAATTTTCCAGATACCTGCATATGACAAATTTGACAGCTTATTAAAAATGTGTGTTTTGGGGGTGTGGTGAAGTCCAAGTATTCACACAAATTGACTGAAATCATTTGCTAAATTAATAACATTTGGAATTGAAATGGCTCACTGAAGCTAACACTTTAAAAGTGATGATGAGTCACAACTGTAGAGTGACAATAGACAACCAGCTGGGGCAGTGAGAGACATGGGAGACCCAAGAAAAGGAAATGGATAAATTAACTTTAAAAATTAGTCTCATGCCCCCAAAAAAATCCCTTGCAAAACCCAATTAAATTAATTAAGTGCTATTTTTCCTTAACAAATCCATGCTGGCTTTCCTTAATTAATCCACATTTGTCCAAGTGAATGTTAATTTTGACCTGGATTATCATTTCTAAAAGTTTCCCACCACCGAGGTTAAACTGATTGGTCTGTAGTTGCTGGGTTTTTCTTTACATCCTCTTTTAAAGGCCTGCTCCGGTCTCCAAATGAGACCCGACCCGAGCCCGACAGAAGCCCATCTGACCCGGCCCGAGTTCTTCAATTTTTACCCGCAGCCGGTCCGACCCAACCATCAGTTAACCTACCATCCGTTTTTCACTTTGTTTCTTACCTGCACAAGCTTAAAGTAACTGTAACAAAACCACCTTTAAAGTCCAAAAAGTAAATTAACATTAGAGTCACTTACCTGAGTTGGTGATAGAGCGTATTCTGTCCGGCTCGACCCGACCCGAGCCTGAATGCCGGACCCGGAAGTGCGACCCAACCCGAACTCGACACATGTCGTTGGGCCCCTTTGGGTTCGGGTCGGGTAGCAGGCCTTTACCCTGTTTTGAACAAGGGTGTAACATTTGCAATTCTCCAGTCCTCTGGCACCACCCTTGTATTTAAGGAGTATTGGAAGATTACAGCCAGTATCTCCGCAATTTCCATCCTTACTTCTCATCTGTTCCTGGTAACTGATCAACTTTAAGAACATAACATAAGAAATAGGAGCAGGAGTAGGCCATCTGGTCCCGGAGCCTGATCCGCCATTTAATAAGATCATGGCTGACCTGATTGTGGCCTTAGCTCCACTTTCCTGTACAACCGGCCTTTCTAATACTTCATCTTTATCACTTTTTAGTTCATCCAGTGTCTCAACTACCTTCTTTTTCACTACAACTTTGGCAGCAACATCTTCCTCGGGAAAGACAAATGCAAAGGCCTCATTTAGTACCTCTGCCATGTCCCCTGTCCCCATGCATAAATCCCCATTTTGGTCCTTAATCGACCCCACTCCTCCTTTGACCACCTTTTTAAAACAAGACTTTTAATATCCCTTTTATGTTGGCTGTCCATCTTTCCTCATACTCTCTCTTTGCTGCTCTTATTTCTTTTCTCATTCTCCTGTGAACTTTCTATATTCAGTCCAGTTCTCAAATGTATTATCAACCTGACGAGTGTGATATGCACCCTTTTTCTGCTTCATCTTGCTCTCTATCTCCTTCTTCATTCAGGGAGTTCTTCCATTTTTGTTAGCTTCTGTTTCTCTATTTTTAAAACATCTTTGCCTTTTTTTCTAGCTCCATGTAGTTGTCCCTTTATTTTCTTCTTACACAAGATCCCAAAGAGTATGAAAGCCCAGTCATAATACATAAACAAAGATAAATACATGAATTGAGGCACCTGATAACTTTTGCTAGTCATTGATGCCTTCTGTACATTCCCAAGTGTTCTCTACTTGTTTTTCTGTTAATTAAGAATTATTTTTAATAATAAAAGATCATGTTGGGGTGAATATCATCTCAAATATAAATTAGGAAATAATGGTTTGCCTGTTATGATTTCTTTCTGTGTCTATACATAAAATTCTTAGTTGTACTGGGGTGGATCGGGGGCACAGAATTATTTTCAACAATTACCCAGGGATAGTTGTTGGTTTATGCAAGATTAGTGCTTCTTTCCTGTGAATTCCTTTTTAAAATTATTTTAAGATTAAATATCTCTTTTCAATTTATTAAGTATATATGCTTTTTCAAAGTGAATAGAACTTCTGATCGTTCGTGATTCTGAATACATCCAAGGCTGTACAACATTTTGTACACTCATTTAGGGCAGTAGGACATTAGATCCTATTTTATGATTTTTATATAGGACCTATCCAGCGAGTCATACATGACTAATTTGAGAGTAGATGATTACTGTACGTTTTAGAAACTAACTTTTCAATGTTAGTACGATGGGATCTTAGTTGCATACTATCATCCATATATTGGTGAATAATTCAATAACTGGCCATGTATTGATAACATTCTTCTTTGGCCTCCTTATCTCGAAAGACAATGGGTAAGCGCCTGGAGGTGGTCAGTGATTTGTGAAGCAGCGCCTGGAGTGGCTATAAAGGCCAATTCTAGAGTGACAGGCTCTTCCACAGGTGCTGCAGAGAAATTTGTTTGTCGGGGCTGTTGCACAGTTGGCTCTCCCCTTGCGCCTCTGTCTTTTTTCCTGCCAACTACTAAGTCTCTTCGACTCGCCACACTTTAGCCCCGTCTTTATGGCTGCCCGCCAGCTCTGGCGAACGCTGGCAACTGACTCCCACGACTTGTGATCAATGTCACAGGATTTCATGTCGCGTTTGCAGACGTCTTTAAAGCGGAGACATGGACGGCCGGTGGGTCTGATACCAGTGGCGAGCTCGCTGTACAATGTGTCTTTGGGGATCCTGCCATCTTCCATGGGCACACATGGCCAAGCCATCTCAAGCGCAGCTGACTCAGTAGTGTGTATAAGCTGGGGATGTTGGCCGCCTCGAGGACTTCTGTGTTGGAGATATGGTCCTGCCACCTTGATAACATTGCATTACCGAAAACTAAACTAATTCAACATAAGAATTGATGTACTGTACTATTAACTAACTAGAAACACTAGTGTGCTGAGAGGCCGAGTCATTTCAATTGGATTGCTTGTATTTGACTGAACTACTCCTCACAGTACATATGGCATTGTGTGTGGAACAGATTTTAAACTAACCTAGTGATTCAGATGATATCATAATCATCAGGGCAACAGTTTATCACCATTATATGCACCTGAAAATGAAAACACTCCCTAGGAACTCATTGCCTGATATTTATTACTGTGCATTTGTGATTTTTTGATTGCATTCTGAGCAGTGTTTATTTCAGATATGTTCTTCGTTTATGATGATCACAGAAGGAAATTGTCTCTTTTGATGTGCCTCTATCAAAATAGACTGAATCATTTTTAATTTATTATATTCAAAAATTATTGATACATTACAATGTCAGCAGAACTCTGAGATGTAATTGCAGTCTTCAACTCATTGAGCATCTTTGTTATTGTGTAGAATAGGCTTAAAAATATTCTATCAACTTACAATGAAGCCAAGTAGAAGCCTGTTTGACAAGCTGTAATGTAGATGAAAGGGTAATAAATCTGCTGATCATATAGGACCTCAAGATAGCATCACTTTACCACTTTGATCATTTCCCCCATCATTGTGTTATGAACAAATCAACAGTTGAATACATACAAATTGTATCACTTAATTTTGTACGTCATTGGAGTTTTTTTAGTCACCCGGAAAATGATAAGTAGCAGTAGTAGAAATGATGAAGAACCTTGTCATGACTGACCATTCACGGCAAGTGAGAATCCAGAACAAATTTAAAATACATCCAAGTATAACAGCATGTGTCAGCTTGCTGGTGTGTTCTGGGGGTCTTTTAATTTTTGCAAGATGAAGCAAATGTAATTGAATACACCATGTCATCCTAACATTAAGTATCTGTTAGTAAAGAAGAGTTGAATTGCCTTTCTTCACATTACTGCATTATTGGTAACCCTTTCCAAATTCCCTTTCCAAATCATGGTTTAAACTGAAAACATAATTTAAAAAAATTACTCCCTTCCAATTAATAATCCAAACACTTTAATAATATTTTATTCCAATTTTCAAGATTCTTTAAGCAAGTGCGAAGTTGGCAATTAAAAAGGAGTGTACTTTAGGAGAATAAGGGCATAATATAATAGTCTTGTCTTATCTGATGCATAATGCAGTGTTATATGCTTAATGGCATTTGTGCAACTAAGGAAGATATTTCAGATGATGGAATGCATGTTCGGGGGTAGGTTTTCAGGTTAAGATTATGCAGTAATATAAAACTTTAAATTAGTTGGTTGCATGTTGATTTCTTGGCCCAGATTTTGCAGTTAAAATGACGGCAAAGCTGCTGGCTTTTGCTGTCATACAACTGTGAATCTGACCAGCAACTTCTGGCATGCGCAGTTAGATACAGAAACCCAGAAGTTGCTGTCAGTGATTTCCTGCTCCTCCAAAGGGTGCGCTTTTGAATTCCCCAACAGATGTAAATCTTTTGAAATGGCTTGAATTGATATAAACTTCCACTTTTACGCTATCTGTCTCACTGTAAAACCCTTAAAAAGTTGCACCTTGTTGAATGAAGTGTAACTAAGGTTTTAATGACATATTAAATCATAATTACTGCTGAACAATCTCTGTAGCCCAAACTAATATTTGTGGAATGTCAAATTTCTCCATTATGATTTTGTAGATTTTTAATATTTTTTAAAAGTTTGATATTTCAGCCTCTACCTTTATAAGTGTAGAGTCTCATTCCTTCAGATTTTAATTGTTGGAGATATAAAAAAAAAATTATTTCTGTCCCTTTTACCTCTCTCTTAATCCTATCTTTCTTTCCCTCTTCATTTTGCTTTCCATAATGATTTGACATTGAATTAAATATTGTAATATATACTTCCTGATTCAGGCTCTGCATGGCTTCATTCTGATTGGTTAAGGAGATACACAGTAGTTTGCCATGTTCACTCAGTTTCAAGATCCCCTGCAGATGACACTGTACTGTTTGGGATTCCTGATTATTTCAACTGCCAGTGCAACAGCCCACAGAAAGTCTGTGAGTAAGTGTAATGAATGGCTATTACCATTTGTTTGCTGCTAACTGAAAAATGCATGTCAATATGATAATGCAAAGACATTGCTCCAAAATCGCATTCAAATATAATTGGTAATTTATCATAACCTTTGATTCCTTTTCACCTGTAAAAACGCTGGCATCATGCCATCCATCATCAGAAGGTCAACAACTGAACTTATTAACTTTGACATAATTTACAAGAAGATTCTCGTGAGGCTGAAAGGGCTCGAAACCATTAATTCCTTGGGGATGGAAAGTATGTAGGTGAAGGTGTCTGGACTTGGTGAATACAGGGAGATCCCAATGAATTGGAAATGAGCCAGTCTATTTTCAAAAAATACAACAAAACAAACCAGGGTAACTACAAATCTGTCGATAACTTGTGAAATAGTAGTATTGCTCATAAGAAAAAACTATATGAAAATGGCTTAATAAATGGTATTCAATATATTTTCAGAAGGGGAAATCTTACCTAGTTGTACGAATATACAAATTAGGAACAGGAGTAGACCATTCGGCCCCTTCGAGCCTGCTCCGCCATTTAATAAGATCATGGCTGTTCTGATTGTGGCCTGGACTCCAGTTTCCTGCCTTCTCCCGATACCCTTTGACACCCTTGTCAGTCAAGAATTTATCTACTTCTGCCTTTAAAATATTCAATGACTTTGCTTCCACCGCTCTCTGGGGAAGAGAGTGCCAAAGACTCTCAACCCTCAGAGAAAAAATTTCTCCTCATCTCCAGTTTAAATGGGTGACCACTTATTTTTAAACTGTGTCCCCTAGTTCTAGTCTCTTGCACAAGGGGAAACATCCTTTCAGCATCCACCCTGTCAAGTCCCCTCAGGATCTTATGTGTTTCAGTAAAATCCCCTCTCATTCTTCTAAACTCCAATGAATACAGGTACAACCTGTCCAACCTTTCTTTACAAGATAACCTCTGCCCCCCCCCCCCCAATCCCAGCTATCAATCGAATGAACCTTCTCTGAACCTTCTCTGAACTGTCTCTAACGCATTTATATCCTTTCTTACATAAGGCGACAAAACTGTACACAGTACTCTAGATGTGGTCTCGCCAATACCATATACAGCTGTAGCAAAAACATCCCTACTTTTTATTCCATTCCCCTTGCAATAAATGACAACATTCCATTTGCCTTCCGAATCACTTGCTGTACCTGCATACCTGCCTTTTGAGATTCATGTACCAGGACACCCAGATCCCTCTGTACCTCAGAGTTCTGCAGTCTCTCTCCATTTAAATAATATGCCGCTATACTATTCCTGCCAAAGTGGATAAGTTCACATTTTCCCACATTATACTCTATTTGCCAAATTTTTGCCCACTCAACCTATCTATATCCCTTTGCAGACTCCTTGTGTCTTCTTCACAACTTACTTTTCTACCTATCTTCGTGTCATCAGCAAATTTAACAACCATACATTTGGCCCTTTCATCCAAGTCATTGATATAAATTGTAAATAGTTGCGAAACTAGCACTGATCCCTGTGCACTCCACTAGTCACATCTTGCCAACTCGAAAATGACCCATTTATGCCTCCTCTCTTTTTCTTGTTAGCTAACCAACCCTCTATCCATGCTCATATATTACCTCCAACGCCATGAGCTCTTATTATAAATGACTTGGATGAGGAAGTGGAAGGTTGGGTTAGTAAGTTTGCCGATGACACAAAGGTTGCTGGAGTTGTGGATAGTGTGGAGGGCTGTTGTAGGTTGCAACGGGACATTGACAGGATGCAGAGCTGGGCTGAGAAGTGGCAGATGGAGTTCAACCTGGAAAAGTGGGAAGTGATTCATTTTGGAAGGTTGAATTTGAATGCAGAATACAGGCTTAAAGACAGGATTTTTGGCAGTGTGGAGGAACAGAGGGATCTTGGGGTCCACGTCCATAGATACGGGCGGCGCAGTGGTTAGCACCGCAGCCTCACGGCTCCAGCGACCCGGGTTCAATTCTGGGTACTGCCTGTGTGGAGTTTGCAAGTTCTCCTTGTGTCTGCGTGGGTTTCCTCCGGGTGCTCCGGTTTCCTCCCACAGCCAAAAGACTTGCAGGTTTATAGGTAAATTGGCCATTATAAATTGCCACTAGTATAGTTAGATGGTAGGGGAATAAAGGGACAGGTGAGGATGTGGTAGGAATATGGGATTAGTGTAGGATTAGTATAAATGGGTGGTTAATGGTCGGCACAGACTCGGTGGGCCGAAGGGCCTGTTTCAGTGCTGTATCTCTAAATCTAAAATCTTAGTAAATCTAAAATCCCTCAAAGTTGCCACCCAAGTTGATAGGGTTGTTAAGAAGGCGTATGGGGTGTTGGCTTTCATTAACAGGGGGATTGAGTTTAAGAGCCACGAGGTTATGCTGCAGCTCTATAAAGCCCTGGTTTGACCACACTTGGAATATTGTGTTCAGTTCTGGTCGCCTCATTATAGGAAGGATGTGGAAGCTTTAGAGAGGGTGCAGAGGAGATTTACCAGGATGCTGCCTGGACTGGAAGGCATGTCTTATGAAGAAAGGTTGAGGGAGCTAGGGCTTTTCTCATTGGAGTGAAGAAGGATGCGAGGTGACTTGATAGAGGTGTACAAGATGATGAGAGGCATAGATAGAGTGGATAGCCAGAGACTTTTTCCCAGGGCGGAAAGGGCTATCACCAGGGGGCATAATTTTAAGGTGATTGGAGGAAGGTTTCGGGGAGATGTCAGAGGTCGGTTCTTTACACAGAGAGTGGTGGGTGCGTGGAATGCACTGCCAGCGGTGGTAGTAGAAGCAGATACATTAGGGACATTTAAGCGACTCTTGGATAGGTACATGGCTGATAGTAGAATGAAGGGTATGTAGGTAGTTTGATCTTAGAGTAGGTTAAAGGTTCGGCACAACATCGTGGGCCGAAGGGCCTGTACTGTGCTGTACTGTTCTATGTTCTATATTCTAACATTTGATATGGCACCTTGTCAAATGCCTTCCGGAAGTCTAAGTATAGCACATTCACAAGTTCCCCTTTATCCAAGTTGTTTGTTACTTTCTCAAAGAACTCCAATAAATTCGTCAAATGTGATTTCCCTTTCATAAAACCATGTTGACTCTGCCTGATTTCCTTGAGATTTTCTAAGTGCCCCACTTTAACCTCCTTAATAGTAGATTCCAGCATTTTCCCTATGACAGATGTTAACTGGCCTGTAGTTTCCTGATTTCTGTCTCCCTCTTCTTGAATAGAGGAGTTCCATTTGCTATTTTCCAATCTGATGGGACCTTTCCAGAATTGAGGGAATTTTGCAAAATTGAAACCAATACATCATCTATCTCAGCAGCCGCTTCTGTTAAGACCCTAGGATGAAGTCCATTAGGATCTGGGGACTTGTCAGCTTTTAGTTCCAATAATTTTTTCAGTACCTTTTCCCTAGTGGTTGTAATTGTTTTAAGTTCCTCCCTCTCTTTCACCTCCTGATTCACAGTTATTTCTGGGATGTTATTTGTATCCTCTGCAGTGAAGAGAGATGTAAAATATCTGTTCAGTTCATCTGTCATCATCTTATTTTCCATTATTAATTCCCAGACTCACTCTCTAGAGCAGGGTTGTCCAACATATAGCCCGCAGGCCAGGATCTGGCCTGTCAAAGGTTTTCATCCAACCCGCGGATGTAAACTGTACCCGGGCCGTTCCTCAACCTTGCCAGGGCTCTGTGACTGGAGATGAGAAATTTTCCTTTGTCTTCTTCTTGCAGACTAGCCTTTTTAAAAACATCACAAGTCAGTTTCACAGCTGACAGTTGCTGACAACGGGTACCGCCGTTCCCAACTTTGGACAGAATCGGGGTATTTCAACAGCTTGCTGAAAACTCCAAATCTGTCCGAAATTGGGGAACAGCTATACCTGCTGTCAGCAACCGTCAGATGTGAAACTGACTTGCGATTTAAAAAAAAACAGATCAACCATCTGTTGAGCATTTCTGCTCTCTGCAACTGTCAGAGAGAGAGGGGTGGGTAGAGAGAGAAAGGGGGGAGCGAGAGAGAGAGAAAGGGGGGGCAGAGAGAGAGAGAATGATCAAGAAAGTCAGTCAATAAATTAGTCTTATTTAAAGCTTCAGAAAAATGTACGTTAGTTGCTATTTTGATTAATAGTAAGATGAATTTTAATGCCTTTATCTTTCCAAAATTGTCACACTGGCCTCCCATGTAAGACAACAATTGTAATGTGGCCCCCCCCATGCGAAAAGGCTGGACAACCCTGCTCTAGAAGACCAACGCCCACTTTACTTATTGTTTTCCTTTTTAAATACCTGTAGAAACTCTTACTATCTGTTTTTATATTTCTAGCTAGCTTTTTCTTGTACTCTGATTTTTCCCTCTTTATTAACCTTTTAGTTACCCTTAGTAGTTGGCAGGAAAAAAGACAGAGGCGCAAGGGGAGAGCCAACTGTGCAACAGCCCCAACAAACAAATTTCTCTGCAGCACCTGTGGAAGAGCCTGTCACTCCAGAATTGGCCTTTATAGCCACTCCAGGCGCTGCTTCACAAACCACTGACCACCTCCAGGCGCGTATCCATTGTCTCTCGAGATAAGGAGGCCCAAAAGAAGAAAAAAAGAAAGAAGTCAACCTTCTGGACTTTTTTTTGAGTAAGTGATGTTACATGTGGAAGGGCGGCACAGTGGCGCAGTGGTTAGCACTGCAGCCTCACAGCTCCAGGGACCCGGGTTCGATTCCGGGTACTGCCTGTGTGGAGTTTGCAAGTTCTCCCTGTGTCTGCGTGGGTTTTCTCCGGGTGCTCCGGTTTCCTCCCACAGCCAAAGACTTGCAGGTTGATAGGTAAATTGGCCATTATAAATTGTCACTAGTATAGGTAGGTGGTAGGGAAATATAGGGACAGGTGGGGATGTTTGGTAGGAATATGGGATTAGTGTAGGATTAGTATAAATGGGTGGTTGATGTTCGGCACAGACTCGGTGGGCCGAAGGGCCTGTTTCAGTGCTGTATCTCTAATCTAATCTAATAATGGAATATTCACATTTATGTGTAATCGTTGTAGAGCACCAGACCTCAAAGCCAAACAGCATGCTGAATTATGATGCCAAATCATCAAGTATATGTCTGTTGACGTTATACTGAAGTTATATGGGGCTCTGGTCAAGTCAGCGCTGGCAAATGGGTGGAGGGGCGGTGGTGGGGTGACAAATAGCATAAGCGTTTTTCGTTTTGTTGGCAGAGGAATTTATAATGGAAATATAAAAAATACAGAATGCATGATTTTAAAATGGGGACTGAACTATGTGTGTATGCTCTCATCTAATTATCCCTTGCCCTTTAACCCTGCTTCACCTGCGGATCACACTTTGTTTTGCCTCCTTATATGCAACATCGAGGAAGTTTGACTTTTTTTTTATTAAAACTCTGCAGATTTTTTTATTGCTGTGATTGTTTTTGGTTGATTTTTTTTTTGGAGGAGGGGGAATTCCCCAAGTCTGTGCTAACTATTAGCTAATACTTACATTAGATTTAGCAGCGGGTGTGAACCTGGCCCTAATAGCCTCTGCCAGATTAATAAATAGAGATTGAAATGGAAGCACAGATGGGAGATGACCTTGGCTAACGGTATCACAGCATACTTGTTTAATACTGATTTCCCTGCAGTAGATGTCCACAAAGGATCCCTGTAAATGAAGATAACAAAACAACTCTCTCTAGGTAAGGACCTATTATGGATGGTAAAATAGAATATGTACAAGAAGATACAATGTTGGATAGTGTTGATCTTGTTTCCAATATCATTGAAATGATCTGGGTAACTCCTTGACTGCCTGAGAGCTTTTTATGTAAGGTAGAGTCTTGTTTTTTGTTAAGGTGCCAGTTGTAATTCATGTTTTTGTCAAGAGAATTACTACAATGCAATTTGTTTTCCTTTTTGGCTCTAAATCATATGATAATTGACTATCACATTGCAATTTAGTTTTCCATATCCCACTGCTTTAAAAAGCCTCATTAATGGTTACTTCAATGCCATGTTCTTGACCTGTTCTTGAGACAGCATTGAACCACTTACTTTCCTGGGTAGAGCAAAGGATCAACCCATTTGTTAATATTTCAAGTTTTCATTATTAGGGCTGTAGATATTAATTTTGGCTTTAAACTCATGTGAGGTTGATACCCATCTCTTAAATTTCTTTATTATATGTTATGACTGCTGTGTCCAGGGTGGAGTGGTGCATGTAACAGAGTCTTAATAAACTTAATCATAGCTAAAGTAAGCATTCAAAAGATAAAGGAAATCTTGCGAGATGGTTGCAAAACTGATGTGAAAATAGCAAACCAAGGTGGCTATAGATTATTATTTGAGGGAGGCATTGATGACAGTTGGATCTTGGAGATCAATTCAACGCCCTTTGCTGCTCCAATGCAATATTAGTGATGGCCTTAATGAGATGAATAGTCAGCAAAATGTCTACATTTGAAGAAGGTATTAGATTTTGAGTAGACAAATGGAAGAGTTGATTGTATTTAAAGGTGCTAAGAGTGGGGCTAAGCCCTGGTTGTTAATAGTATTCAAGAAAGATAAATGTAGAACAATGCATATCTAAGTCTGGAAAATTTATATGGCCTAACCCTACTAAATATGGAGTTGACCAGTGTTTAAAAAAGACTGTTATTAACCAGCCTGGACTTGGAGGAGAGAAATCAATTGATTTTGATCGTTGTCCGTGGCCCTTGCTCGAAATGTCACTGTTTAGAAGTTGGTTGAGAATGTTTGTTTTTGTGCCTTCTGCCACACCAGTAATTAAATTACATTCCAAAGGTCAGTTCAGGTTCACAACTGAAGAATGATTGCTTGACTGAGATTTCAGAAGGTTGGTATTGGAACCATCCTCTTCAGAAGAGAATGGAGTTGGGGGAGGTAATGGGCAGAATTTTAACTACCAAGGTGGGGATAGGTTCAGGTTGGGGCATTAAATCCTTGAAAAATTGTGGCAGGTCAGAAATCCAATGTGATCCTGTCCAATTCTGGATTTGGAGGTGAATGGACCCCCCCCCCCCCCCCAAATGGAGCTGTCAGATCCGTAATTTAAATATTCAATGAATTTGAGATTTTAACCCTGAATTCTGGCTTCAACAGCCAGCAAAAGGGTTTCCCATGCTGTGGAACTTTCCAAGGTCAACAAGGTGAGAGCATGGCAAGGAGTCATTGATCAATGAAACTGACAGGCTGGAAAGCCTTTAAACAGCAAAACTGTGTAGTTGCTGGCCTGCTGATGTGAAAGTCTTGCTCTCACAGCACTTGTTCTTAGAATCTGATTTCACTGCTTCACAGATGATTTCAAACTCTTTGTAAATTATTTAACCTACTTTACTCTTTAGTTTACTCACCTTGTTTTCAACTTTCCTGCTGTTGGCCCAGCATAGGAGCAGCTTATTGCAGTTTTACCTTAGACCTCTGATGAGAAACAAGAGGAGCAGCAGGAGCAACACCAGTTGCCTTCTCAGCTACATGCCACTCCACAGGACAGAGGGAATGAACACCCAACTCCAACTCCCAGGAGGTGATACCACAGCATGGGGTCTGCAGGCAGAGGATCAGCTTTCTGCCATGTCTGAGCACCAGTATATCTGGAGGCTCAGGCTTTCACAGCAGGTCATTGCTGACATCTGCAGCCTCCCGGAGCCAGGCCTCCTTCCCAGTGGACAAGGTGGGCATGCATTGCCACTGGTAGTCAAAGTGGCTATCAGTGGAGGACAACACCCAGTTCTCTTGTTTCTCCCTGGAGTTATGTGCACTCTTCTGGAAGGAGAGAAAGCAGAGAGTTATATGAATGAGAAATGGATTGTATGGAGAGGATGGAATAACACCAATGGAGGGTGACTGTGAGATGGCAATAAGATGAGGGAGAGGGCAGTGTTGGCTGTTCAGATGGGGATGTGAGCAGATGGCCTGGAGAGAAAGCAATGAGTAGAGCTGCCTCTCCCTATTTCTGCAACTTCCTCCAGCCCTGCAACCCTTCTAGATATCTGCAATCTTCCAATTCTGACCTCTTGCACGATTGGCTGCTGTGTTTTCAACTGCTTCGGCCCTAGCCCTAGAATTCCCTCCATAAACTTTTTCTACCTATCTTTCCTTCTTTAAAATGCTCCTTAAAACCTACTTGTTTGACCAAGCCTTTGGTCATCTGCCCTGACATATTCATATGTGACTTGATGTCAAATTTTGTGAAGCACCTTGGGACGTTTTACAATGTTAAAGGCGCTATCTAAATGCAAGTCGGATGCAAATCCAATAAAGAAGGATGGATATATATATATATATTACTAAGCTCTAAGGAAGAACTCAGTAAGCCTGAGAATTTCTTACCAGAATAGACCACTTTGATCATGAGGATGGGAAATAATTCTGAAAAAAAAATCAAATTTGAAATTCAAATTGTGTGCAATTGCTCTGGTTGCTACGTTTGGTCATTTGTGAGGATTTAAGGAAATAAAGGAGGAAATTTCAGGAAATCTAGCAAAAATCTTCCAGAAGTACGTAGAATCATATATATCATATATACACGCACACATATAGAAATGACAAAAATCACTGAATACTGAAGTGATGTCTGGGGACTGGGGAAAGGCAGATGTTACTCCTGGTTTTAAAAAGGTAGCAAAATGAACCAGGGAGCTACATCATAATAATAAAAGCAAAATATTGCAGATGCTGGAATCTGAAATAAAAACAAGAACATAAGAAGTAGGAGCAGGAGTAGGCAATTCAGCCCCTCAAGCCTGCCCCGCCATTCAATAAGATCATGGCTGATCTGTCCCAGGCCTCAACTCCTCTTTCAGGCCTGCTCCGCCTAACCCTCGACTCCCCGAAATTTCAAAAATCTATCCACCTCCTCAAATACATTTAGTGACCTAACCTCCACAACTCAAATGCTGGAAATACTCAGCAAGTCAGGCAGCATCTGTGGAGAGAGAAGCAGAGTTAACATTTCATATCAGTGACCCTTCATCAGAACTGGCAAAGGTTAGAAATGTAATAGGTTTTAAGCAAATAAAGTGGGGGTGGGGCAAGAGATAACAAAAGTGAAGATGTTGATAGGACAGGGTCACAGAGAATAACTGACCAGAAGGTCATGGAGCAAAGGCAAACAGTATGTTAATGGTGTGTTGAAAGACAAAGCGTTAGTGCAGAGAGGGTGTTAATTGACAGAAAAATGAATGGCCCTGACTCAAAGCACATACATGAAAAAAATAATGTGTAGGCACATGGTAAGAAAAATGAATGATGAAACAAACTAAAACAAAATAAAAAGAAAAAAAAACTGAAAATAAAAAGGAGAGACTGTCATGCTCTGAAATTATTGAACTCAATGTTGAATCTGGTAGGCTGTAGTGTGCCTAATCTGTAAATGAGATGCTGTACCTCGAGCTTGCATTGATGTTCACTGGAACACTAGCAAGCCCAGGACAGAGATGTGGGCATGAGAGCAGGGGGGTGTGTTGAAATGGCAAGCAACCGGAAGCTCGGGGTCATGCTTTCGGACTGAATGGAGGTGTTCTGCAAAGCGGTCACCCAATCTGCATTTGGTCTCCCCAATGTAGAGGAGACCACATTGTGAGCAGCATATACAGTATACTAAATTGAAAGAAGTACAAGTAAATCGCTGCTTCACCTGAAAGGAGTGTTTGGGGCCTTGGGTAATGTGGAGAGAGGAGGTAGAAGTGCAAGTAATACACCCCCTGCGATTGCAGAGGAAGGTGCCATGGGAAGGGGACGAGGTGTTGGGGGTAATGGAGGAGTGGACCAGTGTGTCACGGAGGGAACAGTCCCTTGGGAATGCTAACGGGAGGGGTGGGGAAGATGCGTTTGGTAGTGTCATCGTGCTGGATGTGGAGGCTGGTGGGGTGGAAAATGAGGACAAGGGGAACCCTGTCGCGGTTCTGGGAGGGAGGGCAAGGGGTGCGGGAAATGGGTTGGACATGGTTGAGTGCCCTGTCAACCACAGTGGGGGGGAATCCTTGGTTAAGGAAAAAGGAAGACATATCAGAAGCGCTGTTGTGGAAGGTTGCATCATCAGAGCAGATGCGTCGGAGACAGAGTAACTGGGAGAATGGAATGGAGTCCTTACAGGAGGCAGGGTGTGAAGAAGTGTAGTCGAGGTAGTTGTGGGCTTATAATATTAGTAAACAGTCCATCCCCAGAGATGGAGACAGAGAAGTCAAGGAAGGAAAGGGAAGTGTCGGCGATAGACCATGTACAGGTGAGAGAAGGTTGGAAATTGGAAGCAAAGTTGATAAAGTTTTCCAGTTCGGGGTGGGAGCAGGAAATGGCACTGATACAGTCATCAATGTACTGGAAAAAGAGTTGGGGGAGGGCGCTTCAGTAGGACTGGAACAAGGAATGTTTGACATATCCCACAAAAAGACAGGCATAACTGGGACCCATGTGGGTACCCATAACAACCCCTTTTACTTGAAGGAAGTGAGTGATGAAGAAGAAGTTGTTCAATGTGAGAACAAGCTTAGCCAGGCGGAGGAGGGTGGTGGTGGATGGGGACTGCTTGGGCCTCTGTTCAAGGAAGAAGCGGAGAGCCCTCGAACTGTCCTGGTCGGGGGTGGAGGTGTAGAGAGATTGGACGTCCATAGTGAAGAGGAAGCTGTTGGGGCCAAGGGACTGGAAATGGTCAAAATGATGTAGGGTGTCAGAAGAGTCGAGGATGTAGGTGGGAAGAGACTGGACAGGGGAGAAAAGATAGAGTCAAGATAGGAAGATAGGGGAGATTCAAGGGGTTCAGAGGAAACATGTTCCCACAAAGAAAAAGGGTGGGATGGTCAAATCTACAGCCCCATGGACATCAAGTGAGTTTGACATCCATTGTGGGTAAAGTTAAGGAAACCCTTATTAAAGACAAAATCATAGAGCATCTGAATAGAAATAAGATTGTAACTGATAACCAATGTGGGCACATAAAGAGGAGGTCTTGCTAACGTATTGATTTTATTTGAGGGTGTGACAAAGGAGCTTGATAAAACTATGACAGTGATGTGGATTGGATTTCAGTAAGCACTTCGTTAACAGTACCTTTGGAAAGGCTGGTGCTGAAAATGAAGACAGCATGAATCAGTGGAAATATTTTTTTAAAATCATTTAAAATGTGTAATTAGTTGACCGTCAGAACTCAGATGATAACAGTACCACATTTGCCATCTACCTGGAGGAATCTTAACACTGGGGTCCCACAGGTGTCTGTTTGGGACTTCTTTTGCTTACTATCTTTCTAAATGAGCCAGAAGTAGGCACGTGCACAGTGACTAAACTTGCAGACAATACAAAGTTTAAAAAAAGTGGTAGACTCCAAATCTAAACAGGATAAGATACAGGAATATGCCTGGAAATTGACAAGTGGCAGATGAAATTCAATGTATAGAAATGCAAAGTGCTTCACATGGGAGCAATTAATCCATGTAATTAATGCCTCGTGGGAGGCATTCAAAGGGGAGATTCAAGCGGTTCAGAGTAAACAAGTTCCCACAAAGAAACAGGGTGGGACGGTCAAATCTAGAGCCCCATGGATATCAAGGAGTTTACAGGGAAAGATAAGGCACAAAAGAAAAGCTTATGCCCGACTCGGAGAACTCAATACCACAGAAAGCCGAGAAGAGTATAGAAAGTGGTGGGGTGAAATCAAAAAGGAAATTAGGAAAGCAAAGAGAGAGCATGAAAGAATATTGGCAAACAAAATCAAGGTGAACCCGAAGATGTTTATCAATACATTAAGAGCAAGAGGATAACAAAGGAAAGAGTAGGGCCCATAAAAGATCAAAAAAGTAACCTATATGTAGGGGCAGAAGATGTTGATATTGTTCTGAATGAATACTTTGCATCTGCCTTCACAAAAGAGGGGGACGATGCAGAAATTGTAGTTAAGGAAGAGGGGTGTGAAGTATTGGATGTGATCAACATAGGGAGAGAGGACGTATTAATGGGATTAGCATCCTTGAAAGTTGATAAATCGTCCGGGGGGCCGGATGAAATGTACCCCAGGCTGTTAAAAGAAGCAAGTGAGAAAATAGCAGAAGGTTTGACCATCATTTTCCAGACCTCACTGGATACAGGTGTGGTGCCGGAGGATTGGAGGACTGCTAATGCTGTACCTCTATTTAAAAAGGGAGTGAGGGTTAGACCGAATAATTACAGGCCAGTCAGTCTAACCTCAGTAGTGGGCACATTATTGGAATCTATTCTGAGAGACAGGATAAACAGTCACTTAGAAAGGCACAGATTAATCAAGGATAGTCAGCATGGATTTGTTAAGGGAAGATCTTGTCTGACCAACTTGATCGAATTTTTTGAAGAAGTAACAAGGAAGATAGATGAGGGTAGTGTAGTTGATGTGGTCTATATGGATTTTAGCAAGGCTTTTGACAAGGTCCCACATGGCAGATTGGTTAAAAAAAATAAAATCCATGGGATCCAGGGAATTGCAGCAAGGTGGATATAAAATTGGCTCAGTGGCAAGAAACAAGGGGTAGTTGTTGATGGGTGTTTTAGCGACCGGAGGGCTGTTTCCAGTGGCATTCCGCAGGGCTCAGTACTGGGTCCCCTGCTTTTTTGTGGTTATATTAATGATTTGGACGTAAATGAGGGGGGCATGATCAAAAAGTTTGCAGATGATACAAAGATTAGCCGTGTGGTAGATAGCGAGGAGGATAGCTGTGGGCTGCAGGAAGATATTGATGGTCTGGTCAGATGGGCAGAAAAGTGGCAAATGGAATTCAACCTGGAGATGTGTAAGGTGATGCATTTGGAGAGGTCATACAAGGGAAAGGAATGCACGGTTAATGGGGAAAATACTGAGAGGTGCAGAGGAAGTGAGGGACCTTGGATTAAATGTCCACAGATCCCTGAAGGTAGCAGGACAGGTTGATAAAGTGGTTAAGAAGGCATATGGAATCCTTTCCTTTATTAGCCGAGGTATAGAAGATAAGAGCAGGGAGGTTATGCTGGAACTGTATAAATCATTGGTTAGGCCACAACTTGAGTACTGTGTGCAGTTCTGGTCACCTCATTACAGAAAGGATGTAATTGCAATAGAGAGAGCACAGAGAAGATTTATGAGGATGTTGCCGGGACTGGAAAAATGCAGCTATGAAGAAAAATTGGATAGGCTGGGGTTGTTCTACTTGGAACGGAGAAGGCTGAGGGGAGATCTGATTGAAATGTACAAAATTTTGAGGGGCCTGAATAGAGTAGAGGTGAAGGGGCTATTTACCTTCACAGAGAGGTCAGTGACTAGGGGGCATAGATTTAAAGTGATTGGTAGAAGGATTAGAGGGGAGATGAGGAAAAGTTTTTTTCACCCAGAGGGTGGTGAGGGTCTGGAATTCACTACTTGAAAGGGTAGTTGAGGCAGAAACCCTCAACTCATTTAAAAGAAGTCTGGATATGCACCTCAAGTGCCATAATCTGCAAGGCTACGGACCAAATGCTGGAAGGTGGAATTAGAATGGGTGACTTTCCTTCGGCTGGCACAGACACAATGGGCCAAGTGGCTTCTTTCTGTGCTATAAACTTTCTATGATTCTAGGAAGGGACCACTACTTAAATGGAAAGAAAATAATATACATGGAGAATGAAAAAGATTTTGGGGTCCCGATTTGACAATAAATTGAAGCAATTGAATCACTGCCTGATGGTAGTAAATAAAGCAGATCAGATGTTGGATCTTTTGAAAAGATCAATGTTGAGCAGAAATAGTCAGGTAATTCTGCCACTTTACAAATCATTGGTGGAACCGCACCTATGCTATTGTGCATAGTTCTGGTTGCCGCAGTACAAAAAGAATATTGTAGCTATTGAAATGGTACAGAAGAGAAAAACTGGAATGCTTCAATGGATAGAAGAATTGGATTATGAGCAGTGATTTTGTAATTGGTCATGAAAAGTCAAGGTTGAGAGGTGATAGGATTTTTTTTTGTAGGATTCTAAAGGGTCTAAATAATTTAGACTATGAGGAGCTATTTTAGATTCTCCAGAATAGTAGAACCAGAGGGCACGGCTGACACTTGAAGGTGGGCAAATAATACAGTTTCTGTCTGTCTGCATTTTCTGGTTGATTGGTGGGTTGAATTAGTGGGAGGGGACTGGCACACGTACTTTGGTTACTGGCCCCCAGCTCTCGCCATTCCCCGGCCTTGTTTACTCGGCTCCTCATAACCTTGGGAGGGGTGGTGGGAGAACGACGTAGGAGGGGGCCGGCACTGAGGGTGGGGGAGGGTGTGATATGAACATACGAATCAGGAGCAGGAGTAGGACACTTGGCCTTTTGATCCTGCTTCGCCATTCAATAAGTTTATGGCTGCACTGATTACTCCATATTTCCACCTACCCCCGATAACCTTCCACCACCTTGCTTATCTAGAATCTATCTGCTCTGCCTTAAAAATATTCAAAGACTCTGCTTCCACTGCCTTTTGAGGAAGAGAATTTGAAAGACTCACGACCCTTAGAGGAAACAAATTCTCCTCATCTCTGTTTTAATTGGGTGACCCCTTATTTTTAAACAGTTACCCCTAGTTCTCGATTCTCCTGTAAGTGGAAACATCTTTTCCACATCCACCCTGTCAAGACCTCTCAGGATCTTGTCTGTTTCAATCAAGTCGCCTCTTACTCTTCTAAATTCCAGCGGATACAAGCCTAGCCTGTCCAATCTTTCCTTGTAAGACAGCCCACCCATTTCAGGTATTAGTCTAGTAAACCTTCTCTGTACTGCCTCCAACGTATTTACATCCTTCCTCAAATAAGGAGACCAGTACAGTACACAGTACTCCAGATGTGGACTCACCAATGCCCTGTATAGCTGAAGCATAACCTCCCTACTTTTGTATTCAATTCCCCTCACGATAAACAATAACATTCTATTAGCTTTCCTAATTATGTGCTGTACCTGTGTACTAACCTTTCGCGATTCATGCATTAGGACACCCAGATCCCTCTGCATCTCAGAGCTGTGCAATCTCTCACCATTTAGATAATATGCTTCTTTTTTCTTCCTGCCAAAGTGGACAATTTTGCACTTTCCCACATTATACTCCATTTGCCAGGTCTTTGTCCACTCACTTAGCCTATCTATATTCCTTTGTAGCCCCCTTATGTCCTCTTCACACCTATGTTTGTGTCATCAGCAAATTTAGCAACCATACCTTTGGTCCCTTCATCTAAGTCATTTATATAAATTGTAAAAAGTTGAGGCCCCAGCACAGATCCCTGTGGCACACCACTCCGTTAAATCTTGCCAACCCATTTATGCCTACTCTCTTTTTCCTGTTAGCTTCTATCCATGCCAATATGTTTCCCCCCTACACCATGAGCTTTTATTTTCTGCAATAACCTTTGATGTGGCACCTTATCAAATGCCTTCTGAAAATCTAAGTATTGCACATCCACCAGTTCCCCTTTATCCACAGCACATGTAACTCCCTGAAAGAACTCCAATAAATTGGTTAAACATGATTTCCCTTTCACAAAACCATGTTGAATCTGCCTGATTACCTTCAATTTTTCTAAATGCCCTGTTATAATGTCTTTAATAATGGCTTCTAACATTTTCCCTAAGACAGATGTTAAGCTAACTGGCCTGTAGTTTCCTGCTTTCTGTCTCCCTCCCTTTTTGAATAGAGGAGTTACATTGGCTATTTTCAAATCTACCGGAACCTTACCCGAATCTAGGAAATTTTGGAAAATTAAAACGAACGCATCAACTATCTCACTCGCCACTTCTTTTAACACCCTAGGATGAAGTCCATCAGGACCCGCGGACTTGTCAGCCTGCAGGTCCAACGATTTGTTCAGTTCCACTTCCCTGGTGATTGTAATTTTCCTGAGTTCCTCCCTCCCTTCCATTTCCTGACTAAGAGCTAATACTGGGATGTTACTTGTATCCTCAATAGTGAAGACCTATGCAAAATATCTCTTTAATTCATCTGCCATCTCCTTATTATCCATTATTAATTCCCCAGACTCACTTTTTGTAGGACCAATGCTCACTTTAACTTTTCTTTTTTAAATATCTATAGAAACTCTTACTATCTGTTTTTATATTTCTAGCTAGCTTTCTCTCGTACTCTAATTTTACTTTACTTTTCAATCTTCTGGTCATTCTTTGCTATTTTTTATATTCTGTCGAATCATCTGACCTGCCTCCCATCTTTGTGCAATTATAGGCTTTTTCTTTAAATTTGATACTACCTTTAACTGTTTTAGTTAACTACGAATGACGGGTCCCACCCTTGGAATTTGTCTTTCTCCTAGATATGTTCTCTGTTCTGTGTATTCTGAATTATCCCTTAAATGTCTGCCACTGCATCTCTATTGACCTATCCCTTAACCTGATTTGCCAGTTCATTTTAGCTAGCTCTGCTTTCATGCCCTCATAATTGCCCTTATTTAAGTTTAAAATATTAGTCTTGGACCCACTCTTCTCTCACTCAAACTGAATGTAAAATCCAATCATATTATGATCGCTGCTACTTAGGGGCGCCTTGACTATGAGGTCATTAATTAATCCTATCTCATTGCACAATACCAGGCCTAGTATAGCCTGCTTCCTGCCTGGCTCCAGAATGTATTGTTCCAAGAAATTATCCCGAAACATTCTATGTACTCCTCATCGAGGCTACATCTGCCCTGATTTTTCCAGTCTATATGTAGGTTAAACACCCTATAATTATCGCTGTAGCTTTCTGACAAGCTGCCATTATTTCTTCCATTATACCCCATCCTTCAGTGTGGTTAATGTTAGGTGGCCTGTACACCACTCCCACAAGTGACTTCTTGTCTTTATGATTTCTCATCTCTACCCAAATGATGACATGGAGTGGGGAGACAGCATGGGAGTGGAGGGGCCTAGCCCGCCCCTGGGAAAATCACGTGGTGATGGGGTGGCGACGGGCCCTCCCCCCACGCGATGGGTGCCCATAAAATCCAGCCTAATATTTCAGAGAGCTCCCTAGTTGGAAGCACTTGGTGTTGATTTAATCAGTTGCAAATCAGATAGATTTCTTGAAGAAATCTAACATGTTGGTATACAGTATGTGGCTAATTTGAGACCTGAGACATGATAGCATGCTTGGGAGGAACAATTGAATTTGAAGGACGAATGCCAAAGCTCTCCGCCATTGGGTTATCCTCACATCGTGTCTGAGTCTCTTGTAGAATAATTAATAGATATTTATTGCAATGATTGGTCAACAACTCCACTGTCATTTCATCATGTAACTGCCAGGATTGTAGTAGGTGAATTATATATATTTCAAAGAACCAATAAAAATGATGTCATGATTCAAACCCCTTTTAGTTAAATGCACAGATAGAAACAAAAATAAACGGAAATTTTGAAATAATCGAGGAAAGAAAACTGTGAGTTTCTACCCTCATAGTTTACTCTGGATCTTATGAATCCTTTATTTCTCATACTCCTCCAGTGCTGCCTTATTTGACCTTCTGCTTTAGGCTAATAGACCATCTTTAAATGGTGCTGCTTTTATTTTTGGGGAGGTGAGAGGACAATTTTTTAAAATGCTTTTCAAGATGAGAGAATTTTTTTTATTCATTCTTGGGATGTGAGGTTCACTTGCATTTATTGCCCATCCCTAATTTCTCTTTGCCCATGAAAAGGAGGTGGTGAACCACCTTCTTGAACTGCTGCCGTCCATGTTGTGTAATTACAGCCACAATGCTTTCTGTTGCAGTTTGATACAACATTTCTGTGGATCTGGAGTCGCATGTAGGCTAGTCTGGGTAAGGGTGGCAGAGTTCCTCCCCTGAAGGACATTAGTGAGCCAGATGGGTTTTTACAACAATCTGATAGTTTCATGGTCATTATTAATGAGACTAGCATTTTATTCCAGATTAATTGAATTTAAATTCCCCCAGCTGCTGCCATGGTGGGATTTAAACTCATGCCTCTGGAGCATTAATCTGGATGACTAGTCCAGTAACATTACCACTGTGCTACCCTCCCTAATCAGTACATTTTCTTTGCTTAGCTTCAATGAAATGTTATGGCAAGGAATTTCCTTAAAGCCCAGTTCACATTTTTTTATGGAAGGAGCTTGCCAATTAAAATAGAAGTTCATCAGTGCATGCAGCTGCATTGTGAAAGCAGACTTGCATTTCTATCTTTTGTTTTGATTCTTTCTCCTTACCCGCAATCCTAACACACATTTATTCTCCTCCCATTTGGTTATCGATTTCTGTGTAGCAAATTTAACAGAAGATGGGGTTGCTCAGACCACAAATTAAATTTGAATGTCGGTGGAAAATTCCATATACCATTTCACCTGCCTCTGAATACATTCCCTGTGTCATTATTTGGAACAAAGGGCTTTATATGTAAAACTAGAGGTTTTTTGCATTCGATTATTTTAAATCTGTAAGCACTTATTGGTATCCCAGTACTTTCTATGCTCTCAGTAGCCATTAAGGATAAGACTGGTCTTTATTACAGTTGTTCTAAGTTACCACCTGTTATGGGGCCTAATGCTCGGAAAAAAATTCTACCATTGGTGTGTTTTAATCAGCCAACGGGAGTCCTAGTCTTTTCTGTTGCTGTACTGGCAGTGTTTGCGTATGTCTCCCTCAGGTTAGTGTGCCTCACTGTCACAAGGCCATCAAACTGCCTACACTGCCAAGAGCTGATCAGACGCATCACAATTGAGGCTGACTGATCAGTGCTAGACAGCTAGGGGACTGAGACCTGTGACTTGGATTGTTGAGCAAGAGGTTGTAGCCTCATGCTGTGGGGTTGATCTCTAATTTCTAATGACATGCATCAAATTTGAAATTGGAATTTTTATATAAATCATGCAAATTTTTTTTGTCTTCCCATATCAGTTAGTATGGTTCTTACAATAATAGGTCAGTGATTTACAACCGACAGTCCACTACTGGTTTATGTTCTGAATTGTCACAATTGCTTGGTTACAGATTAAGAATGAGAAAACTGTCAAGCTGTCAGAAATGTTCCTACTATAAATGAACCGTAAAATACTTCTAATATGGAAACATTCAATTATCACTATTCCCACATTAGCCATTTAAAGCCTACTATGTATGTCACAGCATGCTAATGACAACATTATGCAAATTTTTCTAGATGTTACTACTGAGGGATTTGTAACAGCTGAAGAGTTTTAGACACTGTCAACCCATGTATGATAACTTGAATTTAGCAATCAAACAGCACATACTAAATGTCAAGTTGTTAATGAAATGCTTTGAAACACACTTAAAATCATTTTTGAGAGCTTGGTTTGAACCCTCAAAGCTTTTGCTGCTGCCATTGTGTCAAACACCACAGGCCTGTTTAATTAGCAGGTAAGGGTTAAGATTGCCTAATGGGTACTGCAATCCTTTTGTCAAGCGAGTTAAGTTTCTGAGCAGTATAACTTCAGTATTTGCAATTTATGATGGATTTAAATGTTTATCCAGTTAGAATAATATATAATTAAATGTGTGCACTTCAGAGTTCCATGCATCATTTATAGTTGACTGTTCAATTTGTTGCAGATATGATTCACCAAATTTTTCCACTCCTCCCACTTTCATCCCAATTAAACTAGCAGAGACCCGCAAAAAGTTTGCAGTGAAATTAGTATCTTTACTGCGACAGTACTTCTTTAAATCCCCATCCCATGCCTTTCCATCCTCCCCATATGATCCTGCTCATGCCATACCCATCCCATTCCTTTCATCCCCCTAATATCATCCCCATCGCAAACCCCATCCCACCACTTCTTCCTATGATTTCCCAAACCCCCATTCCATCCCTCCTCTGATATCTCTTCCCTATTCCCCACCTCCCATGCCGTCATTTTCCCCATGCTGTTGTTCTCCCCTCCCCATGCCGCCCCCCATTCTGTCTTCCTCCCTCATGCCGCCCTCCCTCACCCTATGCTATATCCCCTCCCATGCCACCCTACTTCCCACCCTTCCATGCTACCCCACTTTCTAAGGAAAATCTTCAAAACCAAGAGGTGTCAATTGCACCCATCCAACACCCATCTTAAAATATTCCATGAGTTCTTCTGAGACAAAGAAGGGTGAAGTAGTCACATCCTGGGCCACTGTACGACCGTGGGGGTGGGAGGTTGGGGGTTTGGGGGGAGAGACCAAAGCGTCTCCTACC